>NC_041386.1:493360895-493525994 GCF_002162155.2 Triticum dicoccoides | reverse complement strand
GGCGGCTCGCGGGGCGGCACGGGCGGCTGTGGGCGGTGCGGGCGGCGGTGGTGGTGTGGTGGTGGAGGGCCGGGTGGTGCGTATATAAAGGGGAAGGGGGCGACTTGGAGGAGGGGGCAAGGCGCGGCGGAGGCGGAGTCCGGCTCGGACTCCAGTCCGAGCTCGGCGGCGGCGGCGCTCACGCACGGGAAGGCGGCGGCGGCTTGGGCCGGCGGGCCGGCTGGGTTCGGCCCAGTGGGCTGGAGATTTTTTATAAAAAAAAAACAATTTCGCCGATAGAAATAAAATCCTAAAAAATAAAATAAAAATCTAAAAATGCTAAAACAAATTTTCACCATCTAAATAAATTATTTAGAACGAGATGAATATTTTCTTGGCCCTAAAATGCAATTTCGAAAACATGCAATTTTTGTAATGCAAATAAAATCCAAATAAAAATTGAATGAAATCAAAATAAATGATTTTAATATTTTTCCTCCAATATTTCAATTATTTTGGAGAAGTCATATTATCTCCTCTCTTATATTTTAATACGAAATATTTTTTGGAGAGAAAAATTATTAAAATCAAAATCCTCGTTTCATTATTTGATAAGAATCAAATATGAAAACCTGGAAATCCCCAACTCTATCCGAGGGTCCTTGAGTTGCTTAGGATTTCGAGGATTGCGAAAACGAAAATGCAATAAAATATGATATGCATGCATGACCTATGTATAACATACCAAATTGAAAATTTGGGATGTTACAGGTCTGCTGAGTTGGGCATCAGAATTAACCATTGTAGTAGGGCTAGAGTCTGCTAGAGTTGGGGTGTTTTGTGGGTCAGGTGATATTGCAACTACAGCTAATGGGCTATTTGATTTATCTCACTACCTTTTCCAAATACTTTGCTCGTGCTCCTTCGCGATCAGCAATCGCACTCTTCCTTTTGAACGTCTGATACACAAGAATAGCATTTGAATGGATAAATATGGTATGATGACAGATGGAATATGTACTGAAAATGGATAGGCGGGGCGTATTCACATACATGATGTGAAAACTAAGCTAATGGCAGTGCAACAAAGTAGAAGCAATGCAAAGCATCAGTTGCAAGATATGTGCGACTAATATAACCTTGGAAAGTTAGAGCAAGCACCTTGATGGGTGAATAAGATAGGGAACCTGCCTCTGACTCCTCCACTAGGGAGCTACATTGACTTAGGTCTCCCTCTAGCTCAAAATCACTGTTAGGATCATATTCTGAGCATGAATCTCTAGGTGGAGAGCGTTGGCATTGCATTGCATCCATACTTGATTTCAGTCCCGTAATGCCAAGTTTGACAGCCATGGCATTGTTTTGCTTTATTCTTTTCATGCGGGCAAGCTCGTGATCATTATGATGTTGTTCAGAATCTGAGATTCATGAAAACATAAAAAGTAGTTAGATTATCTATGGAATGCATTCGGATTCAACTCGAAGAGTGTCTCCCTATAAACCCCTACATATGCAAAGTTCACCCCCAACCATGCTGATCAGACCACACACAGAAGTACAAACCTCTTATGTCTCTATAACAGGCAGACACACATTTCAAAACTGAAGTAGGAACATTAGAATCATATCAATTCGTATTTGAACAAATAAACTAAGGAATTATCAGTGGCATAATGTTTAGCTTCAAGGGTGGAGTGTTGGTAGTGCGACACAAAGCAAGTAAGCGGATTGTATTCCATGTAAAAGATCATAGTCTATGTAAAAGCTGGAAATGACACTTTCTTTGTATACAATGCAGTGCTCGTTGCCCACACATGATGGAAGACATCACACAGAGAAATACTATTCACTCATGTCTACGGTTCTAGTATTTTGAAACAGGGTGGTCCACCCTAAAAGAATATTGACAACAAATATGACAAGGCAAGCATAGATGTAGTGAATCAATTATTTACTTGTGAGCTTACTATGATGGGTATGCAGAATTGTAACTGCAGTAAGAGACCATCCAAAATCTGAATCAACAAGTTTGTCTAGCACTTATTGTTTGCAACTAATCGACGTGAATAATTGGATATCATATCGAATGAGTAAGAAAGACAAGTAAAATTGTCAACAAACCTGGCCTGCAGTAGTAATCTGGGTCAATGTCACTACGACCAACAATCCAAAATGACTATATTCTGTTGAAAGAACATGCGGTGGCCCCATGTTTGGTTTTGGTAATTGATGACAATCTCTATGGACTAATGGTTGCCTTGAGTTATATTTGAAGGTTTTGTCCATAGGCTTTTCTTGGAGTACATGTGTTGGTTTCAAGGAGAGTTTGTGTCGACCAAGGTGTTATTCAAGGAATTACCTAAAGATTGGTCTTGTGAGAGGTTGATCAAGACTAAGTTAAAGAGTGAATCAAGTTGATCAACCCACAAAGCGTAGAAGATGTACCGAGAGGGATCAAGTGATCTCATGGTATGGTAAGCATTGTCAATTACGCTTTGTGTACTAACCCATGGTCTTCGTGAGGGTTCTTTGTGGGGTTAGGTTGCCGTGTGCAAGTTCAAGTGGAGCACCACGAAGAGATCAAATGCTTGAAGCTTGTTGTCCTTTGTGATGACAATGGACATCTGAAGATGTGCGGAAGAGTAGCTCACCCATAGTAGAGTATGGGGGAGCAATCAACTAGTCTTCATTGAGTCAACACAATCAAGAAAGGTTGTGGTGTGCAAGTTCAAGTGGAGCATCACGAAGAGATCAAATGCTTGAAGCTTGCCGTCCTTTCTGGTGACAATGGACTTGTGAAGATGTGCGGAAGAAAGGCTCACCCATAGTGGAGTATGGGGGAGCAATCAACTAGTCTTCATCGAGCCAACACAATCAAGAAAGGTGGTCCAACTTGAGGGAGTCAAGATCGTCATCATCTAGCTCAAGTGGACCATGTGCAAGGCAAAGGTTTGCCCTTGATAGGTTTTCTATTTTACCGGTCTCATGATGGTAGTTGGGAGACCGGGTTATAGGATCGATTGCCATACTATCAAGGGGGGCTCTCAATGAGTAGCTTGATCGTATCGTTCGTTGAGAGCTCAAACCATTGCATCCTTGCATCATCTTTCTTGGTTCTTGTTTGGTTCTCTTTGTGAGTCTTAGAGCTTATGGTCATCTTGTTGACAAGCTTGAGTTCATCGAAAACGGAGTTCGCTTGCATCTTCTATGATGTTTTCGATGTTGGAGGTTTTGCTGGTTCTTCTCGGTTGGAGGTTTCACTCCTCTTTTTGTTAGGCATACCTCCCCTCCCCAAGCTGTTTTGATGCTACTCGTCGTCTTGTTTCCAACAAGCTTGAGTTTGCTCAATTCGGAGCTCATATGCAAAAGTTATGGCAGTTCTTGTTTTCTTGAGTGTGGTTTTTGTCAGGGTCCCAGCGGTAGTACCATGGTACCCAGCGGTAGTACCGCTGAGGGGTCTCAAGCGGTAGTACTGCTCCGCAGCGGTAGTACCGGCGGTGACTCCGCAGCAGTACTACCGCTGGCTTACCAGGTCCCTACCGCATCGATTCGAGGGGTCTTTTTCTGTGTCGGATTGTGCGGTACCTCACTGCGGCAGTAGTGCGGCAGTACCGCTCCTTAGCGGCAGTACCGCCCTTCCTCCGCAGTAGTACCGCCCGGTTCCCTCTTTCCCTTTCCCCTTCGTTCTGCGCGGCAGTACCGCCGAAGGGAGCGGTAGTACCGCTTAACCCAGCGGTAGTACCGCTGTCTCCTGCGGTACTACCGCCCCAAGGTTCTTGTTTTGTTGCTCCTTTTCCCTGTTTCTTCTTCCTGAGCGGTAGTACCGCTTGTGGAGCGGTAGTACCGCTCGTGTGCGGGCTGAGCACATAACAGTTGGATTTTCCCCCTCCTATAAAAGGGGGTCTTCTTCCCCAATGAATCTTATCCTTTGAGCTCGTGTTCTTCCCCAATTGTTGACCTTCTTCAAGCTTGCTAACTCTCAATCCCTCCATGGATTCTTTCTAGTTTTTGAGGGAAAAGAGAGAGGAGATCTAGATCCACATTTCCACCAATCACTTTCTCCTCTATGTGAGGGGAACCCCTTGGATCTAGATCTTGGAGTTCTTGGTGTTCTCCTTCTTGTTCTTCCTCTCATTTTCCTCCCTAGCATTAGTTGCTTCGGTGGGATTTGAGAGAGAAGGACTTGGGCACTCCGTGTGCCCTTGCCATTGCATTTGGTGCATCGGTTTGAGTTCTCCACGTGATACGTGGAAGTTACAAGTTGAGAAGCTTATTACTCTTGGGTGCTTGGTACCCTTGAGCTTGTTCCTCTTGGGTGCTTGGGCGCCCTAGACGATTGTTGGTGTTCGGAGCTCAATCATTGTGGTGCAAAGCTCCGGGCAAGCGTCGGGGTCTCCAATTAGGTTGTGGGGATCGCCCCGAGTAATTTGACGGGTACCGGTGACCGCCCCCAAGGGTTGCCAAAGTGTACGGGTTCGGTGACCGCCCCCAAGGGTTGCCATTTGTACGGGTTCGGTGACCGCCCTCAAGGGTCCCTTAGTGGAATCACAGCATCTTGCATTGTGCGAGGGCGTGAGGAGATTACGGTGGCCCTAGTGGCTTCTTGGGGAGCATTGTGCCTCCACACCGCTCCAAACAGAGATTAGCATCTGCAAGGGTGTGAACTTCGGGATACATCATCGTCTCCGCGTGCCTCGGTTATCTCTTACTCGAGCCCTTTATTTATGCACTTCACTTTGTGATAGCCATATTGTTCTTTGTCATATATCTTGCTATCACATAGTTGCTTATCTTGCTTAGCATAAGTTGTTGGTGCACATAGGTGAGCCTAGTTATTTTAGGTTTTATGCTTGGCAAATTAACCACTAGGTTTATTCCGCATTTGTTCAAGCCTAAACCGTAATTATTTTAAAGCGCCTATTCACCCCCCTCTAGGCGACATCCACGATCTTTTATCTATTCCTAGGGCCGGAATTTTGAAACCATGTGAACTTTACAGGTACTAAAGATTACTGAAATACATCTGAACCATTAAGTGTAGGTAGCACTCAGCACACAACAAACCCTAATGACAGTCTTGCCTAATGAGTAATGAATCAATTAGAAAATGGGTGATGAGGAGTGGCTGCTGAGTGTTGAGGACGTATCTCAGGATAAATCGGGTTGGCTTAGTGGGTGTTGCATGCCTGAGCCCTGAACGGGCTGGGAAGGTAGGCACGGCGGCGTGCCCGGGCAGCAGTGACGCTGTTGGGCGAGCGCCTCCTGACCTCCTGTTAGTCCGGCATCTCCTCCTAGAGTCATGCCATCCGGGGGCGGCAAGTCGCCGGCAAGGCAGGCGGCTGGGGGCGAGTAGAGATCGGAGGTGCGCAATAGAACAGAGGGGAATCGGGGCCTGGGCCGACTCAAAATCCCAGGGTGGGTCGCGACCCATCGTGGGCACCCTGTAGAGATACACACCCGAGCGGCAAACATGCATTTTCCAAACTAAATCAGGAACATTTAGCTGACCAATTAAATGACTCTGTTTTAATAATATCATTTTCGTATTTGAACAACTAAGCTTGTTTAGCTTGATGGGTGGAGCAGTGCTACTATGACACGAAGCACGTATGATGATCGTATAGTGATCATAAAAGGGGGAAACCCTAAGCATTTTTTGAGCAAAAGAGGGTTTCCCCTCCGATTTCTATTAAAGAAACCACCACGGAACCAACATGATGAATTAAACCCTAAGCATGATCAATTAAACCCTATTATGACTGTGCCATGGCAGACTTAAAGCTGCAAACCGGGGAAATGCTATGTAGCATCCATTGTTTGCTTCGAACTAAGAACTAAATTCTAAGAGCTGAAAAGAAAGTACAGTAACCAAGTTACGATCTATTTTCTGGTTGAGATCAAAAAGTTGAGGAGATATGAAGTACCACCTCTCTTGCGGCGCCGTGTAGGCATCTGATACATCTCCAACGTATCTATAATTTTTTTGTTGTTCCATGTTGTTTTATTATCAATCTTGGATGTTTTATAATCATTTTATAGTCATTTTATATGATTTTTTGGTACTAACCTATTGACATAGTGCCCAGTGCCAGTTCCTGTTTTTCCATGTTTTTTACATCACAAGAAATCAATATCAAACGGAGTCCAAATGGCACGAAACTTTACGATGATTTTTAATGGGCCAAAAGGAAGCAGATGGGCCTTGGTTGCACCTGGGGGGAATCCAGAGGAGGGGACAACCCACCAGGGCACGCCAGGAGGCCCTGGAGCGCCCTGGTGGGTGGTGCCCACCTCGGGTGCCCCCCGGGCCGCCTCTTTGCTCTATAAATACCCAAATATTCCCAAAACCATAGGGGAGTCGACGAAATATTCATCCAGCCGCTGCAGAGTCCAAAAACACTAGATCCAATCTAGACACCATCACGGAGGGGTTCTGAAAGTGCAACTATCCCTAGGTGGTTTTGGTAATTCATAACAACATATAGCTCATTGAGCTAATGCTATTCCAAGATGATTATTTCATGAAAGCTCAATGATTGGCATGGCATGGATGTGAAAGTGGAACCCTCAAAATGCTAAGGACAAAGGATTGGCTCAAGCTCAAAAGCTCAAGACTCTTCATTTTATATTTTAGTGGTCCAAGATCACATTGAGTCTTTAGGAAAAGCCAATACTATCAAGGAGGGATGAGGTGTTGCTTAATGAGCCTCTTGCTTCATGTGCTTAGTGATATGCTCCAAAACCCTCAACTACTTTCCCATATCCACATATGACCTAAACCCTAAGCCAAACTCGGTCCTACCGATTCTTCCTATCCGGCGCCACCGAGTTTCACTTGTCATTAGCCACTGCCAAACCCTAGCAATTCGGTCCTACCGATAGGGATCTCGGTCTCACCGAGATGGGGTTGCAAACTCTCCGTTTCCCTTTCGTAACTTTTCGGTCCCACAGAAAGAGCGAATCGGTCCCACCGAGATTGCAATGTAAACTCAGTGTTTCCCCTTTGTAACTTTTCGGTCTCACCGAGTTCCACTCAGTCTCACCGAAAGAGCAAATCGGTCCCACCGAGTTTGCTTGACCAACTCTCTGGTTAGCTAATTACCAAATTCGGTCTCACCGAGTTTGTGTAATCGGTCTCACCGAGATTACGTTATGCCCAAACCCTAACCATATCGGTCCTACCGAGTTGCATGTCAGTCCCACCGAAAATCACTAACGGTCACTAGGTTTACATTTTCGGTCCGACCAAGCTTATTGATTCGGTCCCACCGAGATTGGAAAACTATGTAACGGTTGGATTTTGTGTGGAGGCTATATATACCCCTCCACCTTATTCTCATTTGAAGTGAGAGCCATCAGAACACACACACCATTCCAACTCATATGTTCTGAGAGAGAACCACCTACTCATGTGTTGAGACCAAGACATTCCATTCCTACCATATGAATCTTGATCTTTAGCCTTCCCAAGTTGCTTTCCACTCAAATCCTCTTTCAACCAAATCCAAATCCTATGAGAGAGAGTTGAGTGTTGGGGAGACTATCATTTGAAGCACAAGAGCAAGGAGTTCATTACCTACACACCATTTGTTACTTCTTGGAGAGTGGTGTCTCCTAGATTGGCTAGGTGTCACTTGGGAGCCTCCGACAAGATTGTGGAGTTGAACCAAGGAGTTTGTAAGGGCAAGGAGATCGCCTACTTCATGAAGATCTACCGCTAGTGAGGCAAGTCCTATGTGGGCGATGGCCATGGTGGGATAGACAAGGTTGCTTCTTCGTGGACCCTTTGTGGGAGGTTGCTTCTTCGTGGACCCTTCGTGGGTGGAGCCCTGTGTGGACTCGCGCAATCGTTACCCTTGGGTGGAGCCCTGTGTGGACTTGCGCAACCGTTACCCTTCATGGGTTGAAGTCTCCATCAATGTGGATGTAGGATAGCACCACCTATCCGAACCACGGGAAAAACATCCGTGTCTCCAATAGCGTTTGAATTCTCCAAACCCTTCCCTTTACATTCTTGCAAGTTGCATGCTTTACTTTCCGCTGCCAATATACTCTTTGCATGCTTGCTTGAATCATGTGATGATTGCTTGACTTATCCTAAATTAGCTAAAATCTGCCAAGAACTAAAATTGGGAAAAGGTTAAGTTTTTATTTGGTCAAGTAGTCTAATCACCCCCCCTCTAGACATACTTTCGATCCTACAAGTGGTATCAGAGCTTTGGTCTCCATTTGCTTTGATCTCCATAGCTTTTGGTGGTCATAGCCTTGGTTTCACAACCTAGGAGAGTATGGCGTCTAGCGAGGGAAATTATCACTGTAGAGGTCCGTACTTTGATGGTACTAATTTTGCTAGTTGGAAGCATAAAATGAAAATGCATATTCTTGGACATAACCCCGCCGTTTGGGCTATTGTGTGTGTTGGTTTGCAAGGTGACTTCTTTGATGGGAGAGAACCGAACCGTGAAGCTACTGCGGATGAGTTGAAGATGTTGCAATACAATGCTCAAGCTTGTGATATTCTCTTCAAAGGATTGTGCCCCGAAGAATTCAACAAAATCAGCCGCCTTGAGAATGCGAAGGAAATTTGGGACACTTTGATTGATATGCACGAAGGTACCGACTCCGTCAAGGAATCCAAGTTGGATGTGCTTCAAAGCCAACTTGACAAGTTCAAGATGAAGGATGGTGAAGGTGTCGCTGAAATGTACTCTAGGCTTGCTCTCATCACAAATGAGATTGCCGGCTTAGGAAGTGAAGAGATGACCGATAAATTCATCATCAAGAAGATTCTAAGAGCCTTGGATGGAAAATATGATACCGTGTGCACATTGATCCAAATGATGCCCAATTACCAAGATCTCAAGCCAACGGAGGTGATTGGAAGAATTGTTGCTCATGAGATGTCACTTAAGGATAAAGAGGAACTTCACAACAAATCAAGTGGTGCCTATAAAGCCTCATGTGAAGCCCCTACATCATCAAGTGAGAAACAAGACTTCAATGAAGAATTGAGCTTAATGGTGAAGAACTTCAACAAGTTCTACAAGAGTAGAAGCAAAGATAGAAGCTCCAAGTCAAGGTCCTACAATGACAAAAGATCTTCTAGTCGAGAGCGAAACTGCTACAATTGTGGAAGACCCGGACACTATTCCAATGAGTGTACGGCTCCCTACAAGAGAAGAGAAGATTCTCCAAAAAGAAGAAGCAAAGGATCACCACCAAGAGAGAGGAGTAGAGATGATCGTTATGAACGAAGATACTCACGGAGAAGCAAGGATTCGGAAAGGAAGGAAAAATCATCAAGGAGCTACACAAGACGAAGACATCAAGCTCATGTTGGTGAATGGGTATCCGGCTCCGACTCCGACAGCCACTCCGAGAGAAGTTATTACTCCGGCTCCGAAGATACTCAAGATGAAGGTGTTGCCGGTCTAGCACTTGTGTCAACCAACTCCTACGACATATTTAACTCACCAAATGAAGGAATTGGAAGATGCTTCTGGCCAAAGGTCCTAAGGTAACACACCCCGAGTATGTTGATTTCAATAGTGATGAAGATGACTTGTTAGGTGATGATTTGCTTGTTGACAACTCTAGTGATGAATACTATGATGAAATGTCAATTAAACATGCTAATCAAGATAAAACGAATGACAATGATAAGGAGAAGATTGAGGCCCTAACTAAAGAACTAAACACTCTTAAGTTAGCTCATGAAACCATCTTCAAAGATCATCGAGAACTTTTAAGAGCTCATGAGAAATTACGCTTTGAGAAGCTAAATCTTGAGCAAGAGCATGAGTTCTTAAAAGCAATCAACGATGATCTCCACAAGAAAAGTTCTTCTTACATTGCCAAGCGTTTACTCTTATCTACTTACATGCCTCAAGTCAAGTCTAGTAACAAGAAAGATTCTTCCTCTAGCAGTAACAGTGATCATGCTAAATCCAATATTGTTGCTTCTAGTAGTTCTCTTGATTCCACTAATGATTCTCTTAGCCAAGTTACACTTGAGCAAGAAAATAGCTTATTGAAGGGAATTATAGAGAAAGGAGTGTACAAAAGCCTTGTCGGGAGTAAGCAATTCGAGGAAATTGTGCGCAAGCAAGGAATGCACCGGAAGAATCAAGGTGTTGGCTTTGAACGAAAGTTCAATGCCAATGGAGTTGAGTGGGAAGAAGATCAATACCCCAAGACAAAGTTTGTCCCTCAACAAGAGAAGTATGCTTCTTTCAAGGGGACACAAGCTCAAGATGATCTTCCACCACAAGACTACGAGCAAAAAGGCAAGGACAAGCTTCAAGAGGAAATTGATGCATTTGAAGAAGCTCCTAAGACCTTAGTCAAGTGGATTCCCAAGACTACTTCAAGTTCCACTTCATCAAGTACGACTACAACTCCAAGGATTCCCATCAAGATGATGTGCATCCAAAAGAAGAAGAACTAGAGAGTTCTTGAGGGTGACTCCGCCAACATACTTCACTCTTATCATTTTCGCAAGAACAAGTGCAATCAACTTCCACATCTTGCACTAGTTCAAGGAGTCACAAACCCTCTTGTTGGTAAAACAAGGGACAAGGTAACCTAAAAAGTTTTCATGGACATCATCTTTTGTGTGCATCACTCTATGTCTATGGATATCCTCGTTTTGTTCCTTGTGGGACTAACCCATGTAGGTATTGAAAGTGCAATTCACTCAAATGGAAAGCTCCAAGTGATCTAAATCAACATTGAGCATCCACATCTTCAACATCTACATGAAGTCATCATTGACAAAACCC
This sequence comes from Triticum dicoccoides, assembly GCF_002162155.2. Lineage (NCBI taxonomy): Eukaryota > Viridiplantae > Streptophyta > Magnoliopsida > Poales > Poaceae > Triticum > Triticum dicoccoides. The sequence goes on along the minus strand of NC_041386.1, from coordinate 493,515,234 downwards.
AAGGTTAGTTCATCCCTCTTAGGGGGGATATCACATCTAGGGGGAGCTTTACTCTAAGACTTGAGCTAAAGCAACTCTAAAGATGTGAACAAAACAATGCTTTATGTAAAAGTGGTAACCCCACTTGAGCTTAAACAATGAGTATGACCTATGATCAAGTGTTCTCATTTGACTCCTAAGTCAATATACTCATATATAGATGACCTAGTCATCGCAAATTGCTTGATAGATGCTAGAATTGGTTGTGCATGCCTTGCCACATATTTCATTTGCCATTTTATTGTGTGAGCATGCTGGTTGCATATTTTACTCATTCGAGGACATCCACTTGTTGATTTGATTGTTTGGTTTTATCGTCTTTTGCCAAGTGGATGGACAAGAATGCCTAAGAACCCCCTCTAGCTATCTATGCTTTTCTCGTCTCAAACTCTATTCATGCTGCATCACAAAATTTGATCAAGTCAGATTCGAACCACTCTATGTGAGGAGCGCTCGGAGTCCCCGATTCGTCATAGACTTAAACTTCCAAAACCTCTTTATGATTCTCGGTCTGACCGATACTCCACCTTCGGTCCTACCGAGATCATTAAGTTGATCTAGGTTTTGGATCTCGGTGCAACCGATTTGAACCTTTCGGTCACACCGAGTTTCAGTAACTGCTTGCGGTTATGAATCTCGGTGCCACCGAGTTGTTCCACTCGGTCACACCGATAGGGTCGGGCTATATATAGTCACGGGCAAATTTTTGGAAATTTCTCCGAACCCCTTCGCCCGTGCGATAGCCTGCTCTGCCCTCGTGGTCTCCGGATCGTCTTCTCGCCGCCAGCAGCCTCCAGTCGCTGGTCTCCGTCGCTGTCAACGGGAATTCTGCCCCGCCGTTGCCGCCGTAGCAAGTCTCCGCCGAACTAGGGTATGGACTTGATCACAGTGCTATTCCCCGTCCAATTCCTAGCACATTGTGTTCTTCATGATTCTTGCCACGATTGAAACCCTCCTATCCATTCAAAATGCCCGTAGATTAGGCTTGATTCGAAATTTTTAGGGTTAGGTTTCCGCCGAAACCATCTCGGACCCACCGAGTTGAAAAACTCGGTCCCACCGATTTGGCTCTTGCCATTGCACAAGTGAGACTCGGTCTGACCGAGAATTACTTATCGGTGTGACCGATTTTTGAACTCAGTGAAACCCTAGCAATCTCGGTGCCACCAAACTGTGACTCGGTCCTACCGAGTTCACTAGTTTAGGTTCCAAAACTGCTTCGGTATCACCGAGTTTGAAAATCGGTAGATCCGAGATGATTTCAGTGGGAAACTAAAACTAAGTTTTTGGATCATTCTTTTGCAAAAAAATCTCTGCATTTTGTGATGCTCATCTTTTCTATCTCATCTATAATCTATTCACAGGGTCAGCAGTCAGTTTGCAGCATGTCTGATCAAAGTGATAGCCAAAATATGTCAGAGCAGCAAGTGGTGATGAGTGAGGGCACTAGTCCCTCCAGTTCATCTGATGAAGGCAGCAGGCGCACTCCTAGCAATTTGCCAAAGGCTGCCACGAGACAAAGGAAGAAGAGGACTTCAGATTCCGAAGATGAGGACTATGTGGCAGAGGAAGAGGCCACTTCCAAGAGAGTTGAGCCAGCTCAAGGCACTAAGCCAGGTCTGAAAATCAAAAGGCCAGCAGGCAGGTAGCCCATGTCAAAGGCAAGAGCCTCAACTGAGAAGCCCACTCCCCAAGAGCCAGTTGCAGCTAAGGGCAAGAAAAGAAAGGAAAGGGTGAAGAATACTGTGGCTAGAGTGCTTGGCAAAGCTTCCATCATGGAAGAAGAAGAGGAATAAGAGGTAGCTGCACCAGCACCCAAGGCACCAAGCTAATGGGAGATGCCATAAAATCAAGGGGAGCTGCTTCCAAGGCCAAGTCAGCTCCAAAGCCAAAGCCTAAGAGAAATACAAGGAGCATTCCTGCAGCTGAGAAGAACAAGGCCCCAGTGCCTGAGACTGTTGCTGAAGAAGAGGAAGAGAATGTCCTGAGAAAGCTAAAGCCCAAGATCCCAGACCACAACAATGCTCATCCTATGGCTGAGGATATGAAGCTCAGGAGAGATTCAGGGCTGAGTAAGTGGAGAGAAGCAGACCCATATGCTTCAAGAAGAAGGACTGCCGTGGACTAAAGGTTTCACACCAAGGAGCAGCAGGATTTCTATGAGACAGTGCTGCTAGATAAGAAGCCAATTGTTTGTGACATGAGATGGGTTGACTGGACCTACATGAAGGAGAAGGAGGAACACTACCCAGGAGTATATGACAGCTTTAATGCTTGTGGAGTAGCTGACTTTGTTGGGCAGAAGCTCACAAAGTGGAACGAGGAACTGATCATGCAATTCTACTCCACGGCACACTTTTATCCAGATGGGAGGATCACATGGTTGTCTGAGGGTACAAGGTACCAATCCACAGTTGCTAAGTGGGCACAGATCATCAATGCCCCAGAGGAGCAAGATGATGACTTGGATATCTATGCCAAGAAGAAGATGGACCATAACTCCATGTCCAATATGTACAAGGAAATTCCCAATGAAGCTCTTGACACCTTCAAATTTGGGTCTGTGCATTACCTTCTGTCAGGACTGCCTACGATCAATTGGATACTAAGGCACACCTTACTGCCCAAGTCTGGAGATCACAAGATGATCAGAGGCCATGCTATCAACTTGCTACATGTGTTTGATGTGCCTCAGAAGTTCAAGGTGATGAGCCTCATAGTGGAAACAATCAAGAGGACTGCAGCAGATCAGAAGAGGAACTGCGGATATGCCCCTCAAATTCAGGAGCTCATCAACTCCAAGATGGGCACGGGCATATATCTATTGGACAAGGAACACCTGCCCATCCATCCAGATTTCGAGGACAATCAAGTTGTCATGACTGAGAATGAGCCATCATCTGCCCAAGCATACTCGAAGAAGGAGAAGGCGAGGAAGGAGAAAGCTGCCAAGATGCCTACTCAAGAGGAGGCATCTGAGTATTTCTTGAAGACTAAACAAGAGCAGCTTGGTTACTTGATTGCATCCACGCTGAGGATTGAGCAAAGTCTGGCCACCCTCACTCAGAATCAGCAGAGCCTAGAGAGAATCATGGAACAGAAGTTCTATGACTTGGATGTCAAGGTAACGGAAGTTCAGTCTGCAGTGGAGCAGCTCCAGGAGGACATGCAGGAGAGGAGAGGCGGGACTACCACTCATGCCTTTGCCAGAGTGCCACGAGGCCCGAGGTTATCTGCCATGCCAGTTGCTGACACAAGAGCCACCACCTCAGCACCAGCCACAGCCTCAGTTCCACCAGCTCCAGCATCTACTTCAGCTCCAACTCCAGCGACTACTTCAGCATCTACCGAAGCCTTCGTCCTTGGAGTGATCCGGACTCCACCACCACCTGAAGATCAAGCCTGAGCGTCGATCTAGTGCTATGCATTTTCTAGGAACTTTTTGGTAACTTGTTGCCAAAGGGGGAGAAGATGTATAGATCATAGGCTTCGAGAGAGAGTGTTGCTTTTCTCTCTTGCTTTATTTGGTGGTTTTTCGAACTTGTTTTCTTTTGAGTGCCTGAGATACTACGTCATTATTTGTGAGACATTGATGATCATGTGTTTGATCATAAGCTACACTTAATGCTTGCTTAATACTTTTATCCTATCTATCTTGTGTGATCATTCACTTTTCTTGGTGATGAGTGCATGTATTTCATTCTTATCATTTTGAGCGCTCCACCAAGATGTATGTGACATGGAAGAGTAACCCATGACTATAACTCTTTGTGCATTTGCAGTCCAAAGCAAATTTTAAATATGCACAAATTTAGGGGGAGCTCTTACTTATCACATACTTCTCAAAGCGACGATATATTTCTTGCTTATTATCATTTGTCGAAGCTTTGATCTATATGTTGTCATCAATTAAGCCAAACTCGGTCCTACCGATTCTTCCTATCCGGCGCCACCGAGTTTCACTTGTCATTAGCCACTGCCAAACCCTAGCAATTCGGTCCTACCGATAGGGATCTCGGTCTCACTGAGATGGGGTTGCAAACTCTCTGTTTCCCTTTCGTAACTTTTCGGTCCCACCGAAAGAGCGAATCGGTCCCACCGAGATTGCAATGTAAACTCAATGTTTCCCCTTTGTAACTTTTCGGTCTCACCGAAAGAGCAAATCGGTCCCACCGAGTTTGCCTGACCAACTCTCTGGTTAGCTAATTACCAAATTCGGTCTCACCGAGTTTGTGTAATCGGTCTTACCAAGATTACGTTATGCCCAAACCCTAACCATATCGGTCCTACCGAGTTGCATGTCAGTCCCACCGAAAATCACTAACGGTCACTAGGTTTACATTTTCGGTCCGACCGAGCTTATTGATTCGGTCCCACCGAGATTGGAAAATTGTGTAACGGTTGGATTTTGTGTGGAGGCTATATATACCCCTCCACCTTCTTCTCATTTGAAGTGAGAGCCATCAGAACACACATACCATTCCAGCTCATATGTTCTGAGAGAGAACCACCTACTCATGTGTTGAGACCAAGACATTCCATTCCTACCATATGAATCTTGATCTCTAGCCTTCCCAAGTTGCTTTCCACTCAAATCCTCTTTCAACCAAATCCAAATCCTATGAGAGAGAGTTGAGTGTTGGAGAGACTATCATTTGAAGCACAAGAGTAAGGAGTTCATTACCTACACACCATTTGTTACTTCTTGGAGAGTGGTGTCTCCTAGATTGGCTAGGTGTCACTTGGGAGCCTCCGACAAGATTGTGGAGTTGAACCAAGGAGTTTGTAAGGGCAAGGAGATCGCCTACTTCGTGAAGATCTACCACTAGTGAGGCAAGTCCTGTGTGGGCGATGGCCATGGTGGGATAGACAAGGTTGCTTCTTCGTGGACCCTTTGTGGGAGGTTGCTTCTTCATGGACCCTTCGTGGGTGGAGCCCTGTGTGGACTCGCGCAACCGTTACCCTTGGGTGGAGCCCTGTGTGGACTCGCGCAACCGTTACCCTTCGTGGGTTGAAGTCTCCATCAACGTGGATGTAGGATAGCACCACCTATCCGAGCCACGGGAAAAACATCCGTGTCTCCAATAGCGTTTGAATTCTCCAAACCCTTCCCTTTACATTCTTGCAAGTTGCATGCTTTACTTTCCGCTGCCAATATACTCTTTGCATGCTTGCTTGAATCATGTGATGCTTGCTTGACTTGTCCTAAATTAGCTAAAATCTGCCAAGAACTAAAATTGGGAAAAGGTTAAATTTTTATTTGGTCAAGTAGTCTAATCACCCCCCCTCTAGACATACTTTCGATCCTACAGGTTCACCACCTCCATTGATGCCTCTCCGATGATGCGTGAGTTGTTCTTTGTATACCTTCGGGTCCGTAGTCAGTAGCTAGATGGCTTCATCTCTCTCTCCTGATTCTCAATACAATGGTCTCTTGGAGATCCATATGATGTAACTCTTTTGCGATGTGTTTGTTGGGATCGATGAACTTTGAGTTTATGATCAGATCTATGTTTTTATATCCATGAAAGTATTTGAGTTTCTTTGATCTCTTTTATGCATGATCTCTTATAGCCTCGTATTTCTTCTCTGATATTTGGGTTTTGTTTGGCCAACTTGATATATTTATCTTGCCATGGGAAGAGGTGCCCGGTAGTGGGTTCGGTGTTACGGTGCTTGATCCCAGTGACAGAAGGGGAACCGACACGTATGTATCGTTGCTACTAAGGATAAAAAGACGAGATCTATATCTACGTCCATATAGATAAATGGATCTTGTCTACATCATGTCATCGTTCTTATTGCATTACTCCGTTTTTCCATGAACTTAATACACTAGATGCATGCTGGATAGCGGTCGGTGTGTGGAGTAATAGTAGTAGATGCAGGCAGGAGTCGGTCTACTAATCTTGGACGTGATGCCGATGTAATGATCATTTCCTGGATATCGTCATGAGTATTTGAAGTTCTATCAATTGCCCAACAGTAATTTTTTTACCCACCATTTGGTATTTTCTTGAGTGAAGCCACTAGTGAAACCTACGGCCCTCGGGTCTTATTTCTCATATATTTGCCTTTGCGATCTACTCTTTTTCCTTGCTTTTATTTTCAGATCTATTATACAAAAATACAAAAATACCTTGATGCAATTTATTTTATTTGGCGTTCGATCTATCAATCTATTACAATTTACCTCACGGCCGCTTGCCTATCTTGAGACGGTGTACCCCGAAAGGGATTGACAACCCCTTTAACTCGTCAGGTTGCGAGGTGTTGTTATTTGTGTGCAGGTGATGTTTACGTTGTGTTGCTTGGTTCTCCTACTGGTTCGATACCTTGGTTTCATAACTGAGGGAAATACTCTACCGTCGCTGTGCTACATCATCCCTCCCTCTCCGGGGAAATACCGACGTAGTTCCAGCTGCCATCAAGGAGAATTTCTGGCGCCATTGCCGGGGAGAATCTTCAACATAACCAGGTTCCTAATCATAAATCTCATCTCCTCGCAATTTACATTATTTGCCATTTGCCTCTCATTTTCCTCTCCCGCACTTCACAAAAAATTTCCATTTTATTCACCCCTCTTTTCCGTTCGCCGTTTTCTTGCCAGATCTGTTTTTGTGTGCGTTCTTGTTTGCGTAGTCCTGATGCCTCAAAGAAAATATTATGATGTTCCTTACCCAAATATTTTTTGAAATTGAGAAAAGTACTAAGGAATATATGACTACACAATTTGAGCATAATAAGTACTTTACTGAAGAACTTAAGGAACACTCCGTCGTGTTGGATGCTATCACAAAAAAAACTTGATGATATTAGTAGAGAAGTTTGCAATCCCCAATCTAAGTATGCTTTTGCTGAAAGTTTGCTAGGAAAAATATCCGATGCACAAGCTACCCTAGTAAATCAAATGGCCGCTAAACCAATCTCACTAGAGGATAAAAGTGATGAAGATCTTAAAATGTTTGGTGTTTCTTCTATTGATTCCTTGTTTAGTAAAGTTAAGAATGATGAAAAAGGGACTAGAGAAGAGTCAACTTTAGGTAGAAGGCATCCCAATATTTTGTAGGGTGAAAATCTTGTTGAGAAAATTGATGAAAGTGGGTTTGGAGAGGTCAAAACTTTAGCTAGTGATGCACCCACTATTTTCTATTACAAAGACTTTAATTATGATAGTTGCTCTTTGATTGATTGTATTTCTTTGTTGCAATCCATGATAAATTCACCCCGTGCTTATGAACAAAATAAAGCTTTTACTAAACATATTGTTGATGCTATGATGAAAGCTTTTGAAGAAAAATTGGAATTAGAAGTTTCAATTCCTAGAAAATTGCATGATTAGTAGGAACCTACTATCAAAGTCAAGATTAAAAATTATGAGTGTTTTGCTTAGTGTGACTTGGGTGCTAGTGTTTCCACAATTCCTAAATCTTTATGTGATGTGCTTGGTCTTACCAATCTTGAAGAATGTTCCTTGAATTTGCACTTGGCAGATTCCACTATTAAAAAACATATGGGAAGAATTAATGATGTGCTTATTCTTGCAAATAGTAATTGTGTGCCCATAGATTTTATTGTTCTTGATATTGATTGCAATCCATCATGTCCTGTTATTCTTGGTAGACCGTTTTTACGCACTATCGGTGCTGTGATTGATATGAAAGAAGGCAATATTAAGTTCCAATTTCCTTTGAGGAAGGGTATGGAACACTTTCCTAGAACTAGAATTAATCCACCTTATTAATCAATCATGAGGACATCTTATGGATCTCGAACCAAAGATGACAAAACTCAGATCCTTGCTATATGCCTAACTAAGGGCGTAAAACTATAGCGCTTGTTGGGAGGCAACCCAATGAATAAATTTATTTTTTATTTTTGCTTCCTGTTCTTGAGTGTTAGCACAATTATGCTACTGCTATTATTGTGTTTTTTATGTTTTAACTAGTGTTTGTGCCAAGTAAAATCCTTTAGGATCTTCTTGGGCAATAGCTATTTGATCTTGCTGAAAAAAATAAAAAGTTTGTGCTCATGAAATTAATTTTCATCTTTTACCAGAGAGCGATAAAATACCAATTCCACTTGCAGTAGATCAACATACAAATTTCTCAGGTCGTCCTAATTTTTCAAAAAAATTGGAGTTACCGAAGTATTCGAAATAGTCAGATTGCTACAGACTGTTCTGTTTTGACAGATTCTATTTTCTTTGTGTTGTGTGCTTATTTTGATGGCTCTATGGTTTTCTTTGATGAGTTTTTGCCATAGAGAAGTTGGAATACAGTAGATATAATACAAAAAAAAATATGAATTGGTCTGATACAGCACTTATAGTAGTGGTTTATTATTCTTATACTAACGGATCTCATGAAGATTTTTGTTGAGTTTTGTGTGATTGAAGTTTTCAAGTTTTGGGTTATCTTACGATGGATGAAGGAAGGATGTAAGAGCCTAAGTTTGGGGATGCCCCGGCATCCCAAGCTATTATCCAAGAATGAGCAACCAACTAAGCTTGGGGATGCCCCCGAGTGGCATCCCCACTTTCTTCCAACAACTATCGGTATTTTACTTGAGACTATATTTTTATTAGTCACATGATATGTGTTTTGTTTGGAGCGTCTTGTATAATATGTGTCTTTGCTTGTTTTATTTTTTGTTTTAAGTTGTCAGTCCTTGCTCGATGCGCCTATTTGAGAGAGCCAAAATTATGTCATAACTTGTTAGAATTGCTCTCTATGCTTCACTTAAATCTTTTATGAGCTAGGACTTGCTCTAGTGCTTCACTTATATCTTTTTGAGCACGGTGTGCTTAGTATTTTTGAAGAAATGCTCTCTTGCTTCACTTAGACTTGTCTGAGAGTTAGTAAAAATTTTAAGAAATTCTCTCTTGCTTCACTTAAATCATTTTGAGAGAAAGAAAATTTGTTATGCTCATGATATTCACTTATATTTGTTTGAGCTTATGAAAAGAAACTCATGAAAATTAGTGCCAAAGTGATAGATATCCAAGAAGGATAAAGTAAAGAAAATGTCATGAAGATCATTGGACAAAATAAACTTGATTCTTAGTAATAGTTTTGAGATATAATGATGTGATATGTGAGTTATGTTGATGAGTAATTGTGCTTTAGTAAGAATATTGGTGTTAAGGTTTGTGATTCCCTATGCATGCATGAAAGTCAATAATCATGCAATGAAAATTATATCCTACTTGTGGTGCATTATTCGGTGTTAATTATGCTTAATGCTTGCTTATGAGATTATTCATTTCTTGGCTGGTCGCTTCGCAATCTTTTGCTAGCCTTCATTTTGCACTAAGTATGACCTCTACTTGTGCATCCAAAATCCTTTAAACCGGTGTTGCCACATGAGTCCACTATATCTACCTATATGCGGTATTCTTTTGCCGTTCAAAGCAAATTTGCATGTGCCATCTCTAATTTTCAAAATAAACTTCTCTTTTGTGTGTTTGTTTCGCTCGCGGAACGGTAACAGGTGGCTAATATGTTCCATGCTAGATGTGTTATTCTCAAGATGAGTGTTTATTCACTTGTCATTGCACGAGAGTAAGACAAAGGTATTAGGGATGCCCAGTCCCAAAATGAAAAAAAAAATACTTTATGTTGTCAAATAAAAAATTCCTTGGAAAGTGTTGGTATGGAGGGCACCCGTGGTTATGGCTAGCCATGGAAAGTGAAAGTTATGGTGGAAAAGGGAATAAACTTTATTTTCTGTTTGGGAACCGCCTATGGCATATCTAGCCGGAACTCTAAGTCGTTTTCATTGGTGGGATGGGTACACCTATCAAAATGTATTTTATCTCAATTTTTTTGCTTTGAGCTCTGGCACTTCTACAAATCATTACTTCCCTCTGTGAAGGGCCTTTCTTTTACTTTATGCAATTTTTATTTTGGAATTTGAGTCTCCATCATCTCTTATAAAAAGCACCAACTAGCAGGCAATATGATCATACTCAAGTATTGGGTGTAGTTAATATTCGAGTGTGTTTCATGAATGGATCAATGTTTGAGCATGATGGTCAATGAATACCTTATTTTAGCGTTGATATTTTGAAAGACATGGTTGCTTGTTGGTATGCTTGAGTATCTAAATTATTATGTCAAAACTAGACTATTGCTTTGAATCACATAAAAGTCCAAATGTCCATGCTATAAAGAAAAGAATATGATATGACTTGATGAACAACACTCCACATCAAAAATTCTGTTTTTTTATCACTTACCTACTCGAGGATGAGTAGGAGTTAAGCTTGGGGATGCTGATACGTCTCCAACGTATCTATAATTTTTTATTGCTCCATACTGTTTTATTATCAATCTTGGGAGTTTTATAATCATTTTATATCATTTTTGGTACTAACCTATTGACATAGTGCCTAGTGCCAGTTCCTGTTTTTCCATGTTTTTTACATCGCAGGAAATCAATATCAAACGGAGTCCAAATAACACGAAACTTTATGATGATTTTTATGGTCCAAAAGGAAGCAGATGGGCCCTGGTTGTACCTGGGGGAGTCCCGAGGAGGGGACAACCCACCGGGGTGCGCTAGTAGGCCCTGGGGCGCCCTGGTGGGTTGTGCCCACCTCGGGTGCCCCCCGGACCGCCTCTTTGCTCTATAAATACCCAAATATTCCCAAAACCCTAGGGGAGTCGACGAAATATTCATCAAGCCGCCGCAGAGTCCAGAAACACCAGATCCAAACTAGATGCCATCACGGAGGGGTTCACACCTCCATTGGTGCCTCTCCGTTGATGCGTGAGTAGTTCTTTGTAGACCTTCGGGTCCGTAGATAGTAGCTAGATGGCTTCATCTCTCTCTCATGATTCTCAATACAATGGTCTCTTGGAGATCCATATGACGTAACTCTTTTGCGGTGTGTTTGTTGGGATCGATGAACTTTGAGTTTATGATCAGATTTATGTTTTTATATCCATGAAAGTATTTGAGTTTCTTTGATCTCTTTTATGCATGATCTCTTGTAGCCTCATATTTCTTCTCTGATATTTGGGTTTTGTTTAGCCAACTTGATCGATTTATCTTGCAATGGGAAGAGGTGCCCGGTAGTGGGTTCGATCTTACGGTGCTTGATCCCAGTGACAGAAGGGGAACCGACACGTATGTATCGTTGCTACTAAGCTAAGGATAAAAAAACGAGATCTATATCTACCGCCATATAGATAAACGGATCTTTTCTACATCATGTCATTGTTCTTATTGCATTACTCCATTTTCCATGAACTTAATACACTAGATGCATGCTGGATAGCGGGTAATAGTAGTAGATGCAGGCAGGAGTCGGTCTACTAATCTTGGACGTGATGCCTATGTAATGATAATTGCCTGGATATCGTCATGAGTATTTGAAGTTCTATCAATTGCCCAACAGTAATTTGTTTACCCACCGTTTGTTATTTTCTTGAGAGAAGCCACTAGTGAAACCTACGGCCCCCGGGTCTTATTTCTCATATATTTGTCTTTGCGGTCTACTATTTTTCCTTGCTTTTATTTTTAGATCTATTAAACCAAAAATACAAAAATACCTTGCTACAATTTATTTTATTTGGCGTTCGATCTATCAATATATTACAATTTACCTCACGTCCACTTGCCTATCTTGAGGCGCCGTACCCCGAATGGGACTGACAACCCCTTTAACTCGTCGGGGTGCAAGGTGTTGTTATTTGTGTGCAGGTGTTGTTTACATTGTGTTGCTTGGTTCTCCTACTGGTTCGATACCTTGGTTTCATAACTAAGGGAAATACTCTACCATCGCTGTGCTACATCATCCCTCCCTCTCCGAGGAAATACCGATGTAGTTCCAGCTGCCATTAGCATCAGGGGTGTGATGGTTGTCGATGGCGTTGAAATAGATCTGCGATGATGGACGGGTGCATCGGGGGATAAGTCCCGTTGCGATGGAAAAGTAGGTCTTGTGAGCGGCCTCGGCAAAGAGGACGACGGCGTCGATGAAGCGAGAGGAGCGATGCAAGGCTCTTGGTCCGTCGCCGTGGATGAGAAACGTCCATCTCTAGCAGTTGACGGCACGGTCTTGGTAGGCGCTCCGGCATGGTGGAGGATGGTGGCGATGGATGGGGTGGAGGATAGCGGTGATGGATGGGGTGGAGGACGGCGGCGATGGATGTGGTGGCGGACGGAGGAGGCTGGTGTGGAGATGGCGTTCTAGCGCGGACGGTCTATCAATGGGAAAATGGAGGGAGAGGTACGGGGAACCATGTTTTTGGGACGCGCATGTCTAAAATATGGGAACGTTATGAACTTAGCCCCCATTTAAAATTTGGACGTCTCATCGGTTGGGGATAGGACGGTAATCTCGCATCTCGTAAATATTTGCCCAGAGCGATTTCAGGCGAGGAGAGGGTGTTTTGGCACCCATGGTTAGCGCCCATGGTGTATGAACGGGGCTGATAGGTAGGGCGGTTGTGTCACGTCCGAGTGAAGTTACAAACCTGCCCCTATTGAAAATATTTGCCTACATCGACTTCGGCCGAGTCAAGTTTGTTTTGTCGCCCACCGTGTATGAATGGGGAAATGGAGGGAGAAACAGAGGTCTTTCGGATGAGCTTGAATCAAATGTGTTTTGTCGCCCATGTTTGGCGCCCACCATGTCGGAATGGGCTCAGAGGCGGTCATGTTACATCTAATTAAAGTTACTAACCTACCCCTATTGAGAGCAGTGGAAATCGGGCCGATGGATTGTCCGTGTAAGGGGTAGACAGTAATTTCCATCTCCCAAACACTTGGCTTCGGGCAGCCGACATGGGAGTGGACATTTTTCTGCTTCTTTCGAATTTTGGGACAATAATCATCCATGTATACCCTGGCAACTAAATTCGAATCCATTTTGTATTCCTATACGAATCTTTATAAATCATTCTATGTGTTCTTATATATCTTCAAAAGCACGACAAATATGTATTCCACTGTCATATATGAATATGATTTGCAAATGCCGATACTCGAACTTAGAAGCTAGAATCCAGTTTAAGGTGAATTCGAATATTTGGAACACTTTATGTCCAACTCAAATGTCACACGCAGCATAATGTGTACTCCCATTTAGATATGTACACAAGCGATGTATCAAGATTCAAATACCGAGTCAATCAACCAATAATGTACAAAACTAACAGACATATAAACACTTATAGAGTATATGGATCAATAATATCAACTAACATATATAAGCCAGGTCGCTGTACTTTTTTTTGCTATAAGAGCATCCTTTTTTTAGCGAAGCTAGTACAACATCTTGGCCCTTTCCGACGCGTGCCAATTATGGTCCATCTATACTACTATTATTGTTGAATGCACATTCAGCCCGATTGACATATTTGTAGGTCTAGCACATCAATCAAAATGAAATGTCTCCTAGTCTTATCAATTAATAGCGAGTTGTGCTCAAATAAAATTACAAACAAATAAACAAAAAACAATTATTACATGACCTCTAAAACAAATGGTTTGATCAATTAAACGAACAAACAACACAAAGGTTATTCAACGATGGAAAGAACATTTCACCTATGATTTACCAAGTGGGAATTTAATTTCCTTTTTTCCTTCAGGACCTTAACAATGCGGTCAGTCTCAGCTTGCTTCGTTTTGAAATCCACCAAATATTTAATGGTCGTCTTGAGTACTGCTTGTGATTGTGTTGTTTGCTTCCTCAACATGTCAACTTCATCTCTAAGTGCAGAAGCAGAATCTCTTTCTACCACTAGTTTAGCCTCTAGAGCATCAGCAGTTGGCAATTCATGATGCACGATTGGGTCGGTGCCACTGTTGTGGGATGATACAACGTCCATGGGGACCTTGCTCTTTGATCTTGGGCTAACCTGTTTTTACATTAAAGTTCCGATTGGATTCCTAAAAGTCAAAGTTAGTAAACCATCTCAACTGGGAGTTATAACAGCAAACCAGTTAAACAAACAAGGAAATAAAGAGTTTCAATTGGATGTTGAAAAGTGGTTATTAACATCATTGTAACCGGTTGTTGCAGCAGCAAAGCAGTTAAACAAACAACTTTTGCAAAAGGTACCTGTTGTGGCATTGGAGTTTCTCTTGGATCCTAAAAAGTTGAGTAGCCAATAATGTGATTAGAGTAACCGGTTGCAGCAGCAAAGCAGTTAGACAAACAAGTTTTGCAAAAGGAACCTGTTGTGGCATTGGAGTTTCTCTTGGATCTTGAAAAGTTGAGTAGTCCCTAACTTGATTAGAGAAACAAGTTATAGCAGCAAACCTGTTACACAAATATATTTTTGAAAATGTACCTGCTGTGCAATTGGACTTCCAATTGGATCCTGAAAACTTGAAGTTGGTAAGATTATTACAGCAACAAGTTACAATAGCAAACCAGGTAAACAAAGAAGTTTCTGAAAACGTACATGCTGTGCCAACGGAGTTTCAGTTGGATCCTGCAAACTTGAATGTTAGCAATCAATAAATAAAGTTTTGCAAGAGCCATAAGAAACTAACATCAAACTAGTAAAACTAGCCAGTTTTGGCAACGTATTTAATTACACATGAACTAGTAAAACTAACAAGTTCTTGGCAACGTATTAAAGTAATAAGTCAGTACCGTTTACCAGCAACACAAACATCTGTAAATTTCTTTGATCTAAGCAAAATGATTCCAACACATATATAAGTTAAAAAGACGGTGTCCCTCATATAAACCTGACATTTGTCTATCTATGAACATGCAAACATTACTAGTGCTACAAGTGATAACAGCAAACCATTTAAACAAATAGGGTATCAGAACGTAAATTACACATGAATTCTGCTGCACCCTAGAAGTACATATGACCAGCTATCTATGTGCTCAAGTAGCTATTTAAGTTCAAGCAAATAGGTAATTCTTAACAGTAAGTATCAAACACATAGATAGGCGCAGTCTATAATAGGATTAACAGGATATGGCATTATGTAATTAGTAACAAACTAAATTAAGCCAAGCAACGTAATTGAACGATTTTGCAATAAGTGGCTAACTAAAATTCCGAGAAGCAGGTAACTGAACTTACGCTAGCTCTTTGTACATGTACACTGTAACTTCTTTTTCGCTTACAAGGTTCTACGAAGGAGTCCATGGCATCAATTTCTTGGATACACAGTCCCAATACTTCTTTCTTTCCACACTGCATTGGTAAGTCGAATGGTTAATCTGGTAAGATGGTGCGTCCTTGATATGTTATATGAGGACATGTAGTCAGACTAGTAGTAGCCACACACATCACACTGGCTTTTACTGTATATTTCATGTGATTACATTTGGCATATCGTGATCTAAGCAATCTACAATAGGATGAGAAGACTGGCATCCTTCACATTATTGGCGAACTCAGTTCATAGAAACAAGCAATTCAACCATTCTATGGGTAAATCAAAAGCGCCACTGGAATATTTTTCACTACCCCAATCATACACGCAAAAAGGGGCGACACCACCATAGGGGCTGGTATGGGCGGCCGCCTTGGATGGCTGGAAAGTGTGCACCTAGTTTGAGTCATCTAAGTTGGCCCAGGCTAGTTATGTTCATCCCGATGCACGAGCAAGCAATGTAAAATGAAGAAAAATGTTTCAATTTGGATGGTCCAATAACGTAAGTGCAAGGCAGGCCCTATAGCAGGCTCGTGGCCCAAACAAGTGCCTCCCAAACTACTAATGAAGTGTCTAATGAGGGATCTAACGCAAGCATTTTGCAAGCTCCAATTGAAGGATTTAGCGTCTAATGATGATCTGTTATGTTGAGAGAGACATAGAGATTTGCAGGCATTGATGACAAGCAAATTATAGTAAATTTTCATGGCTTCAGGAAACGCCGAGGCCATCTACCAGAAAGTCCCTGTATCATGACAACATAGCATAAATACTTTTCTAATCTGTTGTTTGAAACTATTGGAATACTTGTGCAGGATAGATATATTGATATGAAGTTTGCGCACTGGTTATAGGTGCAATTACACTTTGATATTTTCAGCCAGAGAACGAATAATTCAGGCAGGTATAGACCATGTTAGTAGTCCTTGTACACCATGTTGCATTTTGTGTTTTTTGGTGCTTGCATCATTTAGTGTTTTATAATCTGAACTACTTTGGATCATTAGCTGGTTTTCAAAGTGCATGTAGCTTCACATTTCTCAAGTTATGTTAATTTCCGGAGTGCAAGTGCCTTCTTATTTTTTAAGTTAAATGTTCGCTCCTGGTAACTTGAATTCATGGATCCGCCACCGCACACAAATCATACATGCATGCCAGTACGAATTAAATGAAATGCAGGGACTTACGCTAACTCATTGTACAGGCTCACTGTAGCTCTGCTTGCGCTTGGGATGTTCCATGTACAAGTCCATGTTACCACTTGCTTGTATGTGCAGGCCTTGTGCTCCTTGCATCCCCCTTTGCATTTTTTTACACGGGGAATGGTTGATAAAATAAGAGGAATCGACCTTGTTGTTGTACCGGAGGACAGATACTTACAAGGTTATACGGGTGTGCAGGATGTGTACCAGATCCCGTAGCGCTGTCATGCTTCGCTAAAAAATGATTCTGCTTGTTTCAGATGATATCTCCAGAAGAAACAAGAGTTAAAGTCAGAGTTGCATAGGCGTGTAAGCTAAGAGAGCAGTGAAAGGATATCTAAACATCGTCGGAACAGTGCACAAGGGAGTGATGTGTGGATACCTAGTTCAGGTCGGCGTTTGGGCATGCTCGCCTAGCTAGAGTGTGGGTCACTTCAGAGCCGTTGAGGGTGATGCACTAGCGTTGGCTGGCCGCGCACGGATGCAAATCTTGAGTGGCAGCGGAGCGCTACGATGCGGTGGACAAGACCATTGGTGAAGCCCCAACGGGCTCAGGGGGGCAGAGGTGCGACGATGTGCTCGGTGAAGTAGCCCCGGTGAGGTGTGAGACGGCGTTGGTGAAACGCACCTGATGCGGTGGAAGTCGGTGTCTGTGAGGCACGTCGATTGCGGCGGCCGACGTTGTCGGTGGACCATCCGGTGTGGTGGACGAGGGCGTAGATGATGTAGCTCCGGTGCGGTGGTGAAGCGCGACTATCGTTTTTGTCGTCGTCGTCCGGCACAGAGGTGGGGAAAGAGACGAGACAAGACGAGGGGTGATTCGAACTGTGCTTGGGTTGGTGGCGAATTAGGGATTTGAGCAATCAGGGCACAGAAGGGAACGGTGGAGAAGGGATATTTTGCAGGGCTGGAATTGGGGCCGCCAGATATTTCAATCCGAAACATGGAAGCGCGAACTTATTTTGTCATCATTCTTTTTTTGGGGGGAGGGGGGAGGGAGGGAGGGAGGGGTGGGTGGCTAGGTGCTAAGCTTCCGTACGACACATGCGACCACCACGACACGACCCTGGTCTGCCTGGTGCTCCTACATTTGAGAATGCAAACGAATCTTCTTTCATTTGCAAAAGAATCTGTATGTATTACCATGCCCGTGTTTTCCTTGCAAATAATTAGTCATTTGAAACGAGATACTATAAATTAATTAATGCGGAGTTATTTGAAAAAAATTGAAATGGTATCCACGGTATCCACGCTAACGTGGATTAGAGTGTATGTCACATAATTAGTTATTTGAATTAGAGTGTGTGTCACATAGCAATCTCCAATTCTAACGTGGATTTCGCATTTCACGGTATCCATGCTACCTTTTTAATACAAATTCATATGTATATGATGAACACCATGGTAGTGAGAAAACTTTGGATGGATTCAAATATATGACCTGCAAAATAGCACAACAATCGAGTCAATGTCAACTTTTCCAAACCTAATATGGCACGAATTCGAAATAATTACCCATATGCATGGTCCTCAGTTTAAATCTTACAATGTAGACGGAATTGAAACATCGATATTAAGTCTCGTACTATCTACATTCAAATGTTATTTTTAGCCCCCCCCCCTCGGCACACACGCTACATACTTCCTGTATCGGTCAATCTTCCTCTCCTAACCACCTTAGGAAGCTATCGTTTTCCAACACACATTCATTCTTTCTCTCCATGTTTCAATCTCTAAGTCTCTCAACAAAACAACCCCATTTTTTCCACTCTGTTACCAAATGTATTTACCTCAAACCCCCGCCATTGCACCCCATGTCGAGCTCTCCCTCTCTCTCTCCTTCCCACCCTCTCTCGCTAGATACATGCATTGCCTATCTAGCCCCCCAACCTCTCGTGCGCACGCACACACGTTGTCTATCTAGGTCACTACCTCGAGACTATCTCGCTCTTTCTTCCGCACGGTGGGCCACACTCACTCAATCTCGCTCTCTTTATCTGAGTCTCGATTAACCTCATTTTCTTTCACACACAAATGATATATCTCCCTGTTTGGGCCTCGATCGACACACTCTATACTCTCTCACGCAGATTGTCTATCTAGGTCAGTCCATCCAAGCCGCCCCCACTCTTTCGACCTCATGGCGGGCTACTCTCGCTCAATTTCTCTGTGTGTGTGTGTGTGTATGTCTCGATTGACCTCGCTTTTTCTCACACAAATGATATATCTCCATGTTTGAGCCCAAATTGACATATTCATATTGTATACTCTCTCATGCACATTGTCTATCTAGGTCACTCTCTCCAACCCGTCTCACTCTTTTCGATCGCACCACCACCCACACTCGCCCAATCTCTCTCCCTTTATATATGTAACCAATTGACTTTGCTTCCTCCAATGCACAAAATATATCTACATGTTTGTGGATGGATCATCTCTCAAGCTCTATCTTACAGCCCTCACCCTTCCCAAAAGCTCAATCCGACAATATCTCTCCAGAGCATATATATATTTTCAATGAATGTTGAACCACACTCACTTTGTCTCTCTATCTATCTCTCTCTCGATGACCTCGCATTCTCACGCCGTATCTTCCACACATTAAAGCTACCTCTCCATCCCTCGCAAAGTCGGAGCTATTTACATTGTGAGGGGGACTCAAACCTTGGATTAATTTGTGTAGGCATTTATTTCGGTGGGTTTAGATTATATTTTCGTAGCATTCGGCCCACAACTACTCCGAACACCGTTGCAACCCCGGCACCTCCCCCAATTGATTTCCCTCTGGCTCAGTCATTGCTCTCTCGCACGTCCTTTCTCGCCTTCAACATCGCACCATGGTATTATTGCAAAAAACTCTGTTGTTCTCTTTAATTATTACAAATAAGCTACAAAACTACACACTAATAGTCCACCTAGAATGGAACAAATTTCGACCCACAAATTAAAGTGCTACAAACTACACACCGAGGGGCCCACCTGTCATGAAACAAATTTGGACCCATATACATATTAAAAAATAAAGGACGAGGATCGAACATGCGACCAGGGCCTTCAAGCCGCACGTCAATAGGTGATGTCTACTACACAACCTTCTTCTTGTAGACATTGTTGGGCCTCCAAGTGCAGAGGTTTGTAGGACAGTAGCAAATTTCCCTCAAGTGTATGACCTAAGGTTTATCAATCCGTAGGAGGCGTAGGATGAAGATGGTCTCTCTCAAGCAACCCTGCAACCAAATAACAAAGAGTCTCTTGTGTCCCCAACACACCCAATACAATGGTAAATTGTATAGGCGCACTAGTTCGGCGAAGAGATGGTGATACAAGTGGTATATGGATGGTAGATAAATGTTTTTGTAATCTGAAAATATAAAAACAGCAAAGTAACTAATGATGAAAGTGAGTGTAAACGGTATTGCAATGTGTTGAAACAAGGCCTAGGGTTCATACCTTCGCTAGTGCAAGTTCCCTCAACAATACTAACATAATTGGATCACATAAATATCCCTCAACATGCAACAAAGAGTCACTCCAAAGTCTCTAATATTTTTTGGGCCTTTTTTATGGCCTTTCTCTTTTTTGGGGGGCCTTCTCTTTTTTATGGCATTTCCCTTTTTTTATTCCTCACTTGGGACAATGCTCTAATAATGATGATCATCACACTTCTATTTATTTACAACTCAATGATTACAACTTGATACTAGAACAAAGATGACTGTATATGAATGCCTCCGACGGTGTACCGGGATATGCAATGAATCAAGAGTGACATGTATGAAAGAATTATGAACAATGTCTTTGCCACAAATACTATGTCAACTACATGATCATGCTAAGCAATATGACAATGATGAATGTGTCATGATGAACGGAATGATGGAAAGTTGCATGGCAATATATCTCGGAATGGCTATGGGAATGCCATAATAGGTAGGTATGGTGGCTGTTTTGAGGAAGATATAAGGAGGTTTATGTGTGATAGAGTGTATCATATCACGGGGTTTGGATGCACCAGCGAAGTTTGCACCAACTCTCAATGTGAGAAAGGGCAATGCACGGTACCGAAGAGGCTAGCAAGGATGGAAGGGTGAGAGTGCGTATAATCCATGGACTCAACATTAGTCATAAAGAACTCACATACTTATTGCAAAAATCTACAAGTCATCAAAAACCTCGGCACTACGCGCATGCTCCTTGGGGGATAGATTGGTAGGAGAAGACCATCGCTCGTCCCCGACCGCCACTCATAAGGAGGACAATCAAATAACACCTCATGTTTCAAATTTGTTACACAATGTTTACCATACGTGCATGCTATGGGACTTGCAAACTTCAACACGACTTTGATATTATTACCTCCATATCTCAAAACAATCATCAAGCATCAAACTTCTCTTAGTATTCAATACTCTATATGAAAGTTTTTACTAATCTTGTATACCTAGCATATTAGGATTTTAAGCAAATTACCATGCTATTTAAGACTCTCAAAATAATCTAAGTAAAGCATGAGAGTTCATATATTTCTTCAAAATAAAACTACCACCATGCTCTAAAAGATATAAGTGAAGCACTAGAGCAACAACAAGCTACTCCGAAAGATATAAGTGAAGATCAATGAGTAGTCAAATAATTATGCAACTATGTGAAGACTCTATAACACTTAAGAATTTAAGATCTTTTATTCAAACAGCAAGCAAAGAAAAATAAAATGACATTCTAAGAATGACAAACATCATGTGAAGAAGCAAAGACTTAGGATCAACCGAAACTAACCGATAGTTGTTGAAGAAGAAAGGTGGGATGCCAACCGGGGCATCCCCAAGCTTAGATGCTTGAGACTTCTTGAAATATTATCTTGGGGTGCCTTGGGCATCCCTAAGCTTGAGCTTTTGTGTCTCCTTAATTCCTCTCATATCACGGTCTCCCTAAATCTCAAAAGCTTCATCCACACAAAACTCAACAAGGACTCGTGAGATAAGTTAGTGTAAACCATTGCAAAAACCTTATCATATTCTACTGTAGAAAATCACTAAAATTATTATTCAACATTGCATACTAAAAGCCTCTGCATATTTAATAGTCCTATCCTCAAATAGAATCATTAAAGAAGCAACCATATGCAAACAATGCAAACATAACCGCAATCTGCCTAAACAGGATAGTCTGTAAAGAATGCTGCAACATCCATACTTCCCTAGCTCCAAAAATTATGACAGAAAATTCCCACTGTATTAAATTTATCAGATCCTAATATGAAAAAGGTTTCAACATTTTATCACATTCTGACTTTTCTAGGGAATTATTGCAACAACGGTAAACTTTCTGTTTTCAAACAGCAACATGTGGACTTCTAACATAGGCATAGTAAAGGCTATCAATGCCACTTTTATTGAAATAAAATATTCAAAACATTTTTCTAAATAACAGCAAGCAAATCCTAACAAAATAAATTGACACTCCAAGCAAATCACATATCATGTGGCGAATAAAAATATAGCTCCAAGTAAAGTTACCGATGAACGAAGACGAAAGAGGGGATGCCTTCCGGGGCATCCCCAAGCTTAGGCTCTTGGCTATCCTTGAATATTACCTTGTGGTGCCTTGGGAATCCCAAAGCTTAGGCTCTTTCCACTCCTTATTCCATAGTCCATCGAATCCTTACCCAAAACTTGAGAACTTCACAACACAAAACTTAAAGTAGAAAACTCGTGAGCTCCGTTAGTATAAGAAAATAAATCACCACTTCAAGGTACTGTAATGAACTCATTATTTATTTGTATTGGTGTTAAACCTACTGTATTACAACTTATCTATGGTTCATACCCTCCGATACTACTCATAGATTCATCAAAATAAGCAAACAACGTATGAAAAACAGAATCTGTCAAAAACAGAACAGTCTGTAGTAATCTGGATCAAACGTATACTTCTGGAACTCATAAAATTCTAAAATAAATTGCTGGACCTGAGGAATTTATCTATTAATCATCTGCAAAAGAATTAACTAAATATCACTCTCCAAATAAAAATGGCAGCAATTCTCGTGAGCACTAAAGTTTCTGTTTTTTACAGCATGATCAACAAGACTTTCCCCAAGTCTTCCCAAAGGTTCTACTTGGCACAAACACTAAATTAAAGCATAAAACCACATCTAGACAGAGGCTAGATGAATTATTTATTACTAAACAGGAACAAAAAGCAAGGAACAAAAATAAAGTTGGGTTGCCTCCCAACAAGCGCTATCGTTTGACGCCCCTAGCTAGGCATGATGATTTCAATGATGCTCACATAAAGGATAAGAATTAAAACATAAAGAGAGCATCATGAAGAATATGACTAGAACATTTAAGTCTAACCCACTTCCTATGCATAGGGATTTTGTGAGCAAACAACTTATGGGAACAATAATCAACTAGCATAGGAAGGCAAAACAAGCATAACTTCAAAATTTTAAGCACATAGAGAGGAAACTTGGTATTATTGCAATTCCTACAAGCATAAGTTCCTCCCTCATAATAATTTTCAGTAGCATCATGAATGAATTCAACAATATAACCATCACCTAAAGCATTCTTTTCATGATCTACAAGCATAGAAATTTTATTACTCTCCACACAAACAAAATTCTTCTCATGAATAATAGTGGGAGCAAACTCAACAAAATAATTATCATGTGATTGAAAATTAAGATCAAGATGACAAGTTTCATGGTTATCATTATTCTTTAAAGCATACTTATCATCACAATAATCATCATAGATAGGAGGCATGCTTTCATCATTGTAAATTTGTCATCAAAGCTTGGGGCACAAAAAATATCATCTTCATCAAACATAGCTTCCCCAAGCTTGTGGCTTTGCATATCATTGGCATCATGGATATTCAAGGAATTCATACTAACAACGTTGCAGACATGCTCATCATTCAAATATGTAGTGCCAAACATTTTATAGATTTCTTCTTCTAGCACTTGAGCACAATTATCCTTTCCATCATACTCACGGAAGATATTAAAAAGGTGAAGCGTATGAGACAAACTTAATTCCATTTTTTGTAATTTTCTTTTATAGACTAAACTAGTGATAAAACAAGAAACTAAAAGACTCGATTGCAAGATCTAAAGATATACCTTCAAGCACTCACCTCCCCGGCAACGGCGCCCGAAAAGAGCTTGATGTCTACTACACAACCTTCTTCTTGTAGACGTTGTTGGGCCTCCAAGTGTAGAGATTTGTAGGACAGTAGCAAATTTCCCTCAAGTGGATGACCTAAGGTTTATCAATCCGTAGGAGGAGTAGGATGAAGATGGTCTCTCTCAAGCAACCCTGCAACCAAATAACAAAGAGTCTCTTGTGTCCCCAACACACCCAATACAATGGTAAATTGTATAGGCGCACTAGTTCGGCGAAGAGATGGTGATACAAGTGGTATATGGATGGTAGATAAATGTTTTTGTAATCTGAAAATATAAAAACAGCAAGGTAACTAATGATAAAAGTGAGCGTAAACGGTATTGCAATGTGTTGAAACAAGGCCTAGGGTTCATACCTTCGCTAGTGCAAGTTCCCTCAACAATACTAACATAATTGGATCACATAACTATCCCTCAACATGCAACAAAGAGTCACTCCAAAGTCACTAATAGCGGAGAACGAACGAAGAGATTATGGTAGGGTATGAAACCACCTCAAAGTTATTTTTTCCAATCAATCTGTTGGGCTATTCCTATAGATGTCACAAACAGCCCTAGAGTTTGTACTAGAATAACACCTTAAGACACAAATCAACCAAAACCCTAATGTCACCTAGATACTCCAATGTCACCTCAAGTATCCGTGGGTATGATTATACGATATGCATCACACAATCTCAGATTCATCTATTCAACCAACACATAGAACCTCAAAGAGTGCCCCAAAGTTTCTAATGGAGAATCACGACGAAAACATGTGCCAACCCCTATGCATAGGTTCATGGGCGGAACCCGCAAGTTGATCACCAAAACATACATCAAGTGAATCACGTGGTATCCCATTGTCACCACAGATACGCACAGCAAGACATACATCAAGTGTTCTCAAATCTTTAAAGACTCAATCCGATAAGATAACTTCAAAGGGGAAACTCAATCCATTACAAGAGAGTAGAGGGGGGGAGAAAACATCATAGGATCCAACTATAATAGCAAAGCTCGCGATACATCAAGATCGTATCACCTCAAGAACATGAGAGAGAGAGAGAGATCAAACACATAGCTACTGGTACATACCATCAGCCCCGAGGGAGAACTATTCCATCCTCGTCATGGAGTGCACCGGGATGATGAAGATGGACACCGGAGAAGGATTGCCCCCTCCGGAAGGGTGCCGAAACGGGTCTAGATTGGTTTTCGGTGGCTATGGAGGCTTCTGGCGGCGAAACTCCCGATCTATTGTGCTCACGGATGTTTTTAGGGTATATGGAGATATATAGGCGGAAGAAGTACGTCAGGGGGGCCACGAGGGGCTCACGAGGGTGGAGGGCGCGCCCAGGGGGTGGGCGCGCCCCCCTGCCTCGTGACCTCCTCGCAGATCCCCCGACGTGCACTCCAAGTCTTCTAGGTTTCTTTCCTTCCAAAAATGAATTCCGTGAAGTTTCAGGTCAATTGGACTCCGTTTGATTTTCCTTTTCTTCGAAACCCTAAAACAGGGTAAAAACAGAAACTGGCACTGGGCTCTGGGTTAATAGGTTAGTCCGAAGAATGATATAAAAGTGTATAGTAAAGCCCATAAACATTCAAAACAGTAGATAATATAGCATGGAGCAATCAAAAATTATAGATACGTTGGAGATGTATCAATAGGCAACATACGTAGAACATCAATGTTTGTTGTACCCCCCCCCCTTTGTTCATATAATGTTTTTATATTACCACAGCCTGTTTAATGGATAACATGTAATATTATTTTTAGTACGTTAGTGGGACCGGCTCGTTAGCACGTAGTACTATTCGCCTTCACTTACTGGTGGGTTCCATGTGCTCTCTCTCTCTCTCTCTCCTCCCCTTCTGCGTTTAGACGCATGGGCAAACACAAAGAACTCGCGGGCGATGTTGCCGTTGACCATATCTGGACGCGTTCACAAGTTACGGCAACAGTTTCACGTACTAGTAATACTAGTCAATGTGTACGTGCAATGCACGTTAATTTGGAAGTATATTAAGTGCATGTGGATATTAAGTAGGATATTATTTGCGTGTTATTATGTGATTAGCACTATTTTTGGCATGAAATTAACTTCATGCTAAACATGTTGAGCGCTCGACATTGAAGCAGTCTAGGCCGTTGGATGAGAAGGAATACATGTGGCTTGATGACGTTTTATATTTAATTTGACACGGCTCTAGCAGAACATTCAATCGATCAAACCATATATTTCATTCAGTCTGACTCCGACTTTACATTCATGTGACGATCGATCTAAAATAAACGGAAATGATAAACGTTAGGATTTTAAGCATGGTAATCCGCAAATTTATATTATGCGGCGGCGGTGGGGAAGTCTTGCGGTGGGAAGCAACTCCTCTACCGTGCTCTGTGTGTCGTCGGGCCATTGACCGACGGCGACGTCGGCGTCTTGCACCGTTGTTGGTGTACTCCTGGACGTTGGCCCTAGCTTCAAGGAAGGCCGCAATGTTTTGGACTTTGGTCTCCATGAGCGAGTCAACTGGCGGGAGGAG
This sequence comes from Triticum dicoccoides, assembly GCF_002162155.2. Lineage (NCBI taxonomy): Eukaryota > Viridiplantae > Streptophyta > Magnoliopsida > Poales > Poaceae > Triticum > Triticum dicoccoides. The sequence continues at coordinate 493,489,131 of NC_041386.1, read as the reverse complement.
GCGACTGGCGTTGGTGCAAGGAAGCGATCGACGACGGCATCCATGCCGCTGAGGGGGGCACTGGCACCCGCGCGGGGACATGGGCTGGCAGCGGCGTGGCAGAGACATTCATGTGCACGGGAACCAGCACGGGTGCGCACGTCAGTGCATGTGCAGGCGCATGCGCTGGCAGGTGCACGGGCGCGTGAAAGTCGGCAGGGACCTCGTGGAACCCTGTGGCATCAAGCTTGGCGACAATGTGCGGCACCCAGCCCATCAATGCCACGGGGATGGGCGCTGGCACGGTCTGGGCAACGGGAGTCGGAACGGGAGCAGGGACAGGCGTGGCGTCTTCCCGCGAGGCCGGTTCAAGCTTGTCCCAAAGCGCCTTATGTTCTTGAGACTTCGGGTGGGTGTCTTCCTCGGGAAACTAGAAGACTAAGGGCAGACCATCGTGATGCGGCATGGCATATGGTTAGGTCAGGCTGGTTGGAGGTAGACGATAAGAGAATCGGAGAGGAAGAAAGAAGATTGTAGCGATACAAGGTAGTGTGGGGTTGATTTTAAACTGCGGCGCCGACGACATTAAAAATGGGAGCAGTTGGGACGAAGATGGGCGGCGGAGCCTGGTCAAAGGGCTCGCCTCCCGGTGAGTCTGAGAAGTGGTCTGCTCGCACGCCTCCCATCGACTCACATGCTTGCTCAGACGGCACCTGCCGATGAGAAGCGGGACTCGTGGCGGCACGTAAACGCCCACGGTTTTAATAGTGAAAGCATTCGCCTTAACGTGATAGGTCTTTGTTCCAAAATACCTTGGCTCTTCATTTGTGCAACTTCACATAAGCAGCCTGTCTCAAATTGAAGAAAAAAATTACGTAGGAATATTTGTGCCATATCACGTGACCATTCTCAGTTTCATGAATTTCTGGTCAATTTTGGATTTTCTAAAATTTAAAATTCAGGATTCGAAACAATATCATAACCTGCATCATGCAATAAATTTTCAAGTGATACATCTTTCTTGTTGTATTTCTTAAGAAAGGATTTGGTCAAACATTTTGCTTAGTTAGACTTCAGACAAGTTATATATGCAGAGTAAAAGGATAATACCTCCTACCAGTGCATTGCCTGATATATTAAGTCAAGTACTAGGCACGAACAAACGGGCTCAGTTCTATGCTCATCCTGGTGTAGTACTCCTATTAGTACTAGGCAATGCAGTTGACAGGTGACCTCGGGTAGCAACGACTGAGGGAATTGAATCGTGCTCCGCACGGTAGGTAACGTTGTCTACTTACTAAAGCATCCCTCCATTTTCATCGGTAATCACTATGGACCGGGGACATGAGGGGAATTTCCTAGGGGTGGAATTCTGGCCGCCAGATATTTCGACTCGGAATGCAGAGGCTCGACTGGTTGGGGTTGGCTAATGTGTGCACGCACCCCCCCTCCCCGGGAGAATATCATGTGCCCCACACCTTAGATGTTATATACTGATACGAGTTCCTTGGAGCTTGTAGATCTGAGATATAGCAGCTCACGGGATGTCTTCATATTTTTACAGGAAACCTTGATGAGTTTAAGAATTGCACACAATTTGTACAAAAGCTACTCGGATGCCCTTGGATCACATATCCAACGACCTCAAAGCTCATATCACCGTAGCATCTAAGATGAAGGAGGACATCATATTCTCCTGTATGTAAGAATATCATGTGCTACCACACCTTAGATGCTTTGGTGATACAAGCTCTTCGGAGCCGTTGGATTTGTGACCCAACAACTCCTTGGTGGTTCGAATGTTTTTTTGCAGAAAAGCCCCCAAAGAGTTCGGCCACTGCTTACAAGCACAAAGACTGCTCAGATGCCATTGGATCTCAAATCAAATGACCTCGAAGCTCGTATCATCATAGCATCCAAGCTGCGAGAGCACCTAATGTTTTCTCGCACGGGAGAATATGAGGTGCCCCCGCACCGTAGATTCTATGGTGATACGAGTTCACGGAGATCTAACAGCTCATAGTAGGAGGTTTGAATGTTTTTGCAATATACGCCTGAGAGAGTTTGGGAATTGCGCATAAAGTACAAGTACTATGCATGTGGCATCTGATCACAGATCATACTACCTAGATGCTCGTATCACTGTATCGGCTAATTAAGATATAGGGATCACCTAATATGAGCAACGGGGGGGCGTTGCATCCAAGATGCAGCGGCACACACGAGGCCTGAATGTTTTATTTGCAAAAAAACCTTGGAGAGTTTGGAAATTGCACATAATTACAAAGACTACTCCTAAGCCATTGGATCTCAGTTCCAACGATGTAAAAACTCGTATCACCATAGCATCTAAGCTACGGGGTGGATGTGATATTCTATGCCGCTGTCATTTTTGTTCGTAAACTTGCAAAACACGTGTAAATCGTGTTGTTACTTGTCTAACCGCGCAAAATGTTTGTTCAAAAACACCATCCTACACTGAAATATCAGAACAACACACGGGGGTGATACGTCTCCAACGTATCTATAATTTTTTATTGTTCCATGCTATTATATTACCTGTTTTGGATGTTTAATGAGCTTTAATATGCTCTTTTATATTATTTTTGGGACTAACCTATTAACTGGAGGCCCAATGCTAGTTTCTGTTTTTTGCCTATTTTAGAGTTTCACAGAAAAGGAATACCAAACGGAGTCCAGACGGAACGAAACCTTCGCGATGATCTTTCTTGGACCGAAAGCAATCCACAAGACTTGGAGTCGAAGTCTGGAACTCCACGAGGCGGCCACGAGGCAGGAGGGCGCGCCCAGGGGGGTAGGCACACCCCCACCCTCGTGGGCCCCTCGTAGCTCCACCGACGTACTTCTTTCGCCTATATCTACTCTTATACCCTAGATCAATCGCGGAGAGCTAAGAAACCACTTTTCCACCGCCGTAACCTTTTGTACCCGTGAGATCCCATCTTGGGTTCTTTTTCGGTGATCTGCCGGAGGGGGAATCGATCACGGTGGGCTTCTACATCAACACCATTGCCTCTCCGATGAACCGTGAGTAGTTTACCACAACCTTCGGGTCCATCGTTATTAGCTAGATGGCTTCTTCTCTCTCTTTGATTCTCAATACAAAGTTCTCCTCGATGTTCTTGGAGATCTATTCGATGTAATACTCTTTTGCGGTGTGTTTGCCGAGATCCGATGAATTGTGGATTTATGAACAAGATTATCTATGAATATTATTTGGTTCTTCTCTAAATTCTTATATGCATGATTTTATATCTTTGTAAATCTCTTTGAATTATCTGTTTAGTTTGGCCTACTAGATTGATCTTTCTTGCAATGGGAGAAGTGCTTAGCTTTGGGTTCAATCTTGCGGTGTCCTTTCCGAGTGACAGTAGGGCAGCAAGGCACGTATTGTATTATTGCCATCGAGGATAAAAAGATTGGGTTTATATCATATTGTTTGAGTTTTATCCCTCTACATCATGTCATCTTGCTTAATGCGTTACTCTGTTCTTATGAACTTAATACTCTAGATGCATACTGGATAGCGGTCGATGTGTGGAGTAATAGTAGTAGATGCAGAATCGTTTTGATCTACTTGACACGGACGTGATGCCTATATTCATGATCATTGCCCTAGATATCTTCATAACTATGCACTTTTCTATCAATTGCTCGGCAGTAATTTGTTCACCCACCGTAATACATGCTATCTTGAGAGAAGCCACTGTGAAACCTATGGCCCTGGGTCTCTTTCTTATTATATTGCATCTCCTTTATTTACATCACATCTCATTTACTTTTTTGCAATCTTTACTTTCGAATCTATACAACAAAAATACCAAAAATATTTACTTTACTATCTTTATTAGATCTCACTTTTGCGAGTGATCGTGAAGGGATTGACAACCCCTTTATCGCATTGGTTGCAAGGTTCTTGGTTGTTTGTGCAGGTACTAGGTGACTTGTGCGTTGTCTCCTACTGGATTGATACCTTGGTTCTCAAAAGTGAGGGAAATACTTATGCTACTTTGTTGCATCACCCTAGCAAGAAGGATTTCTGGCGCCGTTGCCAGGGAGATCTACGCCAAGTCAAGACATACCAAGTACCCATCATAAACTCTTCTCCCTCACATTACATTATTTGCCATTCGCCTCTCATTTTCCTCTCCCTCACTTCTAAAACGATTTTCGAAAAGATTCGCCTTTGCTTCGCCCCTCTTCCGTTCGATCTTGTGTTACCGTGTGCCTTCTTTTTGCTTGCATCTTCGCTTGCTAAAAGCTTATGGATCCCCATCCACTTGATAATCTTTTAAAGAATCCAATTATGATGAACCAATTGCTAGGGAGTTGAGTGCACTAGATTATCTTTATGGAGTTTTGCTTGAAATCCGTCAATCTGAAAATTGTGATGAAGTGCTTTATAAAGTGATTCATGATAGATCTTTGAATAAAAAGTATGATTGAAATGATGTTACTATAAATTCTATTAATGTAAATTGTGCTAATAATATGCAAAACCCTAAGCTTGGGGATGCTAATTTTGCTATGTCTACTACTTGTCGCAATGATCATTATTGGGGTGATTCTTCTTATGATCCTGAAAATTTATTTAAGCCCCATGATGAATATGATATTGATAATAATGTTTGAAATAATACTGAAAGTGGGTTTGTAAGAGTGTCAACTTTAGATCTCACATATTTGGATAATGTTCAATCTTATGAAGTTTATCATAAAAGTGGGTTCGGAGAGGTCATGACTTTATTTTATGATAAGCCCACTATTTCGGAAGAGTGTCAACTTTGCATGCATGTGGATCATGAAGAGAAAATTTTAAGTGATAGTTATATTGTTGAAATTGATTATGATCCTACATGTAATTATTATGAGAGAGGAAAATATGGTTGTAGAAATTTTCATGTTACAAAATTACATCTCGTTATGTTGAGATTGCTATTGTTTCTTTCTTCTTCCTTGCATATGGTAGTTTTTGCTTGTCATAATAATTTATTTGCTTATAAAATCACTATGCATAGGAAGCATGTTAGACTTAAACTTGTTTCTCACATGATGCTCTCTTTGTGTTTCAATTGTTCTCTTTCATGTGAGCATCGATAAAATTATCAATGCCTAGCTAGGGGCGTTAAACGATAGTGCTTGTTGGGAGGCAACCCAATTTTATTTTCGTTCTTTGCTTTTTGTTCCTGTTTAGTAATAAATATTCATCTAGCTTCTATTATGATTGTGTTTTTATGTTTAATTATTGTTTGTGCCAAGTAAAGCCTTTAGGATCTTCTTGGGTGATTGTTGTTTGATCTTGCTGATAAAAACAGAAAGTATGCGCTCACGCAAATAATTATCATTTTTTACCAGGGAGCGATAAAATACCAATTCCAACTGCAGTAGATCAATATACTTTTTATCCAGGTCTTCCCAATTTTTCAGAATTTTTGGAGTTACAGAAGTATTCTAAACATCCAGATTGCTACAGACTGTTCTGTTTTTGACAGATTCTGTTTTTCGTGTGTTGTTTGCTTATTTTGATGCATCTATGAGTAATATCAGGGGGTATGAACCATAGAGAAGTTGGAATACAGTAGGTTTCACTCCAATATAAATAAATAATGAGTTCATTACAGTACCTTAAAGTGGTGGTTTATTTTCTTATACTAACGGAGCTCATGATATTATCTGTTGAAGTTTTGTGTTGTGAAGTTTTCAAGTTTTGGGGTAAAGATTTGATGGATTTTGGAATAAGGAGTGGCAAGAGCCTAAGATTGGGGATGCCCAAGGCACCAAAGGTAAAATTCAAGGACAACCAAAAGTCTAAGCTTGGGGATGCCCCGGAAGGCATCCCCTCTTTCGTCTTCGTCTATCGGTAACTTTAGTTGAGGCTATATTTTTATTCACCACATGCTATGTGTTTTGCTTGGAGCGTCTTGTATGATCTGAGTCTTTGATTTTTAGTTTACCACAACCATCCTTGCCGTACCCACCTTTTGGGTGAGACATGCATGAATTGGAATTTATTAGAATACTCTATGTGCTTCACTTATATCTTTTGAGCTAGATAATTTTGCTCCAGTGCTTCACTTATATCTTTTTAGAGCACGATGGTGGTTTTATTTTATAGAAATTATTGATATCTCATGCTTCACTTATATTATTTTGAGAGTCTTTTAGAATAGTATGGTAATTTTCTTTGGCTATAAAACTAGTCCTAATATGATGGGCATCCAATATGGGTATAATAAAAACTTTCATATAAAGTGCGTTGAATACTATGAGAAGTTTGATGCTTGATGATTGTATTGAGACATGAGGGTGGTGATATTAGAGTCATTCTAGTAGATTAATTGTGAATTTGAGAAATACTTGTGTTGAGGTTTGCAAGTCCCGTAGCATGCACATATGGTAACTGTTGTGTAACAAATTTGAAGCACAAGATGTTTCTTTGATTGTCTTCCTTATGAGTGGTGGTCGGGGACGAGCGATGGTCTTTTCCTACCAATCTATCCCCCTATGAGCATGTGCATAGTGCTTGGTTTCGATGACTTGTAGATTTTTGCAATAAGTATGTGAGTTCTTCATGACTAATGTTGAGTCCATGGATTATACGCACTCTCACCCATCCACCATTGCTAGCCTCTCTAGTACCGCACAACTTTCGCCGGTACCATAAACCCACCATTTACCTTCCTCAAAACAGCCACAATTCCTACCTATTATGGCATTTCCATAGCCATTCCGAGATATATTGCCATGCAACTTCCCACCGTTCCGTCTATTATGACACGCTACATCATTGTCATATTGCATTGCATGATCATGTAGTTGACATCGTATTTGTGGCAAAACCACCATTCATAATTTTTTCATACATGTCACTCTTGATCCATTGCACATCCCGGTACACCGCCGGAGGCACTCATATAGAGTCATATTTTGTTCTAAGTATCGAGTTGTAATCCTTGAGTTGTAAATAAATAGAAGTGTGATGATCATCATTATTAGAGCATTGTCCCATGTGAGGAAGTACAAAAAGAGGCCAAAGAAGCCAAACAAAAAAAGAGAGAAAAAGAGAGAAGGGGCAATGCTACTATCCTTTTTCCACACTTGTGCTTCAAAGTAGCACCATGATCTTCATGATAGAGAGTCTCTTATTTTGTCACTTTCATATACTAGTGGGAATTTTCGTTATAGAACTTCGCTTGTATATTCCAATAATGGGCTTCCTCAAAATGCCCTAGGTCTTCGTGAGCAAGCAAGTTGGATGCACACCCACTTAGTTTCTTTTGTTGAGCTTTCATACATTTATAGCTCTAGTGCATCTGTTGCATGGCAATCCCTACTCACTCACATTGATATCTATTGATTGGCATCTCCATAGCCCATTAATACGCCTAGTTAATGTGAGACCATCTTCCTACTTTTTGTCTTCTCCACAACCACCACTCTATTCTACCTATAGTACCATCTCCATGGCTCACGCTCATGTATTGCGTGAAAGTTGAAAAAGTTTCAGAATACTAAAATATGAAACAATTGCTTGGCTTGTCATCGGGGTTGTGCATGATCTGAATATTTTGTGTGACGAAGATAGAGCATAGCCAAACTATATGATTTTGTAGGGATGAACTTTCTTTGTCCATGTTATTTTGAGAATACATGATTACTTTGTTAGTACGCTTGAAGTATTATTATTTTTATGTCAATATTAAACTTTTGTCTTGAATCTTTCGGATCTGAACATTCATGCCACAATAAAGAAAATTACATTGATAATTATGTTAGGTAGCATTCCACATCAAAAAATCTGTTTTTATCATTTACCTACTCGAAGACGAGCAGGAATTAAGCTTGGGGATGCTTGATACGTCTCCAATGTATCTATAATTTTTTATTGTTCCATGCTATTATATTATCTGTCTTGGATGTTTAATGGGCTTTAATATGCTCTTTTATATTATTTTTGGGACTAACCAACTAACCGGAGGCCCGGTGCCAGTTTCTGTTTTCTTGCCTATTTTAGAGTTTCACAGAAAAGGAATACCAAACGGAGTCCAAACGGAATGAAACCTCGGTGGTTTGAATGTTTTTTTTTGCAGAAAAGCCCCCAAATAGTTCGGCCACTACCTACAAGCACAAAGACTACTTAGATGCCATTGGATCTCACATCAAACGACCTCAAAGCTCGTATCACCATAGCATCGAAGCTGCGTGAGCACCTGATGTTTTCTCGCACGGGAGAATATGAGGTCCCCCGCATCGTAGATTCTATGGTGATACGAGTTCACAGGAGATCTAACGGCTCAAAGTAGGAGGTTTGGATGTTTTTGCAATATACACCTGAGAGAGTTTGGGAATTGCGCAAAAAGTACAAGTGCTATGCATGTGGCATCTGATCACAGATCATACGACCTAGATGCTCGTATCACTGTATCAGCTAATTAAGCTACGGGGAGCACCTAATATGAGCAACGGGGAACCGTTGGATCCAAGATGCAACAGCACACACGAGGCCTAAATGTTTTATTTGCAAAAAAACCTTGTAGAGTTTGGAAATTGCGCATAATTACAAAGACTACTCCCAAGCCATTGGATCTCAGTTCCAACGATGTAAAAACTCGTATCACCATAGCATCTAAGCTGTGGGGTGGATGTGATATTCTATGCCGCTGTCATTTTTGTTTGTAAACTTGCAAAATACGTGTAATTCGTGTCATTACTTGTCTAACAGCGCAAAATGTTTGTTCAAAAAAACCATCCTACATTGAAATATCGGAACAACACACGGGGGTGATACGTCTCCAACGTATCTATAATTTTTGATTGTTCCATGCTATTATATTATATGCTTTGGATGTTTAATGGGCTTTAATATGCTCTTTTATATTATTTTTGGGACTAATCTATTAACCGGAGGCCCGAGTGCCAGTTTCTGTTTTTTTGCCTATTTTAGAGTTTCGCAGAAAAGGAATACCAAACAGAGTCCAGACGGAATGAAACCTCCGCGATGATCTTTCTTGGACTGAAAGCAATCCACAAGACTTGGATTCGAAGTCTGGAACTCCACGAGGCGGCCACGAGGCAGGAGGGCACGCCCAGCGCGCCCAGGGGGTAGGCGTGCCCCCCACCCTCATGGGCCCCTTGTAGCTCCACTGATGTACTTCTTTCGCCTATATATACTCTTATACCCTAGATCGATCGCGGAGAGCCAAGAAATCACTTTTCCACCGCTACTACCTTCTGTACCCGTGAGATCCCATCTTGGGGCCTTTTCCGGCGATCTTCCGGAGGGGGAATCGATCACGGTGGGCTTCTACATCAACACCATTGCCTCTCCGATGAAGCGTGAGTAGTTTACCACAGACCTTCAGGTCCATAGTAATTAGCTAGATGGCTTCTTCTCTCTCTTTGATTCTCAATACAAAGTTCTCCTTGATGTTCTTGGAGATCTATTCGATGTAATACTCTTTTGCGGTGTGTTTGCCAAGATCCGATGAATTGTGGATTTGTGAACAAGATTATCTATGAATATTATTTGGTTCTTCTCTGAATTCTTATATGCGTGATTTGATATCTTTGCAAGTCTCTTTGAATTATCGGTTTAGTTTGGCCTACTAGACTGATCTTTCTTGCAATGGGAGAAGTGCTTAGCTTTGGGCTCAATCTACGGTGTCCTTTCCCAGTGACAGTAGGGGCAGCAAGGCACGTATTGTATTGTTGCCATCGAGGATAAAAAGATGGGGTTTATATCATATTGTTTGAGTTTATCCCTCTACATCATGTCATCTTGCTTAATGCGTTAATCTGTTCTTATGAACTTAATACTCTAGATGCATGCTGGATAGCGGGGGATGTGTGGAGTAATAGTAGTAGATGCAGAATCATTTCGATCTACTTGACACGGACGTGATGCCTATATTCATGATCATTGCCTTAGATATCTTCATAACTATGCACTTTTCTATCAATTGCTCGGCAGTAATTTGTTCACCCACCATAATAAATGCTATCTTGAGAGAATCCACTAGTGAAACCTATGGCCCCCGGGTCTCTTTCTTATTATATTGCATCTCTTTTATTTACATCGCATCTTGTTTAATATTTTGCAATCTTTACTTTCCAATCTATACAACAAAAAGACCAAAAATATTTACTTACTATCTTTATTAGATCTCACTTTTGCGAGTGACCGTGAAGGGATTGACAAGCCCTGTATCGCGTTGGTTGCAAGGTTCTTGATTGTTTGTGCAGGTACTAGGTGACTTGTGCGGTGTCTCCTGCTGGATTGACACCTTGGTTCTCAAAACTGAGGGAAATACTTACGCTACTTTGCTGCATCACCCTTTCCTCTTCAAGGGAAAAGCAACACATGCTCAAGAGGTAGCAGGGGTCCCACTTATCATTGATCAAATTTGGACCTAAAACTAACAAATCTAAATGACGAGATTCGAACTAGCAACCTGGACTACAAAAGCGTAAGTCGATAGCCTGAAACAACACCGGTTGTTGGCTTTGTCCCATAACTTGATTTTATACAGTACTCCCTCCATTCCACAATGTAGTGCCTATAGATTTTTCTGAAAGTCAAACATTGTCAACTTTGACCATGTTTATAGACAAAACTGTCTACATCTACAATTCCAAACACGTACATTCTGAAAATATAACTCATGATGTATTCAGTGATGTGCATTTGGTATTCTAGATGTACCTACTTTTCTCTATAAATATGGTCAAAGTTTGTAATGTTTGACTTTTGCAAAAATCTATAGGCACTACATTATGGAACGGAGGGAGTACTACATTCAGTAGAGTAGATGGAGTGGCTCGTCAACACGTGCATGGCCATTGACTCACTTACTAGTGGGTCCCAGGTCTGCAGTCTCTCTCTCCTCTCCATCGTCTAACCTTTAGACGCACGGGCACACACGCAGAGCGGCTCTACTTTATCGTGGTGTTATTATAACTAACAAAACTTGGAAAATAGAAGAATCGCCTAGAACAAGAGACGTTGTGGCTGATCGAGACGGAGCTAAGCACACCTATACTCTGTGCCACGTTAGCATGATGAAGTTGTGTGGCTAGTGGGGTGTTTTCGACCGAATGGTTGGGTCCCGAGGTCGAACCATAGGTAGTACGTCTGATATAGTATAATTTTACACACACATTCTTCCTCCGTGCCGAGACGTGGCACACCCTACCGCGCGGTTTCGGGGTCCTCCCGGGTGGTGCCACATATATTCTTCCTTGCCGAGACGTGGGATGCCATACCACGCGTTTTCTGGGTCCTCCTTGGTCATAGCACCGATCGAAGCAACCAAATGAGTCGTCAAATCACGAAAGACCACCTTTCCCGCTGAGTACATCAGTGAAGCACGGTGTCTACCTAGTTGGGCCAGTGCGACCGATTAGCTAGGCCGCCGCCACATTTGTTTTTCACCCTTTTTTTATCTCCTTGCCGACAGGTAAATTTAAATATCCATCGCGGTGTTGCTCTGGTCTTTGGGTGCGGTAGGCGCGGCAGGATTTTTAATTTTTTGATTGACAGGAGTAGGCGCGACAGGATTTTTAATTTTTTGATTGATGGGAGCAGGCGCGACAACATTTTTAATTTTTTGATTGATGGGAGCACGCATGGCAGCAATTAGTCACGATGACTCCGCCTGTAAAACCCACTAATCGTTGATGTGAAAAGTCGTCGACTGGTGTTTTCCCATGGTGAAAACCAAAAGATTCACCCCGCTTCTTGGCTGGCTCCCTCCGCCTTCCCATAGATTGCATTGCCTTTCAGCCGTTTCACCCCCTTTGCTTCCTCTCCCCATTGCTTCTACCTGGTGCCATGGCGGCGCAGCAGATCACAGAGTTTGAGGTGAGGCGCCTGACATAGGAGCTCTAGGCCAAGGATGCGGAGCTCGGGGCCAAGGACGTGGAGCCCCGTGAGGTCAAGGAGGAGAGGAGTGCCATGCTCCTCCATTATGCGCGGGAGTTCATGGAGCTTCAAAAGCGGCAGCCGTCCACCACAAGGATGCTCGAGGCGTCAGCGGCGTTGCTGCAGAAAGCGGGAGATACGATAGGCCGTCAGGGGAGCCGGCTGGAGCGCGAGATGGCCGATCGTGACGAGGTCCAGGATCACCTCAGGCACTTGGTGGACCAAGTTGCCATGCACATGTTGCGGTCGTGTGATGCCTACCATCATGCCAGCGCGGCCATGCCGACCATTGGGCTAAACCCGTTCGACCACCCCATCGACTTCAACGAGATGCGGCTTCCTGACCTGGCCTCCTTCTTCACCTATATCTTCGAGGAGTTGATCCGTCTCCGCACGATGGTGGGTGCAGAGCTAAACAAGGAGGGGTTGCGGGCTGCCGTCGCTGTTGCCGGGTGAATCCTCTCAGGGCTCCGTCACCGGAATCCATTCGTGCCATTGGACGCCGTCTTTGACGAGCTGGCTCCCGTCGATCGGGAGTGGGCTCTGCAGGTGGTTGCACCCTGCATCACCAACGTCGTGCGCCTCGAGAAGTAGAGGGACTTTGGTGGTGTTTAGGCGTCCTATGCATGGGCATGTCCATGTCTCGGTGCAACATGACCGTTGGATCAAACTTAGACGGTGCAGATCATTCACTGTAGCACAAAGCATGTGGGTGTGTTTGGTTGCATTCTCATCTCAATGTAGTTGTTCCCTCTTCATGTATTTGTGTTAACCTACTAGTGTGGACTCATGCACCCTTCATGCACTCTGCCAAACACCCAAAAGTGGGTCGAGAATGGAACATTTGCTCCCATCCCGTGCACCCTTCATACACCCTGCCTAACACCGATTTGTGCTTCATATGGTTCATGTTTCGTGGAGTACTGTAGCACTGTACTCTCCGTGTGTTGTAGGCCTAGTTCTGTTAACATTGATCTCATCGTTCATTCTCGAGCGGACAGTCAAAAAAGTGGTACTATGTTACATTACTGTTCATATAGTTGACATACGCACAACATCATTTGTTGTCATCATATCTTACTACGCTAGCAACAAGATTATGTAGTACTGATGTGTGAACCACTGCACATGCCTAGTAATTTGACGGTTTGGTACCCTTGTTGTAGACATTGTTGGGCCTCCAAGTGCAGAGGTTTGTAGGACAGTAGCAAATTTCCCTCAAGTGGATGACCTAAGGTTTATCAATCCGTAGGAGGCGTAGGATGAAGATGGTCTCTCTCAAGCAACCCTGCAACCAAATAACAAAGAGTCTCTTGTGTCCCCAACACACCCAATACAATGGTAAATTGTATAGGCGCACTAGTTCGACGAAGAGATGGTGATACAAGTGGTATATGGATGGTAGATAAATGTTTTTGTAATCTGAAAATATAAAAACAGCAAAGTAACTAATGATAAAAGTGAGTGTAAATGGTATTGCAATGTGTTGAAACAAGGCCTAGGGTTCATACCTTCGCTAGTGCAAGTTCCCTCGACAATACTAACATAATTGGATCACATAACTATCCCTCAACACGCAACAAAGAGTCACTCCAAAGTCTCTAATATTTTTTTGGGCCTTTTTTATGGCCTTTCTCTTTTTGGGGGGCCTTCTCTTTTTTATGGCATTTCCCTTTTTTTTATTCCTCACTTGGGACAATGCTCTAATAATGATGATCATCACACTTCTATTTATTTACAACTCAATGATTACAACTTGATACTAGAACAAAGATGATTGTATATGAATGCCTCCGACGGTGTACCGGGATATGCAATGAATCAAGAGTGACATGTATGAAAGAATTATGAACGGTGTCTTTGCCACAAATACTATGTCAACTACATGATCATGCTAAGCAATATGACAATGATGAATGTGTCATGATGAGCGGAATGATGGAAAGTTGCATGGCAATATATCTCGGAATTGCTATGGGAATGCCATAATAGGTAGGTATGGTGGCTGTTTTGAGGAAGATATAAGGAGGTTTATGTGTGATAGAGCGTATCATATCACGGGGTTTGGATGCACCAGCGAAGTTTGCACCAACTCTCAATGTGAGAAAGGGCAATGCACGGTACCGAAGAGGCTAGCAAGGATGGAAGGGTGAGAGTACGTATAATACATGGACTCAACATTAGTCATAAAGAACTCACATACTTATTGCAAAAATCTACAAGTCATCAAAAACCTCGACACTACGCGCATGCTCCTTGGGGGATAGATTGGTAGGAGAAGACCATCGCTCGTCCCCGACCGCCACTCATAAGGAGGACAATCAAATAACACCTCATGTTTCAAATTTGTTACACAACGTTTACCATACGTGCACGCTATGGGACTTGCAAACTTCAACACGACTTTGATATTATTACCTCCATATCTCAAAACAATCATCAAGCATCAAACTTCTCTTAGTATTCAATACTCTATATGAAAGTTTTTACTAATCTTGTATACCTAGCATATTAGGATTTTAAGCAAATTACCATGCTATTTAAGACTCTCAAAATAATCTAAGTAAAGCATGAGAGTTCATATATTTCTTCAAAATAAAACTATCACCATGCTCTAAAAGATATAAGTGAAGCACTAGAGCAACAACAAGCTACTTCGAAAGATATAAGTGAAGATCAATGAGTAGTCAAATAATTATGCAACTATGTGAAGACTCTCTAACACTTAAGAATTTAAGATCTTTTATTCAAACAGCAAGCAAAGCAAAATAAAATGACAATCTAAGAATGACAAACATCATGTGAAGAAGCAAAGACTTAGGATCAACCGAAACTAACCGATAGTTGTTGAAGAAGAAAGGTGGGATGCCAACCGGGGCATCCCCAAGCTTAGACGCTTGAGACTTCTTGAAATATTATCTTGGGGTGCCTTGGGCATCACTAAGCTTGAGATTTTGTGTCTCCTTAATTCCTCTCATATCATGGTCTCCCTAAATCTCAAAAGCTTCATCCACACAAAACTCAACAAGGACTCGTGAGATAAGTTAGTATAAACCATTGCAAAAACCTTATCATATTCTACTGTAGCAAATCACTAAAATTATTATTCAACATTGCATACTAAAGCCTCTGCATATTTAATAGTCCTATCCTCAAATAGAATCATTAAAGAAGCAACCATATGCAAACAATGCAAACATAACCGCAATCTGCCTAAACAGGATAGTCTGTAAAGAATGCTGCAACATCCATACTTCCCTAGCTCCAAAAATTATGAAAGAAAATTCCCATTGTATTAAATTTATCAGATCTTAATATGAAGAAGGTTTCAACATTTTATCACATTCTGACTTTTCTAGGGAATTATTGCAACAACGGTAAACTTTCTGTTTTCAAACAGCAACATGTGGACTTCTAACATAGGCATAGTAAAGGCTATCAATGCCACTTTTATTGAAATAAAATATGCAAAACATTGTTCTAAATAACAGCAAGCAAATCCTAACAAAATAAATTGACGCTCCAAGCAAAACACATATCATGTGGCGAATAAAAATATAGCTCCAAGTAAAGTTACCGATGAACGAAGACGAAAGAGGGGATGCCTTCCGGGGCATCCCCAAGCTTAGGCTCTTGGCTATCCTTGAATATTACCTTGTGGTGCCTTGGGCATCCCAAAGCTTAGGCTCTTTCCACTCCTTATTCCATAGTCCATCGAATCCTTACCCAAAACTTGAAAACTTCACAACACAAAACTTAAAGTAGAAAACTCGTGAGCTCCGTTAGTATAAGAAAATAAATCACCACTTCAAGGTACTGTAATGAACTCATTATTTATTTGTATTGGTGTTAAACCTACTGTATTCCAACTTATCTATGGTTCATACCCTCCGATACTACTCATAGATTCATCAAAATAAGCAAACAACGTATGAAAAACAGAATCTGTCAAAAACAGAACAGTCTGTAGTAATATGGATCAAACGTATACTTGTGTAACTCATAAAATTCAAAAATAAACTGCTGTACCTGAGTAATTTATCTATTAATCATCTTCAAAAAGAATTAACTAAATATCACTCTCCAAATAAAAATGGCAGCAATTCTCGTGAGTGCTAAAGTTTCTGTTTTTTACAGCATGATCAACAAGACTTTCCCCAAGTCTTCCCAAAGGTTCTACTTGGCACAAACACTAAATTAAAGCATAAAACCACATCTAGACAGAGGCTAGATGAATTATTTATTACTAAACAGGAACAAAAAGCAAGGAACAAAAATAAAGTTGGGTTGCCTCCCAACAAGCGCTATCGTTTGACGCCCCTAGCTAGGCATGATGATTTCAATGATGCTCACATAAAGGATAAGAATTAAAACATAAAGAGAGCATCATGAAGAATATGACTAGAACATTTAAGTCTAACCCACTTCCTATGCATAGGGATTTTGTGAGCAAACAACTTATGGGAACAATAATCAACTAGCATAGGAAGGCAAAACAAGCATAACTTCAAAATTTTAAGCACATAGAGAGGAAACTTGGTATTATTGCAATTCCTACAAGCATAAGTTCCTCCCTCATAATAATTTTCAGTAGCATCATGAATGAATTCAACAATATAACCAGCACCTAAAGCATTCTTTTCATGATCTACAAGCATAGAAATTTTATTACTCTCCACACAAACAAAATTCTTCTCATGAATAATAGTGGGAGCAAACTCAACAAAAAAATTATCATGTGATTGAAAATTAAGATCAAGATGACAAGTTTCATGGTTATCATTATTCTTTAAAGCATACGTATCATCACAATAATCATCATAGATAGGAGGCATGCTTTCATCATTGTAAATTTGTCATCAAAGCTTGGGGCACAAAAAATATCATCTTCATCAAACATAGCTTCCCCAAGCTTGTGGCTTTGCATATCATTGGCATCATGGATATTCAAGGAATTCATACTAACAACATTTCAGCCATGCTCATCATTCAAATATGTAGTGCCAAACATTTTATAGATTTCTTCTTCTAGCACTTGAGCACAATTATCCTTTCCATCATACTCACGGAAGATATTAAAAAGGTGAAGCGTATGAGACAAACTTAATTCCATTTTTTGTAATTTTCTTTTATAGACTAAACTAGTGATAAAACAAGAAACTAAAAGACTCAATTGCAAGATCTAAAGATATACCTTCAAGCACTCACCTCCCCGGCAACGGCGCCCGAAAAGAGCTTGATGTCTACTACACAACCTTCTTCTTGTAGACGTTGTTGGGCCTCCAAGTGTAGAGGTTTGTAGGACAGTAGCAAATTTCCCTCAAGTGGATGACCTAAGGTTTATCAATCCGTAGGAGGCGTAGGATGAAGATGGTCTCTCTCAAGCAACCCTGCAACCAAATAACAAAGAGTCTCTTGTGTCCCCAACACACCCAATACAATGGTAAATTGTATAGGCGCACTAGTTCGGCGAAGAGATGGTGATACAAGTGGTATATGGATGGTAGATAAATGTTTTTGTAATCTGAAAATATAAAAACAGTAAGGTAACTAATGATAAAAGTGAGCGTAAATGGTATTGCAATGTGTTGAAACAAGGCCTAGGGTTCATACCTTCGCTAGTGCAAGTTCCCTCAACAATACTAACATAATTGGATCACATAACTATCCCTCAACATGCAACAAAGAGTCACTCCAAAGTCACTAATAGCGGAGAACGAACGAAGAGATTATGGTAGGGTATGAAACCACCTCAAAGTTATTCTTTCCAATCAATCCATTGGGCTATTCCTATAGATGTCACAAACAGCCCTAGAGTTTGTACTAGAATAACACCTTAAGACACAAATCAACCAAAACCCTAATGTCACCTAGATACTCCAATGTCACCTCAAGTATCCGTGGGTATGATTATACGATATGCATCACACAATCTCAGATTCATCTATTCAACCAACACATAGAACCTCAAAGAGTGCCCCAAAGTTTCTAACGGAGAATCACGACGAAAACGTGTGCCAACCCCTATGCATAGGTTCATGGGCGGAACCCGCAAGTTGATCACCAAAACATACATCAAGTGAATCACGTGGTATCCCATTGTCACCACAGATACGCACAGCAAGACATACGTCAAGTGTTCTCAAATCTTTAAAGACTCAATCCGATAAGATAACTTCAAAGGGGAAACTCAATCCATTACAAGAGAGTAGAGGGGGGAGAAAACATCATAGGATCCAACTATAATAGCAAAGCTCGCGATACATCAAGATCGTATCACCTCAAGAACATGAGAGAGAGAGAGAGATCAAACACATAGCTACTGGTACATAACATCAGCCCTGAGGGAGAACTATTCCCTCCTCGTCATGGAGTGCACCGGGATGATGAAGATGGACAACAAAGAAGGATTGCCCCCTCCGGCAGGGTGCCGGAACGGGTCTAGATTGGTTTTCGGTGGCTACGGAGGCTTCTGGCGGCGAAACTCCCGATCTGTTGTGCTCACGGATGTTTTTAGGGTATATGGAGATATATAGGCGGAAGAAGTACGTCAGGGGGGCCACGAGGGGCTCACGAGGGTGGAGGGCGCGCCCAGGGGGTGGGCGTGCCCCCCTGCCTCGTGACCTCCTCGCAGATCCCCCGATGTGCACTCCAAGTCTTCTAGGTTTCTTTCCTTCCAAAAATGAGTTCCGTGAAGTTTCAGGTCAATTGGACTCCGTTTGATTTTCCTTTTCTTCGAAACCCTAAAACAGGGTAAAAACAGAAACTGGCACTGGGCTCTGGGTTAATAGGTTAGTCCGAAGAATGATATTAAAGTGTATAATAAAGCCCATAAACATTCAAAACAGTAGATAATATAGCATGAAGCAATCAAAAATTATAGATACGTTGGAGACGTATCAATAGGCAACATACGTAGAACATCAATGTTTGTTGTACCCCCCCCCCCCTTTGTTCATATAATGTTTTTATATTACCACAGCCTATTTAATGGATAACATGTAATATTATTTTTAGTACATTAGTGGGACCGGCTCGTTAGCACGTAGTACTATTCGCCTTCACTTACTGGTGGGTTCCACGTGTTCTGTCTCTCTATCTCTCTCTCCTCCCCTTCTGCGTTTAGACGCATGGGCAAACACAAAGAACTCGCGGGCGATGTTGCCGTTGACCATATCTAGACGCGTTCACAAGTTACGGCAACAGTTTCACGTACTAGTAATACTAGTCAATGTGTACGTGCAATGCACGTTAATTTGGAAGTATATTAAGTGCATGTGGATATTAAGTAGGATATTATTTGCGTGTTATTATGTGATTAGCACTATTTTTGGCATGAAATTAACTTCATGCTAAACATGTTGAGCGCTCGACATTGAAGCAGTCTAGGCCGTTGGATGAGAAGGAATACATGTGGCTTGATGACGTTTTATATTTAAGTTGACACGGCTCTAGCAGAACATTCAATCAATCAAACCATATATTTCATTCAGTCTGACTCCGACTTTACATTCATATGACGATCGATCTAAAATAAATGGAAATGATAAACGTTAGGATTTCAAGCATGGTAATCCGCAAATTTAGATTACGCGGCGGCGGCGGGGAAGTCTTGCGGTGGGAAGCAACTCCTCTACTGTGCTCTGTGTGTCGTCGGGCCATTGATCGACGGCGACGTCGGCGTCTTGCACCGTTGTTGGTGTACTCCTGGACGTTGGCCCTAGCTTCAAGGAAGGCCACAATGTTCTGGACTTTGGTCTCCAGGAGCGAGTCAACTGGCGGGAGGAGGCGACTGGCGTTGGTACAAGGAAGCGATCGACGACGGCATCCATGCCGCTAAGGGGGGCACTGGCACCCGCGCGGGGACATGGGCTGGCAGCGGCGTGGCAGAGACATTCATGTGCACGGGAACCGGCACGGGTGCGCACGTCAGTGCATGTGCAGGCGCATGCGCTGGCAGGTGCACGGGCGCGTGAAAGTCGGCAGGGACCTCGTGGAACCCTGTGGCATCAAGCTTGGCGACAATGTGCGGCACCCAGCCCATCAATGCCACGGGGATGGGCGCTGGCACGGTCTGGGCAACGGGAGCCGGAACAGGAGCAGGGACAGGCGTGGCGTCTTCCCGCGAGGCCAGTTCAAGCTTGTCCCAAAGCGCCTTATGTTCTTGAGACTCCGACTGGGTGTCTTCCTCAGGAAACTAGAAGACTAAGGGAAGACCATCGTGATGCGGCATGGCATATGGTTAGGTCAGGCTGGTTGGAGGTAGACGACAAGAGAATCGGAGAGGAAGAAAGAAGATTGTAGCGATACAAGGTAGTGCGGGGTTGATTTTAAACTGCGGCGCCGGTGACATTAAAAATGGGAGCAGTTGGGACGAAGATGGGCGGCGGAGCCTGGTCAAAGGGCTCGCCTCCCGGTGAGTCTGAGAAGTGGTCTGCTCGCACGCCTCCCATCGACTCACATGCTTGCTCAGACGGCACCTGCCGATGAGAAGCGGGACTCGTGGCGGCACGTAAACGCCCACGGTTTTAATAGTGAAAGCATTCGCCTTAACGTGATAGGTCTTTGTTCCAAAATACCTTGGCTCTTCATTTGTGCAACTTCACATAAGCAGCCTGTCTCAAATTGAAGAAAAAAATTACGTAGGAATATTTGTGCCATATCACGTGACCATTCTCAGTTTCATGAATTTCTGGTCACTTTTGGATTTTCTGAAATTTAAAATTCAGGATTCGAAACAATATCATAACCTGCATCATGCAATAAATTTTCAAGCGATACATCTTTCTTGTTATATTTCTTAAGAAAGGATTTGGTCAAACATTTTGCTTAGTTAGACTTCAGACAAGTTATATATGCAGAGTAAAAGGATAATACCTCCTACCAGTGCATTGCCTGATATATTAAGTCAAGTACTAGGCACGAACAAACGGGCTCAGTTCTATGCTCATCCTGGTGTAGTACTCCAATTAGTACTAGGCAATGCAGTTGACAGGTGACCTCGGGTAGCGATGACTGAGGGAATTGAACCGTGCTCCGCACGGTAGGTAACGTTGTCTAGTTACTAAAGCATCCCTCCATTTTCATCGGTAATCACTATGGACCGGGGACATGAGGGGAATTTCCTAGGGGTGGAATTCTGGCCGCCAGATATTTCGACTCGGAATGCAGAGGCTCGACTGGTTGGGGTTGGCTAATGTGTGTACCACGCACGCCACCTGTCGGTGTACTAGAATAGGGGTACCCTAGTACCCCGAACTTGTGCACGGGCAGTTGCAGCACCCCGCGGCAAGGCTTGCCGGGCGAACACCAAGATCCTCCGTGTTTCCCTTGGAGCCATTCAAGAACAAAGTATTTAAGCTCAGGAGACAAGGCCCCGGCAAGAGGAGCTTGCCGGGAAAGCCAACCAAGGCACTTCAAGGAACTTGCCGCGACGCGCCACGCGCTCCGGCAAGGCAACAAGGCCCCGGCAAGAGGAGCTTGCCGGGAAGACCAACCAAGGTACCTTGAAGCCCGGTGAGCGACAAGCTTCCGGACCCGACAAGATAGCAGTAGCGGCAAGGCACTTGCCGCGGCAGGCGGTCACTCTATGCCCACGCTCCAGCACATCCACCAACGTGTCGCTCTGGGGGCCTCACCAGGAGCGCGTGGCGGGAGACTGTGCAGCCAACGGTGCGCAATGGCATGCGAAGCTGACAAGACCGCCATCGTGGCGAACGGTGGCGCCCCTAACGGTCCTTTCCTGCACTGTTTGGGCGACTCAGACGGGCCTTTAATGCCCTTGCCCCCTGCCGTCAGGGTTAGGTAGGGTGCACTGTACATGTAACTGTACCAACCACCTCACTTTTTACATTTGTACCCTTCTCTACGTTGCCACCTGTCGGTGACCCCTTTAGCGTATAAAAGGAGGCCCATGCGCAACGTAGGGGGGGTTGGTGGGTTCGGTCCGACTCATTCGTAACCCAGAAAACACTACGCTCTCTCCCTAGAGCAAGAACACAAGATAATACAACCAGACAAGCAGCAGTAGGAGTGTTATCTCTCCGGAGAGCTCCGAAGCTGGGTAAACTGCTCGTGTGCTTCGCCTCGATCTGCTCTTCGTGCGATCTCCGCCCCCCGCCGAACCGAAAGGGGCCCGGTCCGCCGGCCCCATAGGTGTTCGTGGATCAGTTTCCCCCGACATCTTTGGCGCGCCAGGTAGGGGGCGTCGAGATTGCGTGAACCTGATCCGGCGTTCACACGAGCTAGATCTTCATTCCCTTCATCAACATGCCACCGAAGAAGAAGACTTCGGCGGTAGCCGCTCCGTCCACGTCGCTTCCGCCACCGTTGGAGCAAACGGGTGGTGGAATGGACGCCGGCGAAGGATGGACGTCGACGAGGAAGCTCATGATGCTGCCAAGTCCAAGAACAAGGCTGCACAAACCTCGGCGACGGTACATGTTCCACGCCACTCTCAGGAGGCGCAAGACCAACAGCGTCATGGCACTTGCAGTGCCATACACATGATAGGCCAAGACCAAGCTGGTGGATCTTGGGGCGCTCAAGACCAGCATGCACGCCAGCGTGCTGGCACGAGCGGGGCACGGTCGCCTGGACGGGATACTGCTCCTTCTAACATAGTTAGAAGTTCGAGCACGTCCCGCTCCTCGTGCCGTCCGCCACTGCCACCCACCACTCCAGCAGAAGCTTTGGCGCGAGCTCAACTTCTCCTAGATTACCCTCCGACGTCGGACAAGATCGACGAATGGAGGGCCACCATTCAGAGTCTCATCGGCTACGCCAACGGCGACACTCCACGGCGGCCGAGCGCGTCGCCGCCGCGGCAGGGTTGCCGGGTGCGAGCCGGTGGCGACGAAACGGGTGGAGGTGCAACTACCATGCAATCACCACCCCGGAGGCCAAGATCGCCGACTCACCGTATCCACCTCGACAGCGACTCCACTGCATCATCGAATCCACGAGCTCGTCACAATCAGCGCCAAGTTCTTCATGATCGACAACAAGAAGACGCTCGAACTCGCATCGAGCGCCGAAGAGAAGCGCGACGTCAATCCGACAAGCGCGCTGGGCCCTCTGTTGACATGCATGCGCCAGGGGAACCAGGCAATCTGCCGTATGCAGTAGGTTGCCCTGCGTTCACTCGTTAGCTGCGGCAAGTCCAGTGGCCCAGCACGAAGAACTTCAAGCCAGACGTACCGGAGAAGTACGACGGCAAGACGCATCCGTCAGAGTTCCTCAGCATCTACACCATCGCGGTGCAGGCTGCCGGGGGATGGGATGACAAGATCCTTGCCAACTACTTCCCGCTGGTGCTCAAGCCCAACGTCAGGTCCTGGCTCATGCACTTGCCGGACGACTCCATATCCTCTTGGGCTGATCTGTGCCATCAGTTTGTCGGCGCCTTCACAGGCGGACACAAGCCTCATGGCCAGGAGAGTGATCTTCATTTGCTCGCCCAGAAGGAAGGAGAGCCCTTGCGCAAGTACATTCAGAGATTCAGCAGTGTGCAGCACAACATCCCAGACGTCCACCCTGCCGCGGTGATCAGCGCGTTCCATCAGAACATGCGAAACCGCAGGATGCGGGAGGAAATGGCAATGTGTAAGATCAGGGACGTCAGTGAGTTATATGCACTGGCCGACAAGTGTGCACGTGCTAAGGAAGGGAGGAGACTCCCCGGAGAGAATGTAGGAGCGGGAGGATCTGACAGTGAAGATGCTGCCCCGGCAAGGAAAAACCGGCGGCGGAACAACAGAAGGAGGAAAGGCAAAGAGGTGCTAGTTGTTGAGCAGTCCGGCAACGGTTGTGGCACCAAGGAAACCAAAGCTGGTGACTCCGGCAAGGAGGTTGCCGCGGAGGTGGCGGTCGCCGACAAGCAGGACGGCACCAACAAGCAGTATTGCAAGATCCATCGCACCAAGGGCCATGATCTCCAGAACTGCAAGAAAGTCGAGCAGCTTGTTGAGCAACAGAAAGCTGAATACGAGCGGCGCGACAAGGAGAAGGCCCAGGAAGGTGCTGGGGGATCCGGCAAGAAACGTCCCGGCCGAGGAGGACGCCGCAGCAAGGCCAAGCAGCGGCAAGGAGACAGACCTCCTCGCGGCCGCGACAAGGATGAAGATGACGACAACGATGAAGACATGGATGATGAGGAGACTGATGAGCAGGAGTTCCAGAAAGCCACAGAGGTCCTGTGCGTTGACGGTGGTGCTTCTCTACACACCTCGCACCGCCAGCTCAAGCAGTGGGTGCGGGAAGTTAATGCAGCAGAACCACTCGTCAAGTCACGCAAGCCTCTGAAATGGTCCAGCACGCCTATCATCTTTGATATTGAGGACCACCCTGACCGCATAACCGCGGTCGGGTGCTTGCCGATGTTGGTTTCACCAACAATCCGCAACCTCAAGGTCACTAAGATGCTAGTTGACGGCGGGGATGGCTTGAACCTGATCTCCTCCGCGGTGCTCCAGAAACTCCAGATCCCTGACAGCGAGCTCGAAGAGACCGGTACATTTCAAGGAATCAACCCGGGAAGAAGCAAGCCGAAGGGAAAGATCACGTTGCCGGTAACATTTGGCAGCGAGCTGAACTTCAGGACTGAGAGGGTCACATTTGATGTTGCTGACTTTCCATTACCTTACAATGGAATCCTTGGCCGTCCGGCACTCGCCAAGTTCATGGCAGCCTCTCACTATGCGTACAACGTACTGAAAATGCCAGGCCCGATAAGTGTCATTTCTGTCCTTGGCGACAAGAAGGATGCTCTTATCTGTGCCGACAAGATCTACCGGGAAGCAGCAGCCGCAGCAGAACGCAAGACACTTGCCGCTGAAGCTCCCGGGGGGAAGAAGAAGATCAAGTCCGGCAAGAACTCTGATGCCCACTCCGGCAAGCGCACCTCCTCGGAGTGCTGCGCTACCGTCGAGGACGCACCATCGAGCTCCACCGGCAAGTGTAAGAAGGCAATGACAGCTCCACCTGAGACCAAGAAGGTGTCCGCCAAGGAGGACGACGCTGGTGGTACCTTCACCATCAGCGCCACTCTTGACCCCAAATAGGAAAGCGCGCTCGTTGCTTTCCTGCGGGCGAATGTCGACGTGTTTGCGTGGCAACCGTCTGATATCCCCGGTGTTCCCAGGAAAGTAATTGAGCACCACCTTGCCGTCTGTCCTCATGTGCAGCCCGTCAAGCAGAGAGTCAGGAAGCAGGCAGTGGAGCGCCAAGAATTCATCGCAGAAGAAATCAAGAAGTTGGAAGCAGCAGGCCTTGTCAGAGGAGTGCTCCATCCCACGTGGTTGGCCAATCCTGTTGTCGTGCGCAAGGCTAACGGGAAATGGAGACTTTGTATTGACTTCACTGATGTTAATAAAGCTTGTCCCAAAGACCCATTTCCCTTGCCGCGCATTGACCAGATTGTTGACTCCACAGCCGGATGTGATTTGCTTTCATTTCTTGATGCATACTCAGGATACCATTAGATCTTCATGGCAGAAGAGGATGAAGAGAAAACCGCATTTATCACCCCGTGTGGCACATACTGCTTCGTACGGATGCCTTTCGGTTTGAAGAATACTGGTTCAACATTTGCAAGGGTAGTCCACCACGCTTTTGAGCCGCAGATGCACAGAAATGTGGAAGCCTACATGGATGACATAGTGGTCAAGAGCAAGAACAAGGCGACCCTGATTCAAGATTTAGACGAGACATTTGCAAATCTGCGCAAGATCAACCTCAAGCTTAACCCCGAGAAGTGCGTGTTTGGAGTTCCTTCCGGCAAGCTTCTCGGGTTCTTCGTGTCTCAGCGGGGAATTGAAGCCAATCCCGACAAGATCAAGGCCATTGAGCAGATCGAAGCACCAAAGCGCGTCAAGGATGTACGAAGGCTTGCCGGCTGTGTGGCTGCTCTCAGCAGGTTTATCTCTAGATCTGCTGAGCGCGCCCTGCCATTTTTCAAAATTTTGAAAAAGGCAGGTCCAATGAAATGGACTCCGGAGGCGGAGGCTGCGCTGCAGGACTTGAAGAGATACCTGTCCTCCACTCCAACACTTGTCGCACCTAAGCCGCAAGAGAAGTTGCTGCTGTATATAGCGGCAACCAATCAAGTGGTTAGTGCTGCGTTAGTGGCGGAGAGGGAGGCAGATGATGAGCCAGCAACCACGACAGATACATCCAGCGACAAGCAGGGGGCTTCGCCGACAAGCTCTGGTCCCGACAAAGATGGATCTGCGCAGGAGCATGATAAGATGCAGAAGAGAATGGTGCAACGTCCAGTTTACTTTGTCAGTTCCCTTCTACAGGGGGCTAGATCAAGGTACTCTGGTGTGCAGAAGTTGCTTTTCGGCCTCCTCATGGCCTCGAGAAAGCTGCGCCATTACTTCCAAGCACATGAGATCACAGTCGTCACTCGCTTTCCGCTGAAGAGGATACTGCAAAATCCAGAAGCGACAGGCAGGATTGTCGAGTGGGCGCCGGAACTGTCAAGCTTTGGCCTCAAGTTTGAGAGCACTTCAACTATCCAAAGCAGGGCATTGGCAGAGTTCATAGCAGAATGGACGCCAACACCAGATGAAGAAATTCCAGAGACGAGCATCCCCGTCAAAGAGGCAGGCAAAGAGTGGCTGATGTACTTTGATGGTGCCTTCTCGCTGCAAGGCGCCGGTGCGGGCGTGCTGCTTGTCGCACCCACCGGAGAGCACCTCAAGTACGTAGTCCAGATGCACTTTCCCAAGGAGCAAGCAACCAACAATACCGCAGAGTATGAAGGATTGCTTGCCGGCCTCAGAATTGCAGCAGACCTTGGGATCAAGAAGCTCATTGTCAGGGGTGACTCACAGCTTGTCATCCGCCAAGTGAACAAGAACTACCAGAGTCCATTGATGGAAGCATATGTTGATGAAGTGAGGAAGCTAGAAGAGCACTTTGACGGCCTACAGATGGAGCATATCCCAAGAGCTCAGAATGACATTGCTGATGGCCTGCCAAAGTGCGCCGCACTAAAGTTACCTGTGGAACCAGGGATCTTTGTGCTCAAGTTGACTCAACCATCCGTAACACCATCAACTGGGCAAAGCAAGAAGAGGAAGTTGGTTTCTGGTGACTACTTTCCGGCAGAGCTCCCCGAAGCCGCCGCCAAGAAAGTCCCCAAGATCAACACCAAGGATGCTGAGGGGCAGTCTGCTCCGGCAAGCCTTATGGTTTGTTCCGTTGAAGCAGACGCTCCCGACAAGTTTTGCTCCGGCAAGCTTGCCGGGGAACATCAAGCTCCGGCAGGGCCGCAAGTCCTTGCCGTAGAAGCGGATGTTCCCGTAGCAGCAGATGTGCCTTTAGTCCTTGTTGTCGAGCCACAAGCTCCAGCATGGGCACAACAGATTGTCCATTTCCTTCAGACAGGAGAACTTCCCGAAGAGCAAGAAGAAGCGGAAA
Source organism: Triticum dicoccoides (assembly GCF_002162155.2). NCBI lineage: Eukaryota > Viridiplantae > Streptophyta > Magnoliopsida > Poales > Poaceae > Triticum > Triticum dicoccoides. The sequence continues at coordinate 493,461,785 of NC_041386.1, read as the reverse complement.
AAGTAGCCCGGCAGTCAAGTATGTACTAGTTTGTCGATAGCATACTGTACAGAAGAAGACTCAACGGTGTGAAATTGAAGTGTATTTGCCGGGAAGATGGACAAAAGTTGTTGGCAGAGATACATGGAGGCATATGTGGCCACCACATTGGTGCAAGAGCACTTGCTAGCAAAGCTTTCCGGCAAGGTTTCTTTTGGCCGACAGCCCTCCAGGATGCAACTGCACAAGTAACCAAGTGTGAAGCGTGCCAGTCCCACTCCAAATAGATACACCAGCCAGCTCAAGCTCTCCAGACGATCCCTTTATCCTGGCCATTTTCGGTCTGGGGGCTCGATATCCTCGGCCCTTTCCCCCGAGCTGTCGGGGGCTTTGAGTACTTGTACGTCGCAATCGACAAGTTCACAAAGTGGCCGGAAGTGCAGCCAGTGAGGAAGGTGACAACACAGTCAGCAGTCAAGTTCTTCAGGTCAATTGTTTGCCGTTTCGGGATCCCTAACAGGATCATCACCGACAACGGCACGCAATTCACGAGCCGCACCTTCATGCAGTACGTCCAAGACCTTGGCGCCAAGGTCTGCTTCGCTTCTGTTGCTCATCAGAGAAGCAACGGTCAAGCAGAGAGGGCAAATGCTGAAGTGCTGCGCGGGCTCAAGACCAAAACTTTCGACAGGCTGCGCAAGTGCGGAAGAAACTGGATCGAGGAGCTGCCGGTGGTTCTTTGGTCGATCAGAACGACGCCAAATCGAGCCACTGGCCAGACACCTTTCGCTCTAGTCTATGGAGCAGAGGCAGTTCTCCCCACGGAACTCGTATACGGATCGCCTCGAGTGCTCGCTTATGATGAGCTTGAGCAAGAACAGCTGCGACAAGACGACGCGCTGCTCCTTGAGGAAGATCGTCTTCAGGCTGCTGTACGAGCTGCTCAATACCAGCAAGCTTTGCACCGCTACCATAGCCGCAAAGTTAAGGCCAGAAGCTTCGAGGAAGGCGACCTTGTTCTTTGGCGCATTCAGTCCGCCAAGAATTCCAACAAGTTGACGCCGAAGTGGGAAGGCCCTTATCGGGTGAGACGAGTCACAAGGCCCGGCGCTGTCCGCCTTGAGACCGAAGATGGCATTCCGGTGAGCAACTCCTGGAACATAGAACATCTTCGTAAGTTTTTCCCTTGTACAAGTCTTGCCGCTGTTGCATGTAATCCTTTGTACAAAGCCGGGCGCAGATCCCGTGCATAAATAGAACCCCATGTGCTCCGCACAACTTGTCCATTTCATGCATTAGTTTCTTTCCTGCATGTGTTATCTGACACTTTGTGCAGCACCTACATCCGGTAAGAAGTAACGAGCCGAAGGGCTCCATATTATTATTTTCTCTTCTTTCTTCTTTTTCAACAAAGGAAAAGAGGGTTCCCTCGCACACATGTTTGCCGGGGGGGAAGGAGAAGATTGTGGTATGGACCAGGCGTCGTTCGAGCAAAGTTCTGCCTTGCCGGGAAGCAAACGACAGAAAAGCTAAGTTGCCAAAGTTTGAGCAATCAATTTTTAAATTTTTTTGAGTTATCTTCCTCGAACGACCCTGCTTTGTATGGAAAACCTGTGCGCAGAGGAACCAACTCGTGGCTAGTTGCGCCCTTACTTTGTTTCGAGTCCGCTCAACAACTTAAGTGTGTTGCATCTAGTCACGACAAGGTTTCTTGTCGGAAGCAGCGCCGCCAGCAGGCTGCTGAAGTTCCGCACTCGGCACTCGTGGCTCGGGCGCCTGCGCCGACAAGTTCCCTAGAAGCATAGGGTAAAAGCATACAAAGGAAGGAACCTAGTAGAGGAAATAACATAGCAATTGATAACGGAAATTAAGTTATATTACAAGATAACTTGTCGCAGCTCTAACAGAATGTTTTTATAACATGATTGGCAGCGACAAGGGATAAGAAGAAATGGGCGGCCTAATCTACGCGTCCGCCCTCAACCCTCTTGATCTCGCTCACCATGTCCACAATGGGTGCGACAAGGGCCTTGAGTGCGTCCCGATCGGCGTCTGGCGGCAAGGACCTGAGGACGTTGGTGAAGCTGAGGCCTGGATTGCGGAAGACCACCTTCATCAGCACCTTCTGGAGAACCCCGGCGCAGATTTTTGCGCGACTCGTCGGCCAGCTGCTTTGGGATCCTTTCCCGGAGCCGCTGGAGTGCCGTCGCCACGCCCTTGAAGAACAGGCTGAGCTTGGTGCTGGGTTGGAGATTCTCGTCGGAGGGATACCCAAAGTCCTCCATCCCCAGCTGCGCCAGCTCCTCCTTGATGACTGCGGCAATATTCACCAGACCCTCGGTCCAGTGCTCCACAGTGTCTCTGAACGAGTTCTGGGTAACTGCGATGCTCTCCAGCAGCGCCTTGTCAGCTTTGACCTTCTCCGACAAGGTTTTCTCCCGCTCCTTGGCGGCCTCCAGCATCTGCGTCGGCGTGGCCAGCTTCAGCTCCAGGTCTGCATTGGAATCCTTGGCGGCGCTGAGCTCCTTGCCCCTCTCAGCGAGAAGACCTTGCAGCTCACTGTGGGCGGCAGCATCCTTCTCGCGCTCATGCTTGAGTGCGGCAAGCTCCTCGCCGCTCTTCCCTATGTTGGCCTCCAGCTGCGCCACTTTCTCCTCCAGCTCTTTCTTGGCGGCCTCTGCGATCGCGGCATCATCCTTTGCCTCCTTGAGCGCCCCGCCAAGTTCTTGCTCGCGCTCGGCGAGCTCCTCCTCGTAGCTATCGAGGTTGGCCTTCCGCTGCACCAATTCTCCTTCTCACGCGGGCTGCTTCTCGGTGGCCAGCCTTTGCTCCTCCTCAGCTTCGGCCTTCTCGAGAAGGAAGGCCATGCGCTCCTCGTCGAGTCGCTCCCGCTCCTATGCTAGAGCCCGGAGAGCTTCTTGATTGTGGCCCCGGAGCTCCTCCGCGCGCTTCTCCATGTCAACTCCCGCCTTCGCGACAAGCGCTTCCCGGGAAGCCAGCTTGGCTTGCCGGGCACGGTAGAGTGACAGCAGCTTCCGCAGCAGCTGCTCCTCCTCAGGCTCGCCACTACTGCTGCTGGGCGCGTCGACCAACGACAGGCCAGCAGAGGCGAGCACCTCCGCGTCAAAAGTTTCCCCCTCGACCGGCGCCCTGGAGCTCGACGCCCAGGGTAGCTTGATGAAGATGTCGTCGCCGGCCTTCAAGTAGGCACCGGGCTAGGGCTCCTCGGAGCCCGGCTCCGCAGCAGCGACAGAGGGATCGGCGGTCGGCGCAGTGCCTGGCGCTCCTGCGGCCTCAGGGTCGTCAGTGCGATCGCCCGACCCCTCGCCGCCCTCTGCGGCGGCAGCCTTGGCGGCCTCCTCGTCGGGGGCCTCATCAGCACCGGTCCCTTCCTCGCCGGCGCCCTCTGTCTCCATTGGCTCAGCAGCAGATGGGTCTGAAGAACGACAAAGGGAGAAAAATCAATCAAAAATCCAAGAGAAGAAAATCAGAAGAAGAAGAACCCAAGGGAAAGTTTTTGGACAAGTGAATTACCTATGCCAAGATCTGCAGTTGCGGTCTCGGCCGCCGCAGGATCGACGGTGCTGCCCCTTGCCGGAGAGTTCTCCCTTGCCGGAGAGCGCTCCCTTACCGGGAACCCCTCCCTTGGCGGCATAGTCGAAGCAGATGGCACTTCAGGACCAGCTTCCGGGTGCTCCTGATGTGGCTGCTCTGCTCCTACACAAATCAACAAGCAAGATATCAACAAAGGAAAAAGCACTCATGCGCGCCCGACAGCAGAAAGCTAACTATGAACTTACGCTGGGGGCTGCGCTGGGGGCTGCTTTGAGGAGTGATTGCCGGGTCTGTCAAGGTGGTCTCGGACCCACCCCCTGCTGACACGGTGGGGTCATCTTCAATGACGATCACCGCGGCCTTGAGGCCAGCGTCCTGAAAAGAAAGGAGTCCGGATTGAAGCAAGTCAGATACAAGATAAAAACAGCAAAATTGAAGAACTACAAGAGCACCAAAGAAGCTTACTCTTCTTCCTCCTTGTCAGAGCTGAGCGCGGAAAGATCGAAGTCCGGCTCCCCTCTGGTGCGGCGAGGCGGAGGAGTAGGATCCCTTGCTCGCTTGGCGGGGGCGGTGGCGGTGGCCCGGGAAGATCCCGCTCCAGTTGCCGCTGCTGTGTGAGGCGCACCCGCGGCAACATTACTTGCCGCGGTAGAGCGTGTCGCACGGCTTGGTGGATGTTGACCCGGCTGCCGCCCCACTGCGTCCCCAGCCCTGCAAAAGCGCCTTCTTGGCGGGGCCGGGGGCTCCGCCTGCGGCAAGCTTTCTGAAGGCTCGGGCTCTTCCTCGCCGGCCTCGCTCGGCTCAGCTTCAGAGCCGGCAGGCTCTTCCTCGCCAATGAACTCCGCGCGCTCGGCAAGGTTTGCCGCCTCTGCAGCCTCCACCTCCTCCACAGTGAACCCGAACACGCCCGCGGCAGCTGCGGCCGCAACCTCTTCCGCCCTAGTGGCGATGCGCTGCAGCTCCTCGTCGGTGGTGTCACGGGTGAGGATCTTTTGCTCATCAGCGTGGACCGGCACTTCTTCCAAGTTGTCGAAGAACGCTTGCACGACGTCAACCGCAGGCTCTTGCCAAGTTGGAACGATTCCGTGTGAATCGCACAACGACATCATGGCACGGATCCGGTCAAGCGAAGAATTATTGCACAAAGGAACTACGCCCCTCGGCAGCATGAATGGGTGCTGGGGGCCGCGTTTGAACAACTCCAAAAGCATTGCATCCAGCTCCAAGACGGTGAAGTTGTAATTGAGGCCCGGCCGCAGCCTCATGATGTCCGCCGAGTTCTTGAATTCCCAGGCGGGCCTCCCCCTCTCCTGCAGGGGGGCGATGCAGTGGCGGAGGAAATCTGCGCCTACAGTGAGCCCGGCAAGCCTGAGGCGAAGGATCCTAGTAATAGCGATCTTCAGCCTCTCGTCTTCTGGGGCCATGTTGCTCCAGTCATTTCCGTGCACTATTGGAACTTGGCGCACAGCGGTGAAGGGCTGCGGATTCTCCTCGACGATCCAGCACCACTCCGCTCTCCACTCATCCCACTTGCTGCGGAGCTCATCCTCCAAGTACGCCTCCTTCTTGCCGACTCTCGAGATCCAGGCGATCCCTCCGGCAAGCGGCTCTCCTCTCTCTACCCGAGGTATGAAGAAGTGGCGGAAAAGGGCAACACTAGGGTGGACTCCGACAAAGTTTTCGCACAAATGTGCGAAAACTGCCATGGTCAGAATGGCGTTGGGGGTGAAGTCAAGGAGGCGGAAGCCGTATGTGTTCATGATATCGCAGAAGAACTCCGAGAAGGGCGGGCAGAGCCCGCAATAGAAGAATAGCGCGAAGAATGGGTACCCGTTTGGAGCCAGCTCCGAAGCAGCGGCCGGGAGTACACTCGTGCGCGCATGCGCACGCGTCTCCATCACCCAAAAGAGGTCGAAGTACTCCCTCAGCTCCTGCACGCCGAGCTGGGGGGAGAAGATCGCCCGCTCCTTCCGCAGCGAAGCGAGCCGCTGCGCCTCGGCCGACTTCACGCCCTTTCCCTTGTCGGCTTTCGGAGCCATGGCGGAGGTGGTGGGGGAGGTCGACGGCGTTGGTGATGCTGGTGGCAATGGGGGGTGGAGCGCTGCTCTCTCAGCTTCGAGAAGAAAGGGGGGAGCGGCGGAGGTTCGTGAAGATGGAGTAGTAGCAACCAGCGAGGTGGAACGAACTGCCCCTGTTTCCTCTGCTTATAAAGAGGGACAGGGCGGACGTTTCGCCCTTCCGAATAAAGAACCACCCACGATCTCTCCCACGATGTCGCATTCAACGCGTGCTGTTAGGGGAGAGCGCGGTGGATGCGGAGCGAGATTCGGCGTGGCCCAGCACGCGTGTGCCCGTGCCCTGTCTTGGGCCTGGCCCAACAGCGCTCGACACCGTGTCTGGCCCAGGCCTGGGGGCTCCTGTCGGTGTACTAGAATAGGGGTACCCTAGTACCCCGAACTTGTGCACGGGCAGTTGCAGCACCCCGCGGCAAGGCTTGCCGGGCGAACACCAAGATCCTCCGTGGTTCCCTTGGAGCCATTCAAGAACAAAGTATTTAAGCTCAGGAGACAAGGCCCCGGCAAGAGGAGCTTGCCGGGAAAGCCAACCAAGGCACTTCAAGGAACTTGTCGCGACGCGCCACGCGCTCCGGCAAGGCAACAAGGCCCCGGCAAGAGGAGCTTGCCGGGAAGACCAACCAAGGTACCTCAAAGCCCGGTGAGCGACAAGCTTCCGGACCCGACAAGATAGCAGCAGCGGCAAGGCACTTGCCGCGGCAGGCGGTCACTCTGTGCCCATGCTCCAGCACATCCACCAGCGTGTCGCTCTGGGGGCCTCACCAGGAGCGCGTGGCGGGAGACTGTGCAGCCAGCGGTGCGCAGTGGCATGCGAAGCTGACAAGATCGCCATCATGGTGAACGGTGGCGCCCCTAACAGTCCTTTCCTGCACTGTTTGGGCGACTCAGACGGGCCTTTAATGCCCTTGTCCCCTGCCGTCAGGGTTAGGTAGGGTGCACTATACATGTAACTGTACCAACCACCTCACTTTTTACATTTGTACCCTTCTCTACATTGCCACCTGTCGGTGACCCCTTTAGCGTATAAAAGGAGGCCCATGTGCAACGTAGGGGGGGTTGGTGGGTTCGGTCCGACTCATTCGTAACCCAGAAAACACTATGCTCTCTCCCTAGAGCAAGAACACAAGATAATACAACCAGACAAGCAGCAGTAGGAGTGTTATCTCTCCGGAGAGCTCCGAAGCTGGGTAAACTGCTCGTGTGCTTCGCCTCGATCTGCTCTTCGTGCGATCTCCGCCCCCCGCCGAACCGAAAGGGGCCCGGTCCGCCGGCCCCATAGGTGTTCGTGGATCAGTTTCCCCCGACATTTTTTAACTGATCCACGAACACCTATGGGGCCGGCGGACCGGGCCCCTTTCGGTTCGGCGGGGGGCGGAGATCGCACGAAGAGAAGATCGAGGCGAAGCACACGAGCAGTTTACCCAGCTTCGGAGCTCTCTGGAGAGATAACACTCCTACTGCTGCTTGTCTGGCTGTATTATCTTGTGTTCTTGCTCTAGAGAGAGCGTAGTGTCTTTCTGGGTTACGAATGAGTCGAACCGAACCCCCCCTCCGTTGCGCATGGGCCTCCTTTTATATGCTCAAGGGGTCACCGACAGGTGGCAATGCAGAGAAGGGCAAGAATGTAAAAAAGCAAGGTGGTTGGTACAGTTACTTGTACAGTGCACCCTACCTAACCCTGACGGCAGGGGACAAGGGTATTAAATGCCCATCTGAGTCGCCCAAACAGTGCAGAAAAGGACCGTTAGGGACGCCACCGTTCGCCACGATGGCGATCTTGTCAGCTTCGCATGTCACTGCGCACCGCTGGCTGCATAGCTTCCCGCCACGCGTGCCTAGAGAGGCCCCCAGAGCAACACGTTGGTGGATGCACTGGAGCGAGGGCACAGAGTGGCCGCCTGCCGTGGCAAGCGCCCTGCCGCTACTGTTATCTTGTCGGGTCCGGAAGCTTGTCGCTCACCGGGCCTCGAGGTACCTTGGTTGGTCTTCCCGGCAAGCTCCTCTTGCCGGGGCCTTGTTGCCTTGCCGGAGTGCGTGGCGCGTCGCGGCAAGTTCCTTGGAGTGTCTTGGTTGGCCTTCCCGGCAAGCTCTTCTTGCCGGGGCCTTGTCTCCTGAGCTTAAATACTTTGTTCTTGAATGGCTCCAAGGGAACCACGGAGGGTCTTGGCGTTCGCCCGGCAAGCCTTGCCGCGGGGTGCTGCAACTGCCCGTGCACAAGTTCGGGGTACTAGGGTACCCCTGTTCTAGTACACCGACGCCACTAGAAGGACATGAGCGCGATTTTTTTAGGATCAACAGGAGCCCATTTTTTTAGAATCAACACAACCCAAGGTCTGGCTGGTACACCGTTGGGTCCTACCATTCAAGTATACGAAATGAATCTTTTAAATTGCCGAACGAATCTATGTGTATTACAATGCCCGTATTTTCCTTGCAAATAGTAATCTCAATGTGGTAATTGATTTATGACGAGTTCTTGAATTAGAGTGAGTTTGTGATATAGTGATCTCAACACGGATTTCACATTTCATGCTATCCCTAGTAAGTTTTTCATTGCAAATTCAAATTTAAAAAATGAACGGTATCGTGGTGAGAAAACTTTGTATGTATCAAGCATATGACCACACACACACACACGAACACAACAACAATCCAATAAGTATAGTGCATCTATTTTTCCAAACCATGCATGTATGACACGAATTCAAAAATACTCCTTCTGTTCCTAAATATTAGTCTTTTAGAGATTTCAACAAGTACATACGGAGCAAAATGAGTGAATCTACACTCTAAAATATGTCTATATACATCTGTGTGTGGTAGTCCATTTGAAATATCTAAGAAGACTAATATTTAGAACGAAGGGAGTAAAATTTAAGACATGCATGGTCCTCAATTCAATATTTAAAATGAACAGGAAACTGAAACATGAATATTAAGTCTAGTGCTACAGTACATGCAAATGTTGTGTTTAGGTGGAGCTATGTAGATTGTCGGGGGTTAACCCCTCGACCTTAGATAAAATTGGGAAGCTGTGTTTAGGATTGTTTAGATTATATTTGTCCCCACCCTCCCAAACACCGATTGGTTCTGCACCCCCCCTCCCCGGGAGAATATCATGTGCCCCACACCTTAGATGCTATATACTGATACGAGTTCCTTGGAGCTTGTAGATCTGAGATATAGCAGCTCACGGGATGTCTTCATATTTTTACAGGAAACCTTGATGAGTTTAAGAATTGCACACAATTTGTACAAAAACTACTCGGATGCCCTTGGATCCCATATCCAACGACCTCAAAGCTCATATCACCGTAGCATCTAAGATGAAGGAGGACATCATATTCTCCTGTATGTAAGAATATCATGTGCTACCACACCTTAGATGCTTTGGTGATACAAGCTCTTCGGAGCCGTTGGATTTGTGACCCAACAACTCCTTGGTGGTTCGAATATTTTTTTGCAGAAAAGCCCCCAAAGAGTTCGGCCACTGCTTACAAGCACAAAGACTGCTCAGATGCCATTGGATCTCAAATCAAATGACCTCGAAGCTCGTATCATCATAGCGTCCAGGCTGCGAGAGCACCTAATGTTTTCTCGCACGGGAGAATATGAGGTGCCCCCGCACCATAGATTCTATGGTGATACGAGTTCACGGAGATCTAACGGCTCATAGTAGGAGGTTTGAATGTTTTTGCAATATACGCCTGAGAGAGTTTGGGAATTGCGCATAAAGTACAAGTACTATGCATGTGGCATCTGATCACAGATCATACTACCTAGATGCTCGTATCACTGTATCGGCTAATTAAGATATAGGGATCACCTAATATGAGCAACGGGGGGGCGTTGCATCCAAGATGCAGCGGCACACACGAGGCCTGAATGTTTTATTTGCAAAAAAACCTTGGAGAGTTTGGAAATTGCGCATAATTACAAAGACTACTCCTAAGCCATTGGATCTCAGTTCCAACAATGTAAAAACTCGTATCACCATAGCATCTAAGCTACGGGGTGGATGTGATATTCTATGCCGCTGTCATTTTTGTTCGTAAACTTGCAAAACACGTGTAAATCGTGTTGTTACTTGTCTAACCGCGCAAAATGTTTGTTCAAAAACACCATCCTACACTGAAATATCAGAACAACACACGGGGGTGATACGTCTCCAACGTATCTATAGTTTTTGATTGTTCCATGCTATTATATTATCTGTTTTGGATGTTTAATGAGCTTTAATATGCTCTTTTATATTATTTTTGGGACTAACCTATTAACCGGAGGCCCAATGCCAGTTTCTGTTTTTTTGCCTATTTTAGAGTTTCGCAAAAAAGGAATACCAAACGGAGTCCAGACGGAACGAAACCTTCGCAATGATCTTTCTTGGACCGAAAGCAATCCACAAGACTTGGAGTCGAAGTCTGGAACTCCACGAGGCGGCCACGAGGCAGGAGGGCGCGCCCAGGGGGTAGGCGCACCCCCACCCTCGTGGGCCCTTTGTAGCTCCACCGACATACTTATTTCTCCTATATCTACTCTTATACCCTAGATCAATCGCGGAGAGCTAAGAAACCACTTTTCCACCGCCGTAACCTTCTGTACCCGTGAGATCCCATCTTGGGGCCTTTTTCGGTGATCTGCCGGAGGGGGAATCAATCACGATGGGCTTCTACATCAACACCATTGCCTCTCCGATGAAGTGTGAGTAGTTTACCACAACCTTCGGGTCCATCGTTATTAGCTAGATGGCTTCTTCTCTCTCTTTGATTCTCAATACAAAGTTCTCCTCGATGTTCTTGAAGATCTATTCGATGTAATACTCTTTTGCGGTGTATTTGCCGAGATCCGATGAATTGTGGATTTATGAACAAGATTATCTATGAATATTATTTGGTTCTTCTCTAAATTCTTATATGCATGATTTTATATCTTTGTAAATCTCTTTGAATTATCTGTTTAGTTTGGCCTACTAGATTGATCTTTCTTGCAATGGGAGAAGTGTTTAGCTTTGGGTTCAATCTTGCGGTGTCCTTTCCCAGTGACAGTAGGGCAGCAAGGCACGTATTGTATTATTGCCATCGAGGATAAAAAGATGGGGTTTATATCATATTGTTTGAGTTTTATCCCTCTACATCATGTCATCTTGCTTAATGCGTTACTCTGTTCTTATGAACTTAATACTCTAGATGCATACTGGATAGCGGTCGATGTGTGGAGTAATAGTAGTAGATGCAGAATCGTTTTGATCTACTTGACACGGACGTGATGCCTATATTCATGATCATTGCCCTAGATATCTTCATAACTATGCACTTTTCTATCAATTGCTCGGCAGTAATTTGTTCACCCACCATAATACATGCTATCTTGAAGCCACTAGTGAAACCTATGGCCCTGGGTCTCTTTCTTATTATATTGCATCTCCTTTATTTACATGACATCTCGTTTACTATTTTGCAATCTTTACTTTCCAATCTATACAACAAAAATACCAAAAATATTTACTTTACTATCTTCATTAGATCTCACTTTTGCGAGTGATCGTGAAGGGATTGACAACCCCTTTATCGCATTGGTTGCAAGGTTCTTGGTTGTTTGTGCAGGTACTAGGTGACTTGTGCATTGTCTCCTACTGGATTGATACCTTGGTTCTCAAAAGTGAGGGAAATACTTATGCTACTTTGTTGCATCACCCTAGCAAGAAGGATTTCTAGCGCCGTTGCCGGGGAGATCTACGCCAAGTCAAGACATACCAAGTACCCATCATAAACTCTTCTCCCTCGCATTACATTATTTGCCATTTGCCTCTCATTTTCCTCTCCCTCACTTCTAAAACGATTTTCGAAAAGATTCGCCTTTGCTTCGCCCCTCTTTCGTTCGATCTTGTGTTACCGTGTGCCTTCTTTTTGCTTGCATCTTCGCTTGCTAAAAGCTTATGGATCCCCATCGACTTGCTAATCTTTTTAAAGAATCCAATTATGATGAACCAATTGCTATTGAGTTGAGTGCACTAGATTATCTTTATGGAGTTTTGCTTGAAATCCGTCAATCTGAAAATTGTGATGAAGTGCTTTATAAAGTGATTCATGATAGATCTTTGAATAAAAAGTATGATTGAAATGATGTTACTATAAATTCTATTAATGTAAATTGTGCTAATAATATGCAAAACCCTAAGCTTGGGGATGCTAATTTTGCTATGTCTACTACTTGTCGCAATGATCATTATTGGGGTGATTCTTCTTATGATCCTGAAAATTTATTTAAGCCCCATGATGAATATGATATTGATAATAATGTTTGAAATAATACTGAAAGTGGGTTTGGAAGAGTGTCAACTTTAGATCTCACATATTTGGATAATGTTCAATCTTATGAAGTTTATCATAAAAGTGGGTTCGGAGAGGTCATGACTTTATTTTATGATAAGCCCACTATTTTGGAAGAGTGTCAACTTTGCATGCATGTGGATCATGAAGAGAAATTTTTATGTGATAGTTATATTGTTGAAATTGATTATGATCCTACATGTAATTATTATGAGAGAGGAAAATATGGTTGTAGAAATTTTCAAGTTACAAAATTACATCTCGTTATGTTGAGATTGCTATTGTTTCTTTCTTCTTCCTTGCATATGGTAGTTTTTGCTTGTCATAATAATTTGTTTGCTTATAAAATCACTATGCATAGTAAGCATGTTAGACTTAAACTTGTTTGTCACATGATGCTCTCTTTGTGTTTCAATTGTTCTCTTTCATGTGAGCATCGATAAAATTATCAATGCCTAGCTAGGGGCGTTAAACGATAGTGCTTGTTGGGAGGCAACCCAATTTTATTTTTGTTCTTTGCTTTTTGTTCCTGTTTAGTAATAAATAATTCATCTAGCTTCTATTATGATTGTGTTTTTATGTTTAATTATTGTTTGTGCCAAGTAAAGCCTTTAGGATCTTCTTGGGTGATTTTTGTTTGATCTTGCTGATAAAAACAGAAAGTATGCGCTCACGCAAATAATTATCATTTTTTACCAGGGAGTGATAAAATACCAATTCCAACTGCAGTAGATCAATATACTTTTTATCCAGGTCTTCCCAAGTTTTCAGAATTTTTGGAGTTACAGAAGTATTCGAAACATCCAGATTGCTACAGACTGTTCTGTTTTTGACAGATTCTGTTTTTCGTGTGTTGTTTGCTTATTTTGATGCATCTATGAGTAATATCGGGGGGTATGAACCATAGAGAAGTTGGAATACAGTAGGTTTCACTCCAATATAAATAAAGAATGAGTTCATTACAGTACCTTAAAGTGGTGGTTTATTTTCTTATACTAACGGAGCTCATGATATTATCTGTTGAAGTTTTGTGTTGTGAAGTTTTCAAGTTTTGGGGTAAAGATTTGATGGATTTTGGAATAAGGAGTGTAAAGAGCCTAAGATTGGGGATGCCCAAGGCACCAAAGGTAAAATTCAAGGACAACCAAAAGCCTAAGCTTGGGGATGCCCCGGAAGGCATCCCCTCTTTCGTCTTCGTCTATCGGTAACTTTAGTTGAGGCTATATTTTTATTCACCACATGCTATGTGTTTTGCTTGGAGCATCTTGTATGATTTGAGTCTTTGATTTTTAGTTTACCACAACCATCCTTGCCGTACCCACCTTTTGGGTGAGACACGCATGAATCGGAATTTATTAGAATACTCTATGTGCTTCACTTATATCTTTTGAGCTAGATAATTTTGCTCCAGTGCTTCACTTATATCTTTTTAGAGCACGATGGTGGTTTTATTTTATAGAAATTATTGATATCTCATGCTTCACTTATATTATTTTGAGAGTCTTTTAGAACAGTATGGTAATTTTCTTTGGCTATAAAACTAGTCCTAATATGATGGGCATCCAATATGGGTATAATAAAAACTTTCATATAAAGTGCGTTGAATACTATGAGAAGTTTGATGCTTGATGATTGTATTGAGACATGAGGATGGTGATATTAGAGTCATTCTAGTAGATTAATTGTGAATTTGAGAAATACTTGTGTTGAGGTTTGCAAGTCCCGTAGCATGCACATATGGTAACCGCTGTGTAACAAATTTGAAGCACAAGATGTTTCTTTGATTGTCTTCCTTATGAGTGGTGGTCGGGGACGAGCGATGGTCTTTTCCTACCAATCTATCCCCCTATGAGCATGCGCGTAGTGCTTGGTTTCGATGACTTGTAGATTTTTGCAATAAGTATGTGAGTTCTTCATGACTAATGTTGAGTCCATGTATTATACGAACTCTCACCCATCCACCGTTGCTAGCCTCTCTAGTACCACACAACTTTCGCCGGTACCATAAACCCACCATTTACCTTCCTCAAAACAGCCACAGTACCTACCTATTATGGCATTTCCATAGCCATTCCGAGATATATTGCCATGCAACTTCCCACCGTTCCGTCTATTATGACACGCTACATCATTGTCATATTGCATTGCATGATCATGTAGTTGACATCGGATTTGTGGCAAAACCACCATTCATAATTTTTTCATACATGCCACTCTTGATCCATTGCACATCCCGGTACACCGCCGGAGGCACTCATATAGAGTCATATTTTGTTCTAAGTATCGAGTTGTAATCCTTGAGTTGTAAATAAATAGAAGTGTGATGATCATCATTATTAGAGCATTGTCCCGTGTGAGGAAGTAAAAAAAGAGGCCAAAGAAGCCAAACAAAAAAAGAGAGAAAAAGAGAGAAGGGGCAATGCTACTATCCTTTTTCCACACTTGTGCTTCAAAGTAGCACCATGATCTTCATGATAGAGAGTCTCTTATTTTGTCACTTTCATATACTAGTGGGAATTTTCGTTATAGAACTTCGCTTGTATATTCCAATAATGGGCTTCCTCAAAATGCCTAGGTCTTCGTGAGCAAGCAAGTTGGATGCACACCCACTTAGTTTCTTTTGTTGAGCTTTCATACATTTATAGCTCTAGTGCATCTGTTGCATGGCAATCCCTACTCACTCACATTGATATCTATTGATTGGCATCTCCATAGCCCATTAATACGCCTAGTTAATGTGAGACCATCTTCCTCCTTTTTGTCTTCTCCACAACCACTACTCTATTCTACCTATAGTACCATCTCCATGGCTCACGCTCATGTATTGCGTGAAAGTTGAAAAAGTTTCAGAATACTAAAATATGAAACAATTGATTGGCTTGTCATCGGGGTTGTGCATGATCTGAATATTTTGTGTGACGAAGATAGAGCATAGCCAAACTATATAATTTTGTAGGGATGAACTTTCTTTGTCCATGTTATTTTGAGAATACATGATTACTTTGTTAGTATGCTTGAAGTATTATTATTTTTATGTCAACATTAAACTTTTGTCTTGAATCTTTCGGATCTGAACATTCATGCCACAATAAAGAAAATTACATTGATAATTATGTTAGGTAGCATTCCACATCAAAAAATCTGTTTTTATCATTTACCTACTCGAAGACGAGCAGGAATTAAGCTTGGGGATGCTTGATACGTCTCCAATGTATCTATAATTTTTTATTGTTCCATGCTATTATATTATCTGTCTTGGATGTTTAATGGGCTTTAATATGCTCTTTTATATTATTTTTGGGACTAACCAATTAACCGGAGGCCCAGTGCCAGTTTCTGTTTTCTTGCCTATTTTAGAGTTTCACAGAAAAGGAATACCAAATGGAGTCCAAACGGAATGAAACCTCGGTGGTTTGAATGTTTTTTTGCAGAAAAGCCCCCAAATAGTTCGGCCACTGCCTACAAGCACAAAGACTACTTAGATGCCATTGGATCTCACATCAAACGACCTCAAAGCTCGTATCACCATAGCATCGAAGCTGCATGAGCACCTGATGTTTTCTCGCACGGGAGAATATGAGGTGCCCCGCACCGTAGATTCTATGGTGATACGAGTTCACAGGAGATCTAACGGCTCACAGTAGGAGGTTTGGATGTTTTTGCAATATACACCTGAGAGAGTTTGGGAATTGTGCAAAAAGTACAAGTGCTATGCATGTGGCATCTGATCACAGATCATACGACCTAGATGCTCGTATCACTGTATCAGCTAATTAAGCTACGGGGAGCACCTAATATGAGCAATGGGGAACCGTTGGATCCAAGATTCAACGGCACACACGAGGCCTAAATGTTTTATTTGCAAAAAAACCTTGTAGAGTTTGGAAATTGCGCATAATTACAAAGACTACTCCCAAGCCATTGGATCTCAGTTCCAACGATGTAAAAACTCGTATCACCATAGCATCTAAGCTGTGGGGTGGATGTGATATTCTATGCCGCTGTCATTTTTGTTTGTAAACTTGCAAAATACGTGTAATTCGTGTCTTTACTTGTCTAACCGCGCAAAATGTTTGTTCAAAAAAACCATCCTACATTGAAATATCGGAACAACACACGGGGGTGATACGTCTCCAACGTATCTATAATTTTTGATTGTTCCATGCTATTATATTATATGCTTTGGATGTTTAATGGGCTTTAATATGCTCTTTTATATTATTTTTGGGACTAATCTATTAACCGGAGGCCCGAGTGCCAGTTTCTGTTTTTTGCCTATTTTAGAGTTTCGCAGAGAAGGAATACCAAACAGAGTCCAGACGGAATGAAACCTCCGCAATGATCTTTCTTGGACTGAAAGCAATCCACAAGACTTGGATTCGAAGTCTGGAACTCCACGAGGCGGCCACGAGGCAGGAGGGCGCGCCCAGCGCGCCTAGGGGGGTAGGCGTGCCCCCCACCCTCATGGGCCCCTCGTAGCTCCACTGACGTACTTCTTTCGCCTATATATACTCTTATACCCTAGATTGATCGCGGAGAGCCAAGAAATCACTTTTCCACCGCTACTACCTTCTGTACCCGTGAGATCCCATCTTGGGGCCTTTTCCGGCGATCTTTCGGAGGGGGAATCGATCACGGTGGGCTTCTACATCAACACCATTGCCTCTCCGATGAAGCGTGAGTAGTTTACCACAGACCTTCAGGTCCATAGTAATTAGCTAGATGGCTTCTTCTCTCTCTTTGATTCTCAATACAAAGTTCTCCTTGATGTTCTTAGAGATCTATTCGATGTAATACTCTTTTGCGGTGTGTTTGCCAAGATCCCATGAATTGTGGATTTGTGAACAAGATTATCTATGAATATTATTTGGTTCTTCTCTGAATTCTTATATGCATGATTTGATATCTTTGCAAGTCTCTTCGAGTTATTGGTTTAGTTTGGCCTACTAGACTGATCTTTCTTGCAATGGGAGAAGTGCTTAGCTTTGGGTTCAATCTACGGTGTCCTTTCCCAGTGACAGTAGGGGCAGTAAGGCACGTATTGTATTGTTGCCATCGAGGATAAAAAGATGGGGTTTATATCATATTGTTTGAGTTTATCCCTCTACATCATGTCATCTTGCTTAATGCGTTAATCTGTTCTTATGAACTTAATACTCTAGATGCATGCTGGATAGCGGGGGATGTCTGGAGTAATAGTAGTAGATGCAGAATTGTTTCGATCTACTTGACACGGACGTGATGCCTATATTCATGATCATTGCCTTAGATATCTTCATAACTATGCACTTTTCTATCAATTGCTCGGCAGTAATTTGTTCACCCACCATATTAAATGCTATCTTGAGAGAATCCACTAGTGAAACCTATGGCCCCTGGGTCTCTTTCTTATTATATTGCATCTCTTTTATTTACATCGCATCTTGTTTAATATTTTGCAATCTTTACTTTCCAATCTATACAACAAAAAGACCGAAAATATTTACTTACTATCTTTATTAGATCTCACTTTTGCGAGTGACCGTGAAGGGATTGACAAGCCCTTTATCGCGTTGGTTGCAAGGTTCTTGATTGTTTGTGCAGGTACTAGGTGACTTGTGCGGTGTCTCCTGCTGGATTGACACCTTGGTTCGCAAAACTGAGGGAAATACTTATGCTACTTTGCTGCATCACCCTTTTCTCTTCAAGGGAAAAGCAACACATGCTCAAGAGGTAGCAGGGGTCCCACTTATCATTGATCAAATTTGGACCTAAAACTAACAAATCTGAATGACGAGATTCGAACTAGCAACCTGGACTACAAAGCGTAAGTCGATAGCCTGAAACAACACCGGTTGTTGGCTTTGTCCCATAACTTGATTTTATACAGTACTCCCTCCATTCCACAATGTAGTGCCTATAGATTTTTGTGAAAGTCAAACATTGTCAACTTTGACTAAGTTTATAGACAAAACTGTCTACATCTACAATTCCAAACATGTACATTCTGAAAATAGAACTCATGATGTATTCAGTGATGTGCATTTGGTATTCTAGATGTACCTACTTTTCTCTATAAATATGGTCAAAGTTTGTAATGTTTGACTTTTGCAAAAATCTATAGGCACTACATTATGGAACGGAGGGAGTATTACATTCAATAGAGTAGATGGAGTGGCTCGTCAACACGTGCATGGCCATTGACTCACTTACTAGTGGGTCCCAGGTCTGTAGTCTCTCTCTCCTCTCCATCGTCTAACCTTTAGACGCACGGGCGCACACGCAGAGCGGCTCTACTTTATCGTGGTGTTATTATAACTAAAAAAACTAGGAAAATAGAAGAATCACCTAGAACAAGAGATGTTGTGGCTGATCGAGACGGAGCTAAGCACACCTATCCTCTGTGCCACGTTAGCATGATGAAGTTGTGTGGCTAGTGGGGTGTTTTCGACCGAATGGTTGGGTCCCGAGGTCGAACCATAGGTAGTACGTCTGATACAGTATAATTTTACACACACATTCTTCCTCCGTGCCGAGACGTGGCACACCCTACCGCGCGGTTTCGGGGTCCTCCCGGGTGGTGCCACATATATTCTTCCTTGCCGAGACGTGGGATGCCATACCACGCGTTTTCTGGGTCCTCCTTGGTCATAGCACCGATCGAAGCAACTAAATGAGTCGTCAAATCATGAAAGACCACCTTTCCCGCTGAGTACATCAGTGAAGCACGGTGTCTACCTAGTTGGGCCAGTGCGACCGATTAGCTAGGCCGCCGCCACATTTGTTTTTCACCCTTTTTTTATCTCCTTGCCGACAGGTAAATTTAAATATCCATCGTGGCGTTGCTCTGGTCTTTGGGTGCGGTAGGCGCGGCAGGATTTTTAATTTTTTCATTGACAGGAGTAGGCGCGACAGGATTTTTAATTTTTTGATTGATGGGAGCAGGCGCGGCAACATTTTTAATTTTTTGATTGATGGGAGCACGCATGGTAGCAATTAGTCACGATGACTCCGCCTGTAAAACCCACTAATCGTTGATGTGAAAAGTCGTCGACTGGTGTTTTCCCATGGTGAAAACCAAAAGATTCACCCTGCTCCTTGGCTGGCTCCCTCCGCCTTCCCATAGATTGCATTGCCTTTCAGCCGTTTCACCCCCTTTGCTTCCTCTCCCCATTGCTTCTACCTGGTGCCATGGCGGCGCAGCAGATCACGGAGTTTGAGGTGAGGCGCCTGACATAGGAACTCTAGGCCAAGGATGCGGAGCTCGGGGCCAAGGACGTGGAGCTCCGTGAGGTCAAGGAGGAGAGGAGTGCCATGCTCCTCCATTATGTGTGGGAGTTCACGGAGCTTCAAAAGCGGCAGGCGTCCACCACAAGGATGCTTGAGGCGTCAGCGGCGTTGCTGCAGAAAGCGGGAGATACGATAGGCCGTCAAGGGAGCCGGCTGGAGCGCGAGCTGGCCGATCGTGACGAGGTCCAGGATCACCTCAGGCACTTGGTGGACCAAGTTGCCATGCACGTGTTGTGGTCGTGCGATGCCTACCATCATGCCAGCGCGGCCATGCCGACCGTTGGGCTAAACCCGTTCGACCACCCCATCGACTTCAACGAGATGCGGCTTCCTAACCTGGCCTCCTTCTTCACCTATATCTTCGAGGAGCTGATCCGTCTCCGCGCGATGGTGGGTGCAGAGCTAAACAAGGAGGGGTTGCAGGCTGCCGTCGCTGTTGCCGGGTGAATCCTCTCAGGGCTCCGTCACCGGAATCCATTCGTGCCATTGGACGCCGTCTTTGACGAGCTGGCTCCCGTTGATCGGGAGTGGGCTCTGCAGGTGGTTGCACCCTGCATCACCAACGTCATGCGCCTCATGCGTCAGGTGGTTGCACTCTGCCAAACACCCAAAAGTGGGTCGAGAATGGAACATTTGCTCCCATCCCGTGCACCCTTCATACACCCTGCCTAACACCGATTTGTGCTTCATATGGTTCATGTTTTGTGGAGTACTGTAGCACTGTACTCTCCGTGTGTTGTAGGCCTAGTTCTGTTAACATTGATCTCATCGTTCATTCTCGACCGGACAGTCGAAAAAGTGCTACTATGTTACATTACTGTTCATATAGTTGACATATGCACAACATCATTTGTTGTCATCATATCTTACTATGCTAGCAACAAGATTATGTAGTACTGATGTGTGAACCACTGCACATGCCTAGTAGTAGGAGCACTGTGTATATTCAAGTGGTTGACGTGTTTCGCACTCCTCTCGTAATAGTGGAAATTCTTGTTGTAATCACTTTTTTTCCAGAAAAACAGTGGACACGCTCTACCGTGCGGATCCTCCTTGACGGTCATCGGGAACCTTGCTAATCACTTTCACCGACGTGTGGGACAACCAGCATCAGGGTCCATCAATCATGCACTAAATTACTCCGTAGTAGAGTGCCCAACTGCATGTTAGACTACCCCGATCGAAGTGCTGCAGTAATGCCCAATGAGCCGTCAAATCACAAAACCCCCTCCTTTCCAGCAGTAAGTTTGACGGACGAGGCAACCATCATTTCACTCTTCTCTCTCAGCTTCCTCTCTTGAAGAAAACCCCCACTCGCTTCTCCCTCATCGTGTTCCTCATTTCTTCAAGAAAACCCTGACCTGCTTCTGCCATTGTTCTTCACTCCCAAAGAAGGAAAGGTGAGCGCATCAATGGTGTTGATTCTGGCCAAGGCCCGGTCTTGCAACCCCGAGACAGATCCTATAACTCCCTCTCTGTTCTTCTTTTGGGTTTGTGATTATGGTTTCTTTTCTTTTATTTCTATTTGACAATTTCTTGATGGACGCTCGAGCACCGGCCGAAGTGATGTCTATGGATCTGGCCAAAACCGTCGAGGCTCATGGTACGAAGAAGCGCAAGCACCCCGCCGACACTACCGCAGACAAGCTCAAAGCCATCGCCCTGTCCAAGCCCCCCTCTCCGGGATCCTTCACTAAGCAAGTCCAGGTAATATCTCTTCTTGATGATCTTTTTCTCGATCTTGATCGTGTTTTTTCATCTAACACGCAGTACTAGTACTAGTAGTACAACTTTCTGGGTGATCTTGCATGTGATTTTTGTCTGCCAAATGACGGTTCTAAATTCCTCTTTTGACCAAAACATGCGAGAGGTTGACACTGATTTCTGATAGATTACTTTCAACTACTTTATGAACATCAATGCTACCTTTGAAGCGGGTATATTTGCCTAGTAACTTGTGTTATGGATATTGCAAGTAATCCCTCTGCTCTCATGCCTTTGAAGACATGTTCTAGTGTCTTTGTTCACTCATTTCTGTGCGTATATGTAGTCATATATGGAGTAAAATATCAAAAATCATCTTATATTTCTGAATGGAGGTAGTAATAAAATATTTGGTTTCTGTTTGAATTAGAACCAGGTCTGCGGTGGAGATGAAGTTCTCAAAGTCATGCCGTGTGAACTGGAAGACATGAGGATGAGTTCTACTGCTAAACTATCCAGCTGATGTGTCCTTGTCGCCACGTGTCCTGAACTAGTGTTTTCCTATAGCATTGTTGTCAGGCGTGTTCTCAAGGTTTTACTTGACCACAACAATTTCCTGGCTATGCCTTCGATTACGAAGGGTGTGGTTCTTGTAAAGCTTCCCAACAAATCTGATGTGGCATGTCTTCATCGTCATGTTTATGAGTGGAAAGACCACTCTGTTAGGTTCTCCAAGGTTGACGAGATGGTGATGATGCAAGTAGACATCTCTCACGAAGTCCAGTGCCTAGTCAGTTATGCGGGGTTCATCCCGTAGGTCGGTGGCAAGAAATAGTCTGCAGAGTTTAATTAGTGCAACTTTGCTTGTCTATAGTAAGTACTATTGTTCAATACTTGATTTGTGTCCGTGAACCCTGTATTGTTTAGTACTACCGCTTTTGGTGTGTGGTGAGTCCTGAGAACAGTCTATGTTAATGTTTGTCCACTCCATTCAGTCTGTATATTTTGAAGTATCCAGATCATATTTTTTGTGAGGACGGTTTATCAATTATGGTTACACTCCAATATCTGTATGCATTGCAGGGTTCATCGCACCCACCAGGATTTCTAGTCCCATGGATGTTCGGTCCATACGATTTTTCTTAACCTTTGGACTGTCCTGCTTGTGGGAGTAGGCGGGGGCCCTGCATGCCACGCGTAGTTGGACAATCAATCTTCTGTTTAGTACTTCAACATAGTGATTTCCTGGTAAGGATTCACCGGTGTCACATCAAGTAAATCTTATTGATTTACTATCTAAATCTTATTGATTTAGTGTCATGTTTTCTTTCTTTTGCTGCAATTTTACGATGCAGGTTTTGCCATGTGACACTCATCACAGAATAAACCATTTGGTTTGCTATACGATGGACATTTTTGCAGGTTTCACTTCTTATGTCGTGTCAGTAACGAAGGCACTGTCCATCACTTATATTACTGGAAAAAATTGGATCAGTCTGTTGTCTGAGTACAAGCTGAATCCCTATGATGAACTGCAGTTTGGTTTAACAAACACACCACAATTAGTCCTTCTCGCGTTTAAAAGAAATGAGGGAAAAGACTGGATCACGGTCACGGAGCCTACTCAAGTTAGAAAGTTGATCATAGCAGACCAGACACGATCGTCGCTGTCTTGCACATTGGTACCACCTTCAGCAACGGATCGAGCATCGGCAGTTGCTCTAGCACTGATAGCGGGAACAACTCAGTCTGATGCAACTGAGGATTGGGCACCGACCGCATCGGCGGATCACGCTGATCTACCGGAGGATCAAGCATCGACACCGGCACCTGCTCCGACACCGGCACTAGCTCTACAAGGATCACCATCTCCGGCAGCAGCAGTGGCACTACCAGTAGCACGGGCACCAGCAACGGCTTTGGCACCTGCACCAACACTTGCACCTGCATCTGCTCCGGCCTGTGCAGCGGCAACAGAACCAGCAGTTGCACCGGCAACAGACTGGGCTACAGTTCGCACTTCATATACCAAAGTCCTTACAAAAACCGACATGTCCACCTTCTTGGTAAGCATTGGCCGCCCAAGTGATTCATTCTTTTTTCTTTCCATGTTGTTTCACATGATTCATTGTGTTGATCTAACTGTTTGTGTATGTCTTCTTATTTGCAAACAGAGAATTCCTAGAGCAACGAGG
The DNA here is from genome assembly GCF_002162155.2 of Triticum dicoccoides. Classification (NCBI taxonomy): domain Eukaryota; kingdom Viridiplantae; phylum Streptophyta; class Magnoliopsida; order Poales; family Poaceae; genus Triticum; species Triticum dicoccoides. The sequence goes on along the minus strand of NC_041386.1, from coordinate 493,438,679 downwards.
GAGTCATTCAACAATCCGGGCGACCGTGGCCAAGTTTCTCTTACCATGCGCAGCCTTGGTGTGAATGAACCTACTCAATATACCGTAAGTATAAAGGATGGTCGCATGATGATTGATGCTAAAGGATGGTCAAGGTTTAAATCTAAATCATATCTTGTGGTAGGGGATGATGTCAAAATCGAACTTTCTCGGCAAGGAGAGCTGGTCCAAATCAACTTTGAAATTCTTTAGTAGCAGCACGCAACTACCGAACTGATCTATCCTCCGAGAGATTTTGATGTAATAATCTGGCATGGTGAAACAAGTGTCCTATGTGTATAAGTAGTACGATAGTATTATTTATCACATGGTATATCGTTGATAGAATTGTAACTCTGATTGCTGGTTAGGAATTGTTGTTCGATTTCATTCTAACAGATGTCGTGCTTTACTCAATTTTGTGTATTCGCCTTGCGACCGCATCTAAAACCAGCGTCGTACTAATTGCTTGCAATATGAAAAGCGCTGAGGTAGAACACATGGCCCCCCAAACATGCAGGCCCACCGGCCTGTGGCCCAAAGTCCAGAACCGTGAGCCTGCGTGAGTATTATATTCTCAGCTGAACCCCCATAATGCCCGTGCATTCCACGTAACATCAAGATGCATTTGTATGAGTATTTTATCTTGTGAGAGAAAAGGATGAACAAGGGAAGGCCTTATTTGCAAATGTGGAGAGGTGTGTGGGTACCTTTTTGCAAAATTGCCATAGTTTCCTTCATATCCGTCAGATATAAATCGGGCGGCCTATATTGCAGGATGGCATGCACACCATCATCACCAACTCTTCTATGTTGTGTTCAAAAAACTCTGTTTTTATAATTATATATGTTATATATATATTCCCCTTGATTTTTCTTATGTATAAAGTTGTGATATAAAAGAATTTTGTATTTCTTTATAGAGGGAGTATCTCTGTGTCAAAAATATATTTATGTGTAACTAGTTACTCTTGTCTTTCTACTTCCTTTCGCTGATATGTGGAGCATCCGGCAATGGGGTCCACGTGCCATATGCACCAAATTAGAGTGCACAACTACACGGTAGACACACCCCGGTCGTAGCGCCGCAGTAATGCCCAATGAGCCGTCAAATCACAAAAAAAAACCACCTTTCCAGCTTTAGCAGTAAGCTGGACGCACGAAGCGGCAATATTTCACTGGGCCTGAATCCCCTTCTCCCTCGTCTGCTTGTTCAGAGAAAAACCCCGCTCGGCGATTGCATAGGGTTTTCTCATGGAGAACCTGGTACAAATTCTTCATCCATCCCCAATAAATCCAAGTCCCTTGGTCACGGGTAATCCTAGGATAGTAGCCGCAGTCGTTGATGCATTTTTCTTCCTACTGAATCTAGTGTGTTTCATTTGCAGTGCCCAAAGTGCGAGGACCCTATAGGTTTCTGCGCCCTCGGCAAGACGCCACACTTGTTCCTTCTATCCTAACACATGATTTTAAGACACGCACAGTATGTTCTTAGAATCCTCTTTTCTATCTGGGAGGGTGGGGTTTTTTGAACATGTTGTCGACTAATTTGGAAATTTGTATTGCTATATTTGGATAAAAGGTACTAGTACCATGGTCAACACTGACGTGAAGCAGGAATTTATTTCTAGATTTGGATAGGGAATACATTGTGTTCTCATATTATTTTTCCTGCAGTGCATTCCTTGCTCTGCCAGAACACGTGTACTCAAGATGCTCGGCCTTACTATAACTAAATACACCAGTTTAATGGTCATAGTGAAGACAAGCCATGGATATAAGTTCCGAGTTGGGTTCATGAACCAAGAAGATCGCTGCTTTTTTTATGGCCAAACTTGGATAAACTTTCTCAAGTGTTACGGACTGAAAGTTGGCGCATGAATGTTGATGGAATTAGCAGAACCTGGTCTCATCTTCACTGCGACATTCCACCCCGATGTCATTCCAATTGTTCATCCATGTTACTTTTGTATCTGGTTCTTGCTTGTTGCCTCGACTACCTCTTAATCCACCTATTTTTTCTAACTAATCACAATTTAACTTTAGAAGTAGGAATGAATCTCTCACGAAAATGCTACTTCGAACTAATATTTTCTTATAATTGGTGGCACGTGTAGGTTTTTTCAGAGTTAAGCAGGCTACTTGTTTGTTATTCTGTAAGAACTCGGCTATTACTGATGGCATTGAAGTTGACTGGGACGACATCCACAAGTTCCTACACTTTATTGATCGTCCTGAGGTCCTTGTGGGGCGTTTCAATGGTGGAAGGCCACGTGGGATATGTGTGCAACTGCTGCACTAGTTGAACAGGTCCAACTGTGTCGAGAAACTTATGGTACGAGCTGTTTTCTGTTATATATGTTGTTCATAAACTCTTGCTTATACACAGTTTTACAGCTATGATCTTCTTCAAACAGAAACTGCCCAGTTCTATTGATCCTATGCAGATGCTTGACCATGGTCGGGTCAGACTTGCGCTTGGTCACAACATGATGTTTATGCCGACCTACTCCATTCCCCTTGGAGGTGAAAAGATACTTATTCATGGGTGGTCTCAAATAATGAAGGCCCGTCCATCTTGGAGAATAGGACAGAAAATTATATTCCTGCTTTTTTATGGCTCTAAAGCGAATATACTGTTTATTAACCACATTGCGAGATGAAGCCGCTTTCAAAAGGTTGTGGATGCGCGGGGTGGCGCCTAGGCCTTGTCCTGGGGCTTGGTGGCCTCACCCTTGGTTAACTGTAGGCAAAGTAGCACTGTTCGAGGCGTGTTTTATACTATTGAACCAGTATAAGTATTCATACTGCTTTCAGCTAAGGTTGTTAAGTGCCCCTACTGGTTTCAGTTAAGATTGTTAAGTACTCCTGCTGCTTTTACAGGCTGTTGTATTTCTTCAGTCCTGTCTTCCTCCAGCCGCCAAAACCAAATCAGCACCGACGGGGCCGCCTGCTTCTGCCTCCCACGGCTGGCTGCGCCTCAGTGCACGCATCGCCAACCCACCATCTCCTAAATCGTTAACACGACATCCGAGGCCTCACCGTCGTCCTCTGCGCGCTTTGGTGCGCTCACCGCGGTGCCGCCCTCTTGCGTTGACAACATGGTCAACAAACAACAAGAATCGGTAGCGTGGAGAGGATGACAGTAGGGGCCCACCATGTCCATGGCCGAACGCAAGGAAGTTTCTCATTTTTTTGTTATATATACTCCATTGTCAGCTTATGGAAAAAGAAAATGTTTCCTCCTAGTGGTTTCCTGACATCTGGGACCCATGACATTGTCAGCGTATATAGTCAATAGACAGGAGAACAGCACCACAAGATCGGCTGACAACTGGGATGTAGTTGCTTGAGTAGATTTTTTTTATTGTTGAGACGGAGCAGGGTTTCAACTGGGTTGTGGCCCGTCTAGCCCAGGCTTGTATTTTATGATCACTATATGACCAGCCCAACTATTTTTCTTTATGAAAATGAGCCCAGTTTATTTTTCTGAAGAATACCCAATCCAGGCCTACTTGTTTTTCTACACCCTGATGGGCTGCAACTCTTTCAAGACGCCTGCAAATCTTGAAAGTAATATGAAATGGGTTGTAAATATAAAAACAGATAACAAATTGGCAATTACTTTATAATTTCTGAATTTTTTTCACATTTTCAGATTCCTATTTCACAGGGCTTTAACCTAATTTAAATATTCTTCAAAGTACTTTAAATGTGGCTCGACATTTCGGTATTAAAAATAGTTTGGAACTCACAAAAATATGCGAAATTTCATTTAAATTTTTAACCCTGGCCCTGGCCAATAAAAAAACGGACTGCAATAAATTGCATAAGAAGTTGCAATGAGCTATATATATATTATTAAAAAATAGGGAATGGTCTGACTTGTGGACCTATTAAATTGACGCGTATGGAAGATTTTTTTACTTATTATATACGTCAACAAACGATTCTAGCAGATCTTCTTGCTCCAGCCGCCAAATCCAGCGCCGGCGGGACCGCCTGCTCCTGCCTCCCATGGTCGGCTGTGCTGTCGTACAGGCCTCAAATCCCCCTACTACTCCCACCACTGGCTAGGCCATCCCTCTACTCACCCACACCCCTCCACTGTTGTGGCTTTGCCGCCTCCGGGTCATTCCCTTCCTGGGTCTTGCCGTCGTCCATCGCGCTGGTGTTCTCGGCACGGCGTGGCCAACATTGTCAACAAACGACAACATCGGAAGAGGGATGTACATGAAGAGGTTGACAGTTGGGCCCACATGGTCCATGGCCGCACGCAAGCAAGTACTTACCTCCTTATTACGCCAAAAAGAATGAATACTCCCACTGACAGCTCGAACCCACCAGCTATATCTTCGCATGCAAGGAAGTGCCTCCTTATTATGCACAAAAAAATGAATACTCCCCCTGCTAGCTGGGACCCACCATAGTGGGAGCCTGACTTGTGGGCCTACTAAGTTGACGCGTACGGAGGGCTTTGTCAACTTAGTCAACAAACGATTCTATCACCAGTGACCGTTGGATTGTTAACATCCAACGGTCGTCTTGCTTCTTCAACCTCTGATTTTCTTGCTCCAGCCGTCCAAACCACCGCGTGCTCTTGCCTCCCATGGTCGGCTATGCTGCCGCGGAGGCCTCACCGCCCCTACTACTCCCATCGCTGGCCAGGCCCTGTGCCGACGGCAGCCTCACACTGAAGTCGAACCAGTGAACCCTCGTACTCCTCTCCGTGTGGGCATTCGCTGCCGCGTCTTCTCTGGCTCTCCATCGTCCCCTTCCTAGGCCTCGCCGTCATCCACCGCCCTAGTGCTCTCGGCACGGCATGGTCAACGTGGTCAAGGAATGACTTCCGTCGAAAGAGTACTGTACATGGAGAGGTTGACAGCTGGGTCCACGCCTGCAGCAAGGAAGTGCCTCCTTATTACGCGGAAAATAATGATTCCTCCACCTGCCAGCAGGGACCCACCAGATGGGCCACCGTATTTCGCGAAAAAAATGTTTCCCCTGACTGCTGGGACCCACCAGCTATATCTTCGCACGCAAGGAAGTGTGTCCATATTACGGAAAAGAATAATTCTCCCCATGACTGCTGGGACCCAACAGCTACATCTTCGCATGCAAGGAAGTGCCTGACAGTCGGGACCCACCTGGTCGAAGCGTACGTAGCGTTGTCATTCTGGTCGCGAACGTGTACGTACATACAATTGGTCTATCTGCAGGTTGCAGCGATGAACCGTGGCCGTGTAAGGAAGGGCACGTGTCGTAGTAGAGGCGCGCGTGTATCGTAGTAGAGGTGCGCACATAGCATGTACATGTATGTACAGCGGCCAGGGTGCAAGAAAGTAAATACGGCCACGTACATACATACGGGCGGGGTCTCGAACACCTACTCGCGTATACGTACGGCCAGGGCTCGTGTACATGGCTGGGTCGGAAGGAGAAACTGCGTCGTCGTCGTGTTCATGGGGAGGCAACGGAATGCGTTGATACATCTCCAACGTATCTATAATTTTTGATTGCTCCATGCTATATTATCTACTGTTTTGGGCAATATTGGGCTTTATTTTCCACTTTTATATTATTTTTGGGACTAACCTATTAACCGGAGGCCCAGCCCAGATTTGTTGTTTTATGCCTATTTCAGTGTTTCGAAGAAAAGGAATATCAAACAAAGTCGAAAACGGAACAAAATCAACTAGAGAAGTTATTTTTGGAAGGAAAGCAACCCAGGGGACTTGGAGTGCACGTCAGGGGAGACACGGGCTGCCCACGAGGGTGGGGGCGCGCCCACCCCCCTAGGGCGCGCCCCCTGCCTAGTGGGGCCCCCGTGGCTCCTCCGACGTACTTCCTGCACCCATATATATCGTCATACCCTAAAACTTCCAGAACGCACAATAGATCGGGAGTTCCGCCGCCAGAAGCCTCCGTAGCCACCGAAAACCAATCTAGACTCGTTCCGGCACCCTTCCGGAGGGGGCAATCCTTCTCCGGTGGCCATCTTCATCATCCCGGTGCCTTCCATGACGAGGAGGGAGTAGTTCTCCCTCGGGGCTGAGGGTATGTACCAGTAGCTATGTGTTTGATCTCTCTCTCTCTCGTGTTCTTGAGGTGATACGATCTTGATGTATCGCGAGCTTTGCTATTATGGTTGGACCTTATGTTTCTCCTCCCCCTCTACTCTCTTGTAATGAATTGAGTTTCTCCTTTGGAGTTATCTTATCGGATTGAGTCTTTAAAGATTTGAGAACACTTGATGTATGTCTTGTCGTGCGTATCTGTGGTGACAATGGGATATCACGTGATTCACTTGATGTATGTTTTTGTGGTCAACTTGCGGGTTCCGCCCATGAACCTATGCATAGGGGTTGGCACACGTTTTCGTCGTGATTCTCCGGTAGAACTTTGGGGCACTCTTTGAGGTCCTTTGTGTTGGTTGAATAGATGAATCTGAGTTTGTGTGATGCATATCATATAATCACACCCACAGATACTTGAGGTGACATTGGAGTATCTAGGTGACATTAGGGTTTTGGTTGATTTGTGTCTTAAGGTGTTATTATAGTACAAACTCTAGGGTTGTTTGTGACATCTATAGGAATAGCCCAACGAATTGATTGGAAAGAATAACTTTGAGGTGGTTTCGTACCCTACCATAATCTCTTCGTTCGTTCTCCGCTATTAGTGACTTTGGAGTGACTCTTTGCTGCATGTTGAGGGATAGTTATGTGATCCAATTATGTTATTATTGTTGAGGGAACTTACACTAGTGAAAGTATGAACCCTAGGCCTTATTTCTTATCATTGCAATACCGTTTATGCTCACTTTTATCATTAGTTACATTGCTGTTTTATAATTTCAGATTACAAATACCTTTATCTATTATCCATAGACCACTTGTTTCACCATCTCTTCGCCGAACTAGTGCACCTATACAATTTACCATTGTACTGGGTGTGTTGGGTACACATGAGACTCTTTGTTATTTGGTTGCAGGGTTGCTTGAGAGAGACCATCTTTTTCCTACGCCTCCTACGGATTGATAAACCTTAGGTCATCCACTTGAGGGAAATTTGCTACTGTCCTACAAACCTCTGCACTTGGAGGCCCAACAACGTCTACAAGAAGAAGGTGGTGTAGTAGACATCAAGCTCTTTTCTGGCGCCGTTGCTGGGGAGGTTAGCGCTTGAAGGTATATCTTTAGATCTTGCAATCGAATCTTTTAGTTTCTTGTTTTATCACTAGTTTAGTTTATAAAAGAAAACTACAAAAAAATGGAATTGAGTTTGTCTCATACGCTTCATCTTTTTAATATCTTTCGTGAGTATGATGGAAAGGATAATTGTGCTCAAATGCTAGAAGAAGAGATCTCTAAAAAATTTGGCACTAAATATTTGAATGATGAGCATGATTGCAATGTTGTTAGTACGAATTCTTTGAATATCCATGATGCTAATTATGATTGCACTAGTTATGATGAAAATGCCTCCTATAAACATGTTAATTTTTGTGGAGTAGACTGGGTTTGCAAGTACACACCAAATAGGGAAGATAGATATTGCAAGAGGCATAAGTACTTAGAAACCAAATTGTTGCAAGAAGAGATAGATGAATGTGCTGAAAATTTAAGATATCTTACCCATACTTGTGAAGTTTGCAATGAACATGGTCATTTAAATATCAAATGCAAATTGTTCCATGGCCGTATCATGTCCAAAAATTGTGATGACTTGATTTCCCTTGCACATCATACTGAACTTAGTTTGCTATTGGGTTATGAAGAAATGAAATGTATAACTGAGGGTATTCCAAAATTTAATCTCGATAAACTTCTTGGTTTTGATCTAGAGAAGATTTATATGTATTGTGTGGTGAATTGCATTGAAAATCCTTATATTGCCACTTACATAAAGAAAAGAAGACAAATAGAAGATGAAGAGAATACTAATGAAAGGGAAGAGACTTCCGAATACCCTCCTATTATTTCTTATGATGAATCAGGTAACGAGGAAGAGCCTCCTATTCAACCAATCTCATTAATAAGGAGCTCCAAAAAGAGGATTGAACCCACACATGATGTGGTGAAGAAGACGAAAAGAAGAAGGAAGAGAGGTAAAAGATATCTCTTCCAAATAATACTGCTCCTATTACTATTGTGCCTCATGAAAATATAATTGTGGAAGATAATGATACTTCTTATGATCTCGAAAATCTTTTTGGCACTTGCTTGGAAGAATATGATAATTGCTATACTATTGGTGTTATTCATACAATTAATGATGAGAGTGATTATGCTTATGATATGAAAAGGCCCAAGCTTGGGGATGCTATGTTTGATGAAGATGATGTTTTTGAGAATATATTTGCTGCAATTAATGTTTGTCCCAAGCTTGGGGATGCTATGTTTATTAATGATGATATTTTTAGTCTTCCAAATTTTGATATGCAAAGTTGTTATGATAAGAACAAAGTTGCTACTTATGATGATTATTGTGATGAAACTTATGCTATAAAGAGTAGTGATGATTATATTTATAAAACTTGTCATGATTATGAGTACCCTTTCTCTGAACATTACTCTTTTAATGTGGAAACAATTTATAGTATTCAAGTCTCTTATGATACTCCCACTATTTCGATTGAGAAGAAATTTGCTTATGTGGAGAGTAATAAAATTTCTATGCTTGTAGATCATGAAAAGAATGCTTTAGGTGCTGGTTATATTGTTGAATTCATTCATGATGCTACTGAAAATTATTATGAGGGAGGAACTTATGCTTGTAGGAATTGCAATAATATCAAGTTTCCTCTCTATGTGCTTAAAATTTTGAAGTTATGTTTGTTTTACCTTCCTATGCAAGTTGATTCTTGTTTCCATAAGTTGTTTGCTCACAAAATCTCTATGCATAGGAAGTGGGTTAGACTTAAATGTGCTAGTCATATTCTTCATGATGCTCTCTTTATGTTACGATTCTTATCTTTTATATGAGCATCATTGAAATCATCGTGCCTAGCTAGGGGCGTTAAACGATAGCGCTTGTTGGGAGGCAACCCAACTTTACTTTTGTTCCTTGCTTTTTGCTCCTGTTTAGTAATAAATAATTCATCTAGCCTATGTTTAGATGTGGTTTTTAATTAGTTTTTGTGCCAAGTAGAACCTTTGGGAAGACTTGGGGAGAGTCTTGTTGATCATGGTGTAAAAAACAGAAACTTTAGCGCTCACGAGAATTGCTGCCATTTTTATTTGGAGAGTTCTATTTAGTTAATTCTTTTTGCATATGATTAATAGATAAATTCCTCAGGTCCAGAAATTTATTTGAGAATTTTATGAGTTCCAGAATTATATGTTTGATCCAGATTATTACAGACTATTTTGTTTTTGACAGATTCTGTTTTCTATGTGTTGTTTACTTATTTTGATGAATCTATGGCTAGTAAAATAGTTTATGAACCATATAGAAGTTGGAATACAGTAGGTTTAACACCAATATAAATAAAGAATGAGTTAATTACAGTACATTGAAGTGGTGATTTAATTTCTTATACTAACGGAGCTTACGAGTTTTCTGTTAAGTTTTGTGTTGTGAAGTTTTCAAGTTTTGGGTAAGGGTTCGATGGACTATGGAACAAGGAGTGGTAAGAGCCTAAGCTTGGGGATGCCCAAGGCACCCCAAGGTAATATTCAAGGATAGCCAAGAGCCTAAGCTTGGGGGATGTCCCGGAAGGCATCCCCTCTTTCGTCTTCGTTCATCGGTAACTTTACTTGGAGCTATATTTTTATTCGCCACATGATATGTGTTTTGCTTGGAGCGTCAATTTATTTTGATTTTCTTGCTGTTTGAATAGAATACCAAGATCTGAAATTATTGAATGGGAGAGTCTTCACATAGTTGCACAATTATTCGACTACTCATTGATCTTCACTTATATCTTTCGGAGTAGTTTGTCATTTGCTCTAGTGCTTCACTTATATCTTTTAGAGCATGGTGGTAGTTTTATTTTGAAGAAATAGATGAACTCTCATGCTTCACTTATATTATTTTGAGAGTCTTAAATAGCATGGTAATTTTCTTAAAATCCTAATATGCTAGGTATTCAAGAATAATAAAATTCTCTTATGAGTGTGTTGAATACTATGAGAAGTTTGATACTTGATAATTGTTTTGAGATATGGAGATGGTGATATTAGAGCCATGCTAGTTGAGTAGTTGTGAATTTGAGAGATACTTGTGTTGAAGTTTGTGATTCCCGTAGCATGCACGTATGGTGAACCGTTATGTGATGAAGTCGGAGCATGATTTATTTATTGATTGTCTTCCTTATGAGTGGCGGTCGGGGACGAGCGATGGTCTTTTCCTACCAATCTATCCCCCTAGGAGCATGCGCGTAGTACTTTGTTTAGATAACTAATAGATTTTTGCAATAAGTATGTGAGTTCTTTATGACTAATGTTGAGTCCATGGATTATACACACTCTCACCCTTCCACCATTGCTAGCCTCTCTAGTACCACGCAACTTTCGTCGGTACCATACACCCACCATATACCTTCCTTAAAACAGCCACCATACCTACCTATTATGGCATTTCCATAGTCATTCCAAGATATATTGCCATGCAACTTTCCACCATTCCGTTCATCATGAAACATTCATCATTGTCATATTGCTTAGCATGATCATGTAGTTGACATAGTATTTGTGGCAAAGCCACTGTTCATGATTCTTTCATACTTGTCACTCTTGATTCATTGCATATCCCGGTACACCGCCGGAGGCATTCATATAGAGTCATACTTTGTTCTAGTATCGAGTTGTATCATTGAGTTGTAAATAAATAGAAGTGTGATGATCATTATTCAATAGAGCATTGTCCCAAAAAAGGAGAAAGGCCATAAAAAAGGCCAAATAAAAATAAAGGCCAAATAAAAAAAGAAAGGCCAAAAAAGGGGGACAATGCTGCTATCCTTTTACCACACTTGTGCTTTAAAGTAACACCATGATCTTCATGATAGAGAGTCTCCTATGTTGTCACTTTCATATACTAGTGAGAATCTTTCGTTATAGAACTTGGCTTGTATATTCCAATGATGGGCTTCCTCAAAATGCCCTAGGTCTTCATGAGCAAGCAAGTTGGATGCACACCCACTTAGTTTCTTTTTTGAGCTTTCATACACTTATAGCTCTAGTGCATCCGTTGCATGGCAATCCCTACTCACTCACATTGATATCTATTGATGGGCATCTCCATAGCCCGTTGATACGCCTAGTCGATGTGAGACTATCTTCTCCCTTTTTGTCTTCTCCACAACCACCACTCTATTCCACCTGCAGTGCTATATTGATGGCTCATGCTCATGTATTGCGTGAAGATTGAAAAAGTTTAAGAACATCAAAAGTATGAAACAATTGCTTGGCTTGTCATCGGGGTTGTGCATGATTTAAATATTTTGTGTGGTGAAGATGGAGCATAGCCAGACTATATGATTTTGTAGGGATAACTTTCTTTGGCCATGTTATTTTGAGAAGACATGATTGCTTAGTTAGTATGCTTGAAGTATTATTATTTCTATGTCAATATGAACTTTTGTCTTGAATCTTATGGATCTGAATATTCATATCACAAGTAAGAAGAATTACATTGAAATTATGCCAACTAGCATTCCACATCAAAAATTATCTTTTTATCATTTACCTACTCGAGGACGAGCAGGAATTAAGCTTGGGGATACTTGATACGTCTCCAATGTATCTATAATTTTTGATTGCTCCATGCTATTTATCTACTGTTTTGGGCAATATTGGGCTTTATTTTCCACTTTTATATTATTTTTGGGACTAACCTATTAACCGGAGGCCCAGCCCAGATTTGTTGTTTTATGCCTATTTCAGTGTTTCGAAGAAAAGGAATATCAAACGAAGTCAAAACGGAACGAAATCAACTAGAGAAGTTATTTTTGGAAGGAAAGCAACCCAGGGAACTTGGAGTGCACGTCAGGGGAGACACGGGCTGCCCACGAGGGTGGGGGGCGCGCCCACCCCCCTAGGGTGCGCCCCCCTGCCTCGTGGGGCCCCCGTGGCTCCTCCGACGTACTTCCTGCACCCATATATATCGTCGTACCCTAAAACTTCCAGAACGCACAATAGATCGGGAGTTCCGCCGCCAGAAGCCTCTGTAGCCACTGAAAACCAATCTAGACCCGTTCTGGCACCCTTCCGGAGGGGGCAATCCTTCTCCGGTGGCCATCTTCATCATCCCGGTGCCTTCCATGACGAGGAGGGAGTAGTTCTCCCTCGGGGATGAGGGTATGTACCAGTAGCTATGTGTTTGATCTCTCTCTCTCTCGTGTTCTTGAGGTGATACGATCTTGATGTATCGTGAGCTTTGCTATTATAGTTGGATCTTATGTTTCTCCTCCCCCTCTACTCTCTTGTAATGAATTGAGTTTCCCCTTTGGAGTTATCTTATCGGATTGAGTCTTTAAAGATTTGAGAACACTTGATGTATGTCTTGCCGTGCGTATTTGTGGTGACAATGGGATATCACGTGATTCACTTGATGTATGTTTTGGTGATCAACTTGCGGGTTCCACCCATGAACCTATGCATAGGGGTTGGCACACGTTTTCGCCATGATTCTCCGGTAGAACTTTGGGGCACTCTTTGAGGTCCTTTGTGTTGGTTGAATAGATGAATCTGAGTTTGTGTGATGCATATCGTATAATCATACCCACGGATACTTGAGGTGACATTGGAGTATCTAGGTGACATTAGGGTTTTGGTTGATTTGTGTCTTAAGGTGTTATTCTAGTACGAACTCTAGGGTTGTTTGTGACATCTATAGGAATAGCCCAACAGATTGATTGGAAAGAATAACTTTGAGGTGGTTTCGTACCTTACCATAATCTCTTCGTTCGTTCTCCGCTATTAGTGACTTTGGAGTGACTCTTTGTTGCATGTTGAGGGATAGTTATGTGATCCAATTATGTTATTATTGTTGAGGGAACTTACACTAGCGAAAGTATGAACCCTAGGCCTTATTTCCTATCATTGCAATACCGTTTATGCTCACTTTTATCATTAGTTACCTTGCTGTTTTTATAATTTCAGATTACAAATACCTTTATCTACTATCCATATACCACTTGTTTCACCATCTCTTCGCCGAACTAGTGCACCTATACAATTTACCGTTGTATTGGGTGTGTTGGGGACACAAGAGACTCTTTGTTATTTGGTTGCAGGGTTGCTTGAGAGAGACCATCTTCATCCTACGCCTCCTACGAATTGATAAACCTTAGGTCATCCACTTGAGGGAAATTTGCTGCTGTCCTACAAACCTCTGCACTTGGAGGCCCAACAACGCCTACAAGAAGAAGGTTGTGTAGTAGACATCATGCGTCGTGTTCATCGGGAGGCAACGGAATGCGTGCTGTTCATCGGGAGCCAACCAGCTTGGATGAAACAGCCGATGGAAACGAGCCTGACGTACCGCAGAACGGAGGAAACGGCCTTGTGTTCGACCGACCACAGTCGAAACGGGATCCTATTCATCGGGAGGGGTCTGGCGTATCGCGAAATGGAGGAAACAGACTTCTCTTGTACCTCCTATGATAGAAATGGGGTCCTGTTGATCGGGAGGGGTGTGGCGTACCGCAAGACAAAGGAAACGGACTTGTGTTGGAGCGCTACGGTCGAAATGGGGGTCCTGTTCATCAGAAGGGGTGTGGCGTACCGCAAAACGGGACTCCACAGGATATGTCGGATTTCGGGTTCCGGCAAAACCCTTGAGGTTCAAACTCTGGGGTGCGCACGAAGATCCCCCCTAGCTCACGCTCTCACCACGATCTCAAAGCTCGGCGCGTCGAACTCGCAGAACAAGGGACATAGGGTTTATACTAGTTCGGGCCACCGTTGTGGTGTAATACCCTACTCCAGTGTGGTGTGGTGGATTGCCTCTTGGGCTGAGGATGAACAAGTACAAGGGAATAACAGCCTCCTGAGGAGAGGTATCCTTGAGCTCGGTAAGCTTGTGTGGTCGAGGATGGAATGGGTCCAGTTCCAGATCCGATGCCTCCCTACGGTGGTGGCTAGTCTTATTTGTAGAGGCCCTAGTCCTCTTCCCAAATGTAGGCGGGAAGGGATCCCACAACGGCCAAATTTGAAGGGAGACAACTAGTACAAGTTATCCTGAGAAAAGGTGGTCTTCGCCTGCCAAAGGCTCTGGTGGTGATGCCGTCCTGGGCTCCACGGTGACCTCCGTCCTGCTGGTCTTGGTCTTGTTGCACCGATATGGAAACCTTTGCCTGATGCCTCGGGACTCCTCGCATGTGCTTGCCTTCTTAGCACCAAAGAGGAAACGAGGACACTGTGCGCACTGGCACCCGCCTGGCCTTGGTCGTCATGGCTTACGTCACAGGGACCTCGCGAGGTGCCCCTCGCCTTGATCTCTCTTCCCCTCGTGAGCCAACCTGGTGAGGCCGCCCCCGAGGAGGTCTTGCGTCGTCCTCCTCGTGAGGCTTGGCCCCTCGTGAGGGTCTTGAGTGTTCGCTGATGCAGATGGGATGTACAGGGCCGCTGGTGGAGCCATGCCATGGTCCGCAGGCAGGCAAGTCTAGGGACCCCCATTCCCAGGACGCCGACAGTAGCCCCCGGGCCCAAGGCGCGCTCGGACTTGGCTTTGAGGGGAAGCGAAGGGGCCAGTGCAGAGTGCCGTGGGCCCCAACAGCCTACGGTCTCGGTTGACGCGTGGCGATTGCTGGGACATGGGCGTCTCTGCTTCCCCATGCTACCTCGGCAACTGCCCGACTTGACAAGTCCCTGTTGCATGCAGAAAAAAGGTCATTATTACCTTAGATCATGGAGGCCGGCGGTTGGCCTCCTCCTGGCTATAAATGGGAAGGGGGTGGAGCCCCCGTAAGCCATCTTTTCCTTCGCTCCTCCTGCTTCTTCTTCTTCTTCTTCCTCCTTGCTTCGCTGCTGTGCCGCGTCACCTATGGCACCAATACGAAGGTTCTCAGCCGCAAAAAAGGTAAAAGCCCCCCGCGGCCTGGGGATGATGCAGCCCGAGGGCGACGCGGGCGGCCGCGGCGAGTGACAATTAAGCAAGGGATGACTATAAATAAATCATGCATGGTAACCAGCTAGCTTAGATAGATGCGAGAACGATACATGCCACTGGGACGGACCCGAGCGGCCTGGGGATGATGCAGCCCGAGGGGCGCCCCCAGTAGGGTAAGCTAAAGATGCAAGAGGATACATGCCGCAGGGACAGGCCATGCGACCTGGGAATAATGCAGCCCGAGGGGCGCTCCCAGCTTAATAAGCTTTGGAAAGTGTCACCTGGTTTCGTTACCGAAGGAGTGTTGGGGTAGTTGAAGGCGCACGCTGAAGAAGTCGCTCCTCACGAGCCGCCAAGACCCTGAGCCTCGAGGGGCTCTGGGGGCTCAGGTGGCTCCTTGAGGACCGTCTCCATCTCCGCCAGGACCGCGTGATGCCTGGCCTCCTGGGTTGCCAGGATGCTTCGTAGGTTGCGCTGGAAGGCGGCTGCCATGCTCGGCAGGCCAAACGGCATGCAAACATAGCTGTGAGGTGGACCCTCGCATCGGCCAGCACGCGAAGGCCAGAAGCGCTCCTGAGATGCGGCCCTGTTGAGCCCTGGGATGTCGATGCAGACACGCAGCTCACCACCCTCACCTAGATGGGGAGTTGCACCAGGTGGGCGGCGGTCGTCGCGCATGGCCCTTGCTTCTTGAAGCTCCTGGGTGGCCTTGACGATGAACTCCTGAGCGTCGGGCTCTCCTCGCCTGGTGCCCTCCTGAGGGAAACGTGCCGCGAAGAACGCCTCCATGTGGTGCCCGAGCGCCTCCCTCGTGATGTTGGCCAGGTCTGAGGCCCTCCAGAAGAGAGCCCCCGAGCCTTGCCCGAGGAGGGCACCGGGCACGCCTTCCTATGCGAGGGAGGGAGGTGCCCCAGGTGCGGGCGTTGATCCTAAGGCGGTGCCGCTAGAGACACCGCCCCTCTGAGGCCCTATGTGGAGTAGCTGCTTCTTCTTCTTGGGGACGGCCTCAGGAGGATACTGCGTGTCCTCGCTATTAGGGTCTTCGATTGTCGCGGCTTGGAAGGCGCGCTCGAGGGAGCACACCACATCTCTTTCTTCGCAGGGGACTGTCATGATTCCGCCGCTTCCTGGCATCCTGAGGACGTTGTAGCCATGGTGGGTCACTGCCATGAACTTGGCTAATGTTGGGTACCCGAGGATGGCATTGTACGGCAGACGGATGTGGGCGACGTCAGAGTCGACGAGCTCGGTGTGGTAGTTCTCGCGCTGGCCGAAGGTGACAGGGAGACGAACTTGCCCTATCGGGGTGGTGCAACCATCGGTCACTCCTGAGAAGGGCTTAGTAGGCTGCAGTTGATCATAGGGTACTTTAAGGCTGTCGAACGTCTCGACGGATAGGATATTGAGCCCGCGCCGCCGTCGATGAGGGTCTTGATGACTTGGACATTGTTGATGACGGGTGAACAGAGCATCGGGAGGACGCCAGTGGTCGCCGCACATTTGAGCTGGTCCGCCGAGCTGAAGGTGATGGCGTACTTGGACCACCTGAGCGGACGCGTGGCCTCGAGCCTGGGGAGGGCTGCATTCACCTCGCGAGAGAGCTGCTTGAAGATGCGCTGGGAAGCCGGGGCCTGAGCACTGCCCAAGATGCAAGAGACGACGCGTGGCTCCTAGAAGCCCCCAACCCCCTCGTCCTGATGGTGGTCATCGTTCCTTCTTGGTGGTGGCGGCAGCGGAGGGAGGCCAGGATTGCCCTGAGGACGGTCCTCGCGAGGCTGGTCGCGCCAGGCGCCCTCACGAGGCTGCTCCTGCCAGTGGTCCTCACGAGGTCGGTCGCGCCACTCCTGGCGGGGGCCGCGGTCATCCCAGCATCCTCCACCTCGTCCTCCTCCTCGGCCATAGCCCTGGTCGTTGCGCTCGGGGCGTCGACCAAAGCGTACATCTCGGATGGCCCTGAGCTCTTGACAATCATTGGTGTTGTGGCTTTCTACATTGTGGAAGGCATAGAACGAATGACTGCTCTTGGATGACTCGGGGTGGTCCCGGCCGCGCTTCGTGTCCGGCTCCACCGCGAGTACGACTACTCCCTTGCGCTTCACGTCCTTGACCTTAGCTTTCTTCTCTTCTGGGTCGGCAACAAGGAGCTCGAGGAGGGAGATGCGCCCCTCCTAAGCTCTTGCACACTTGGTTGCTATGTTGAACAACTCCAGAGTCGTGCATAGCTCCTCGTGGATGGCGAGCTCCTCCTTCATCTTTACGTCGCGAACGCCATCGGAAAACGCTGAGATGATGGCCTCGTCCGTCACCTTGGGGATCTTGAGGCGAACGTTGTTGAAGCGCTGGATGTACTTCTGTAGGGTCTCTCCTGGTTGTTGCTTGATACGGCGCAGGTCACCCGCGGTCGGAGGGCGGTCGCGAGTGCCCTGGAAGTTGGCGATGAGGCGGTTGCACATCTCACCCCAGGAGGAGATTGATCCCGCGGGTAGGTTCAGGAGCCACGAGCAGGCGCCATCCTTGAGAGCCATGGGAAACCAGTTCGCCATGACCTTTTCGTCGTCGTTGGCTGCCTCGATGCTCAGTATGTAGAGTTGCAGGAACTCCGCGGGGTCGGGGTGCCATCGTAGCGCGAAGGTAGATCCGGCTTGAACTTGCCTGGCCAAACGACGGTGCGCAGCTCGGGAGTGAAGGCACGACAGCCTGCTGTGACCACCGGGGACCTCTGCAAAGGCGGAGCCTGCCCTTGATGTCCGCGCACCGCCGCCGCAGGCGGACGCGGTCTTGCCGTGGTGGCGCTGAGAGCACTGGAGCATTTTCTTGCGGCCGAGGGACCTCCTGACAGCTTCCTTCTTCGTGCGTGGGCACACGACATGGCGGATCACACCGCGGGACCGCGTGTCTTGGGGCGAGGACACCGTCTTGACACGGAGGAGGCAGTGGCGCTCCATGAGCTGCGCGTCTCGGCGCAAGGGCGCCATCTTGATGCTGAGGCGCTCCGTGAGCTACGTCACCCGCGGCTGGGGGTGGGCGAGGCAGTGAGAGGGATGGTGCAGGAGAGCCCCCAGCGGCGCTAACGAGCTCGGCGATGCGGTCTAATCAGTCCTCATAGAGGTCATCGACCGGGCGGTAGCGCGGGAGCTCGCGTGCCATGAGCAGCGCGGCCTGCGCATCCGTGGGCGCACGACAAGCGTGAGACGATGAGCCGGCCGGAGTCAGCGACGTGGTGGCGGTGCGGCCATCCTGCCGCATGGAGGGGTGCAGTGATGATGCTTGCTGCTCGTTTGCTGCTGGGCCGGTAGCGGCGTTGGCAACAGGAGATGGAGAACGACGGGGAGGCTCGCCGACAGGGGCCGTCTGAGCGACACGGGCGGCGAGGGCGGCCCGGCACTCGGCGCGGGCTCGACGCACGTCTGCCATGGATGCGGTGGAGCGGTGGAATGTGGATCAACGGAAGGAAAGCTTCAGCGCACCCCTACCTGGTGCGTCAAATGTTGGATTTCAGGTTCCGGCAAAACCCTTGAGGTTCGAACTGTGGGGTGCCCACGAAGATCTCTCCCCCTAGATCACGCTCTCACCACGATCTCAAAGCTCAGCACGTCGAACTCGCAGAACAAGGGACACATGGTTTATACTAGTTCGGGCCATCGATGTGGTGTAATACCCTACTCCAGTGTGGTGTGGTGGATTGCCTCTTGGGCTGAGGATGAACAAATACAAGGGAAGAACAGCCTCCTGAGGAGAGGTGTCCTCGAGCTCGGTAAGCTTGTGTGGTCGAGGATGGAATGGGTCCAGTTCCAGATCCGATGCCTACCTACGATGGTGGCTAGTCCTATTTATAGAGGCCCTGGTCCTCTTCCCAAATGTAGGCAGGAAGGGATCCCACAACGGCCAAATTTAAAAGGAGACAACTAGTACAAGTTATCCTGACAACAGGTGGTCTTCGTCTGCCAAAGGCTCTGGTGGTGACGCCGTCCTGGGCTCCACGGTGACCTCCGTCCTGCTGGTCTTGGTCTTGTTGCATCGATATGGAAACCTTTGTCTGATGCCTCGGGACTCCTCGCCTGTGCTTGCCTCCTTAGCATCAAAGAGGAAACGAGGACACTGCGCGCTGGCACCCGCCTGGCCTTGATTGTCATGGCTTACGTCACAGGGACCTCGCGAGCTACCCCTCGCCTTGATCTCTCTGCCCCTCGTGAGCCATCTTGGTGAGGCCGCCCCTGAGGAGGTCTTGCATCGTCCGCCTTGCGAGGGTCTTGAGTGTTCGCTGATGCAGATGGGTCATACAGGGCCGCTGGTGGAGCCACGCCGCGAGCCGCAGGTAGGCAAGTCTGGGGACCCCCATTCCCTGGACGCCGACAAGATACTATTCATGTCCACCATCGACTGCCTCCATGGGCTACTGTTCATCCACCGTCGACCTCCTCCAGCCTCCACCTGTGACTGTTCATCCATGGGCTCCTGTTCATCGAGCCTCCACCGCGTGCTCCTCCACCGGCTATTGTTCAACCAACCCTCTCCACGGGTTCCTGTTCAACCACCCCTCCATGGGCTACTATTGATCCAGCCCTCCACCGGCTACTGTTCAACCAGTCTTCCACGGGGTCCTGTTCATCCAGCCCGCCATGGGGTCATGTTCATCCACCCTAACCGGCTCGATGGGGGTCCTGTTCATCCAACGGCAACACCACGGGGTCCTGTTCATCCACCCCCCATCGGGAACTGTTCATCCAAACCCCCAACAACGCTCACTGTTCATCGAGAGGCAGCATCGATCGGCTTCAGTTAGCAGCAGTAGCGAAGGAATCACTCGGGTTCAGTTAACAACAAGGGATCGATCGATCGCTCGGGTTCAGTAACGCGTAGCCTGCTGTGCAATCGCTCGGGTTCAGTTAGAGCCCAACGCCTCGCTCAGGTTTAGTTAGAGCGCAATGCCTCTCGCACACGCGTGCACGTACAAGAGAAACGCGCATCGCTCGGCCCCCGACCACCCACCATAACCGGGACCCCCCCCCCCCCGATATTTTCCTCGCCCTCACTTCTACCACGGTTTTTTCCGTCATGGACGACCCAAAGAATGTCATGCAACTGCGTCTCCGGCCCGCCTAGGACGAAAAGCCCATTTTTTGTCATGATTTTTTGCCATAGAAGTAGGACCCCACCACATCTATGATGATACCAGGTTTTGTCACAATTATCATCATAGAAGTGTCATAAGCATGACAGAAAAAAAATTCATTCGGCCCAAATTGTCACGGATGTGTCTTTTTTTGTAGTGATGGTAACTACAAACTCTGCAGCCTTCTCTTTTTATTGCCCATAATGAGTTGTTAGACAACTGTGTCTGGATCTTTTTCATTCGCAGTGGTTCCCGAAGCAGTTTACTCAAGATTACCTCGCAAAGTACATGATTGGTGGACACGCAATGAAGGTTAAAATATTTCATCCAGACTACAATGAGCATCGAGAAGTCCTTATGAAGACAGTGAAGGATGGATAGGTAGCCATAACAAGGGGTTGGCCTAGAGTCGTGCGCGCATTATGCATGGAGGAGGGCACAATATGGGCATTCCACTTCACCTTCTCCAGCAACCAGAATGTCTTTCACCTCTCTCTTTACAATCTTCAGTACAACTGTGGTTCATCATTCTTTACTTGGTGCTTTTGTAGTTCTTCGGTGTATATACTTGTGCCTTGAATTATGCATTCGTGGTTGAACCTATATTTGTAATAAACATGTTTAGATATGAAATAAGTGATTGCCTACTTTAAAATTCAAAATCTGTGATTTTTAAATTATGGATTAAATTAGGGATTATAGTGCACACGATTTGCGAAAGCGAAACGTCTGCGATAGACGTGGAGATCAGACATGTTTCTCGGATCCACTACATGTGCAATCAATCTCTACTGCACACACGATCAGCCAAGAAAAAACATTTGCTATTAACAACAGCATCGCACGCAGTTACTTTTTATTAAATGTTTGCGGAAGTCACCTTATCACACACGCTTGGCAATTATGGACTGTTTATGATGTTGAGCGCTTCGCAAATGTTTGGTCGTAGAAGAATGCGTGCGATAGGTCTTCATCCAACGCGGGTACGACGGATGAATCGTGTGGGATGTATTCAAGCTTCGCATACAATTCTATAGGGACAACTGCATGCGCTCTTACATCGAATCGCATACAGTCGAGGAAAAGTAAATGTGTGTGATTGTCTGCTTATCATACACGTTCTATAATTGTGAACTGTTTGTGATGGGCCGCGCATCGTAAACATAGCACCACACAATACCGACCGCGATGGCAATGCAAGCACAAACGAGTTGCAAGGATGAAGCGTTTGGAATATTCGAGATATCATAAACAGTTTTATAGGGACAACTGTATCCATCAAGGCTCCCTATCCCCGATGGTTTCTGGGTCGTGTGGGAAGGACCCCCCTATCGCACACACTCACTTGGCGACGGTTCAAAATTCCATCGCGAAAAGGGGTTAAAAACCGTTTGTATAGCACCTCATTGTACTAGTGTAGCATGAGAAGTTTTATGATGATATATTGCTGTTACGATAATGACTATGATGCTCTCATGTTTGTATTTTGTTTTTATCGACACCTCTATCTCTAAACATGTGGTCATGATTACCGATACCGGATTTTGCTTGAGGACAAGCGAGGTCTAACCTTGGGGGAGTTGATACGTCCATTTTGCATCATGTTTTCTTATCAGTATTTATTGCATTTATGGACTATTATTTCACTTTATGATACCATTCTTATGTCTTTTCTCTCTTATTTTGCAAGATTCACATGAAGAGGGAGATTGCCGGCTGCTGGAATTCTAGACTGGTAAGGGCAATATTGGAGACACCTATTGTGCACAACTCCAAATGACCTGAAAATTGATAGAGATTTATTTTGGAATATATATATATATATAATACTAGAGAAAGAAATATAAAAAAGGGACCAACTAGGCAGCGACAAGCCTAGGGGGCATGCCCCCCGAGCTTGTGGTGCCCCTGGCAGGCCTTCGGGGCCCATCTTCTCCTATATGGCGTCATTTGACCTAGAAAAAAAAACAGAAGAAGGGTTTCGGGATGAAGCACCACCGTCTCGAGGCGGAACCTGGGCAGGAGCACTTTTGCTCTTCGACGGAGCGATTCCACCGAAAAAACTTCCATTCGGGAGGGGGAAATCAAAGCCATTGTCATCACCAACGATCCTCTCATTGTGGGAGGACCAATCTTCGTCAACATCTTCACTAGCACCATCTCATCTCAAACCCTAGTTCATCTCTTGTATTCAATCTTTGTCTCAAAACCTCAGATTGGTACCTGTGGGTTGCTAGTAGTGCTGATTACATCTTGTAGTTGATGCTAGTTGGTTTATTTGGTGGAAGATTAAATGCTCAGATCCTTAATGATATTCAATACCCCTTCGATCTTGAACATTAATATGATTTGTGCGTAGTTACTTTTATTCTTGAGGACATGGCAGAAGTCCAGTTATAAGTAATCATGTGAATTTGGTATTTGTTCGATATTTTGATGATATGTATGTTTTGATTCCCTTAGTGGTGTTATGTGAACATCAACTACATGACACTTCACCATATTTGGGCCTAAGGGAATGCATTGTGGAGTAGTAGTTATATGATGTGTTGCTAGAGTGACAGAAGCTTAAACCCTAGTTTATGCGCTATCTTGTAAGAGGCTGATTTGGATCCATATATTTCATGCTATGGTTAGATTTATCTTAATTCTTCCTTCGTAGTTGCGGATGCTTGCGAGAGGGGTTAATCATAAGTAGGAGGTTAGTTCAAGTAAGAACAACACCTAAGCATCAGTCCACCCACATATCAGATTATCAAAGTAACAAACGTGAATCAAACAAACATGATGAAAGTGACTAGATGAATTCCCATGTGTCCTCAAGAACACTTTACTTGCTATATGAGAAAGTTCTGGCCTGTCCTTTGCTATAAAAAGGATTGGGCTACCTTGCTGCACCTTTATTACTATTGCTACTTGTTGCTCGTTACAAATTACCTTGCTATCAAACTATCTGTTACCAACAATTTTAGTGCTTGCAGAAAATATCTTGCTGAAAACCGCTTGTCATTTCCTTCTGCTCCTCATTGGGTTCGACACTCTTACTTATCGAAAGGACTATGATTGACCCCCTATACTTGTGGGCCATCAATACTTCGGTGGTTCCTATGACTCAGGAGAGAATAAAATGAAGCTACCAAAAGACTACGTCTTCGCGCTCCATTGTCTTCAAGCGAAAATCTTCGTGTACCATTATCTTCAATGTCTCCATACATTTTTAGGGGTCATCTTTGATGGGTAAACTGAATCCATAGGGACTTATACCTGTGTTCTCCTATGAATCTCACAAACACATTAGTCCCACAACCAAGTTTGTCGTCAATACTCCCAAATCAACAAGGGGTGGCACTAGATGCACTTACATATAGTGGCTGGGGGAGGGGGTCTAGGGTTACAAGTTAGTCGATTACACACAAAAGGGAACGTGTTGTAAACAACCTCTAATATCTTGGAGTATACGTCAAGTCTTCAGGAGCCTTCCTTTCACACGCCATGGGCCCCTTGACGTAGCCCACTGGTGAACCGATATGGAGGTCCATGACCCAGTCCATCTGGCCGGGAGACAACATGGTCAGTGACCCACAATCCAGAACACCGTTAGTAGCCCCTGAACCGGTCTACAAATCACAGACGCTCCTCGGATCTTTCGAGTTGTTCTTCATTCTTTGGTCTTCAGTCTCGAAAATTGGTTCAATGAATCCTTATGTATCCGATGTTTGGTTCGTATTCGAGATGTTTCAGGTCCACCTCGGTTTACGCAAGCTCTTCGTTACTTCCTTGTTGCTCCGAATGTCGGAAATCTTTTCGCACAACACCCCCTTAGTTGTGAAGTATTCCCATGTTTGGTAGGGTAATGATGGTTGGGGCTGAGGCCGACATCGCTGCCCCATCCCGTCCATCAACCTACATGGCCGCAAAGACATCTCTGCCGCGCCGGTCAGCGCTAAGTGCAAACGTGGGTCAGGACTCACCATCGCCCATCCCATCAAAAAGGCGACCGTGCGTTTCTACAAATACAAATTTTAACTATTGCCAACTCAATTCTCGCGCATGACGCACATGAAAAAAGCAGATTTAATGCACCATGGCTCGGCTATGCCACCGTCGCTTCACAAATCCCCCTCGCATATAAAGGATACGAGGGTCACAAGCGAAGAGTTACACGTCATTCCTTGTCGTGATCTTCTTCCTTGTGCTCTGCCTCTTCGCCCCAACCTCCGCCGTGCTCCCATGCACTTTCCTGCTTCCACTAATTGCCGACGGTCTCCCACAGAAAAGATCCAGGGGTGTGGGTTATGCCCCTGCCTCGTCCTCATGTGGGACCATCACTGTTGAGGGAGAGTGGAATCACTACACAATGTCTCAAGGCCAACTGGACTGTCTCTCTAATGCCGGGCATCTACCCCATCGGAGCTCGCGTATGCACGTCCGGGGCCGGTCATCGTTGACCAGGATACCTTCCAAGAACCCACCCCAACCCCCAGAAGAAGGAGCGGGTATGCTTTTGTCCCCTTTTCTTATTAGAGGTTTGGGATCTCCAATTCACCCCTTCTTGCGGGGGACTCTTGCATTTTTACTGCCTCCAATTGCGTCATTTATCCCCAATTCAATCCTTTACATAGTGTGTTTCATCACCCTATATGAGGCCTTCCTCGGATGCTCGCCGCACTTCGGCTTGTGGCATACATACTTTCGTTTTCAATCAGGTTCGAGGGACGACATATTGTCAGATTGCGGGGGTTCCATCTGTCGGTTTCCCGGATCAAGGTACCATGACGGTTTCCCGAGGAAACCACCAATGATGGAGCACATGCACTCTACCAAACAACTGTACATGGATTGAAAAAGGAATATATGAGATGATGCACACCACCAAACACACCATGAGAAATACTTCCTCCGTCTGCCTTATTAGCTCTCTTATTTTGGGCAAAACTTTGACCATAAATTTAATTAATAAACTAAGAAATATATATCACAAAAAAATACTGCAAGGAACTTGTTTCGAGGTATCTTTTTGTAGCATGTACCTTATATTATATTTGTTGTATGGATGATCAGAATTTGATTCCAAACATAAGGGGTCTACCAGACTAAGGCATAGCCTAGTGGTGGGAAGGGGCTGATGCCTTCCCACCCACCCAGGTTCAAGGCACGGTACTTGTAATTTGGGTTTGTTGCACCAATTATACTGTAGGGGATTTCTTTATAGTCTTTCTATCAAAAAAAAAATAAAGGGTCTACTAAACCCGGAGGAAATAAGCACTTAGAGCCTCTTCAACAAGTTTAAAAGAAACTTCTTTTAAAAATACTTTTACGAGGTGTCTATATAATTCAGGAGAGGTTTACGTGAGGTGCTTTAGCAAGTCCTGTAAAAACTTTTTTTGAAAGTGTTCTTTTAGCAGTGGCGCGACGACGGCGAACAATGGGTGACAACGGCAAGCGGGTGGGTGGGCGACGTGACGACGTCGTCGTCGCCTGTGATGGCAGACTCCGCCGGCGGCGCACTGATGTGGCATTTCTACATAAAGGGGCCATCCTTCCCACGGTGAGAGGGGAAGTTGAGCTGATTATACGGGTCACTACAAAATTTATAGCGTTTAATAACGAAACTGGTTAGACATTTTTTGGGGCCCAACTTTCACCCGTATGCCGTTTCCCTGCTGCTCATTTCCGTATACCGCTCCCATCTCACGCGACCCCCTTAAACCCCAGAAGCCTCCATCCGCGGCGCCCCCAACGAAAACCCTAGCCCGCCATGGCCCTCGCGCTCCGCCTCCGTCGGGCCCTCGCCGCCGCCTCCACCTCCGCGTCCCTCCTCCGTCCGACCGCCTCCGCCGCGGCATCCCCCCATCGGCCCCCCCTCCTCGCCCCCTTCGTCGCGCCGCTGCCGCTCCCGCGCCTGTTCCTACCCGGGGGCGCCGCCGGCTTCCGGTCGACGGCGGCGGCAGCGGCACGGGGTAACTACGGCGGTGGGGCGGACGACGCCAAAATCGACCCCGACGAGATCCTCTTCGAGGGGTGCGACTACAACCACTGGCTCATCACAATGGAGTTCCCCAACCCCAAGCCCTCCCGCGAGGAGATGATCGAGACCTACCTGCAGACCCTCGCCAAGGTCGTCGGAAGGTATAACGAAGTCCCCCTTATTTCGTTTCTTGTCAGAAATCTGTGAATCGGTCAGGAAACGGACCTGTCTTCATGTCGAATTAGTCTTATTTCGTTTCTCGTTAGAAATGTGTGAATCGGTCAGGAATCGGACTCATCTCGTGTCGAAGTAGTCTCAGAGGATGAGTCTGATTGCTTTCCTTTCTTGTGTCTTGTGTATGGTTGGAGTGATTGAAGGCTGCGTGTGTGTGGTATTCATTTGGTTCGGATATATGGCGTGCTGTTAGTTTGATTGTCGTTCCATATTAATATTTTTATTAACAAAGGTTTACGATACTAATCTGTAGTTGCAATTGCTGGAATCATTGAGCTGCTTGTTGCTTTTTCAGGTGAGTGGGTGATAGCTTTGAGGGTGGGTGTCATGTTTATTTTGGTGGCTATGGATCTGAATTATGTCAACAGAATTTGATTCTTGCGATAATGTGCCTTGTTCTACTTATGGCGACTAATAACGTTTTAAAATTTTATATGCTCGATAGCTCCAGTGATTTAGTCATGAATGATGCAATTTTTTTGTGTGTCATCAACATTTTTTGACTTGAATAAACAAGAATTATGGAACGGAGGGGGTAGTTTGATACACCTATGTCAAGTAACATTGTTCTGTTTGGAGCATTTTTGTATGTGTGGTGATTTGAAGTATTCAAGATATTCTAAATTCACTGCTATTTATCATTTCCTGAGTGTAAAGACATGCATTTTCCATAATCCAACCATACATTTAATCCTGCCTTTTTTAGTTAGGGCTCTCCACTAAACTAGACGTGGGCCACTAGGCAGAAATATCAGAAGTAGCACCTCGAGATTGACCTGAAAACTAATATCGTTTGCGCTGTCAGCTTTGTTGCTTTCTTCTGTATGAAATTAGAATAGTAATTAACTGGTTATAAAGGGAAATATAGAATAATTTGATTTTGGAGAATGGCAATGGTAATTTTTCATAACGTTTTGGTAATATATAACTTAAGTCATTATGGGGTCTACATCTAGTATTTTGAATGTACTTTTCAGTTCAAAGATCCCATTATCTGTTATAGTTTCTGCAGTATGTTCTTATTCATCGAATTTGATGCTCACTGCTAGCTATGGACAGGGGTGCGTGGAAGCTTGCTATCCATGTGCCAGAGCCATGAGTTGGTTGCGAGATCTTATGGGTTTCACCTCTAGCCTACCCCAACTTGTTTGGGACTAAAGGCTTTGTTGTTGTTGTTGTTGTTGTTGTTGTTAGCGAATGGTCTGTTTCTACACCAATGAATACTGCTAGCGAATGGTTCCCTATATTTGATGGTTCTGTTTCCGCTCTTAAAAGGTTAAGTCGTTGCTCTTGCCTAGAATTTGTGAAGCTGTTGCTTATCAAATTGATGGCTCTGAAATTATCTAGTGAAGGCATGCCCTTATTTATGATGCTAATGTTTCTTCCGACTGATGTGTAAGCAATGTAATATCATTTGCAACATTTAGCTGAGCTCTTAGCTTCTTGTAGTTATGAGGAGGCTAAGAAGAGGATGTATGCTCTTAGTACAACAACATATGTTGGTTTTCAAGCTGTAATGACTGAGGAAATGTCAGAAAAGTTTCGCGGTGAGATGATGTGATATGTAGACTTATATTCTGTTTGAAATGTTTGTTATTCTATAAATTTAAGTACCTTCTTTTTTTGCATTTTGATCAGGATTGCCTGGAGTTGTTTTTATCTTGCCTGATTCATATTTATACCCAGAGACAAAGGAGTATGGAGGTTTGTTGTATTCTTGTTCATCAATTACTGTTTAGTAACTTCCTATGCCCCCAATCTAATCTGTATGTGTGAATTGGTTTCATCAGGAGACAAATATGAGAATGGTGTCATAACTCCAAGACCACCACCTGTTCAGTATAGCAAACTGTCAAGGAATGATAGAAACCGCAACTATCGTGGGAATTACGAAAACAGTCCTCCACCGCAAGGTAATTACCAGAACAGTCCTCCACCTCACGGAAATTACCAGAACAGGTCGCCACCACAAGGAAACTTCCAAGGGTCCCGCCCACAGCAAGAAGTAAGAGGCTACGCTCCACAGCAGAATTACACACAAGCTGGACAAGATGGTAGAGGTTATGGGAGGAATGATTCCGCCGACCGTCCAGGTTACAATGCACCTGGTGGGTACCAAGGGCGTGTAAATGAAGCCGGTCAAGGTTTCCAAGATCCACAAGAGCGCAGGAGTTTCTCGCAAGGACAGGAAGGAGATCTCAGGCCTGGTGGCCCTTCAGCACCTGGAAATTATGGTCAACCACCTGCACCTGGAAATTACGGTCAACCGCCTGCACCTGGAAATTATGGTCAACCGTCTGCACCTGGATCCTATGGGAAGCCATTTGGACCTCCAGCTTATGGGCAACCGTCTGGATCGAGATATGCTGGAGGTAACCAAGGGGGTCCTGGTTATGGTGGAGACAACAGACAGGGTGCAGCGCCTGCATATGGAGGAGATAACTTACAAGGGGTTTCCGATCAGTATCCTAGCCCAGGTGAAGGACAACAAGGGAACTGACAGGTATAAAAGCATTTGTCATATGATTTTTACTGGCACTATGGACAAGTATCGGATTAAAGTTGATCAATGTTGATATCTTTTGTCCATAAAGCTTAAATCGCATAATTATGGTGCGACCTAGTACTTCGATCAAACCTATGAATATTACTTTTATCACGCCTGTAGTGCTTGCCCACTGAGAGGTTGAAGTTTGTATGTTGACTGTTAGATTTCAGTTTCCACATGTCTCCTAAGTGGATTAAATTTTTGTTCTTAAATGCTCACCCACATCTGTTTGGTAAACCATTAGAGCAATGAACCTCCTAAGTTGTTAAATATAAGTGCAAGCATATATTATCATTATTCAATCATTTATAAGGAAATCCTGACGCATACATCAAACCCAAGCTATGACAATCTTATTCTGTTCCAATTTCTCCGCACACTCATTTGGCAGCAGCGGTCCCTGAGGAATATGCCTATGAAAAATTGTATCTGTAGTCTTGCTATAATACTGTTAATCTGTGGCTAATCACTGATGCCTCTTCATTTTGGTGTCGTGCAGGGTAGGCAGTAAGGATCTGATGAGAAGTAGCTTCTCGAAGAACAAGGCATTAGTTGCTCTACTTGAAATGTAGAAATTTCCACCTGTAAAATAAACAACCGAACTACTTTATTGCCTCCTGTTGCCTGCATTGACATTGTAGACTTATAAATCGATGTGCGTTACTATTTCTTGTAGCCATATATTTGACTTTTTGAAAGGTTTGTGAAGTCTGGAGCGGTCTGTGCTTTTGATGGATGTTTCATGCTTTAGTTGTCGTCGAACTTGTGATGTAGTCCTGCAACTTATGATATAAGCAGTAGAATTATTGCATCTGATGGCCCGTACAAGTGCACTATACACGTACAAGTTGATGCCTGAAATTGCAGCCTCAAGCAATATTCCTTCATCATTTGCTGCGGTGATCTGACCATTTCACCTGTGTTGGGAAATGATCGTTGGTACCATGCAGTAAGCATATACTGGCTGTGATTGTTACTCTTGACTCTTGGATGCTCATTGACATTCGCTAGACTTCCTTTTCGAGAGGTACCGTTTAGATGCTTTGATCGATCTTGACATTGGGCATCTCAATCCCTGAGGATGAGATTTCAAAAGAATTTTGTGGGTCAACTTTCAGGATCTATAGAATAAAATCTACTTTTCAATGGAATAATATTGCGATATGGACATAATGGGGAAGTGCAGTAAAATATATGTTCTTTTTATAAATATACCTATGAACACACATATGCACACCCTATCCATATGACTACACCTAAGAGATCGAACCCTACCAAGAGACCAAACATACGAAGTTTGAGATTGTCAAAGTCACCACAAATACCTTGTAGCCGACGAAAATGTCATTTCCCATTGAACAAACATTGCATAACAAATCTTGGAAAATGCAAATTAACCATCTGAACTCATCCCCTCCAGGCTCTGCTGGTCAGTCTGTGGAATCACCTTCCCTGTATCTGCTACCCTGGCGGCGGCAAGGGAAATCCTGGTTCCTTGGCTTTACTTTCTCCGTTCCATAATATAAGAGCGTTTATATTATGGGCTGATGACATCGCTTCATTTTTGAGTTGGTTTTTCGAGCTCTGAGCCTCTTCGAGTTCGTCGTGGAAGATGACTAGCTTGACGTCGCTTCTATGTAGATTCCTGTCGTCTCCTTGTAGTAGCAAGGTTAATGTTCCTCATCGTACATAAGCAACAGCGAGATCTGGTGCCAAGCGCTTCTGATCAATTAAAGGGTTCGACATGCGACTGCGGCTCAAGGACATTGGTCCTTAGGGGCATGTTTATGAAGACTGCCTGACTGCCATCGATAAGGTCAGGCCAACTCCAATAGGAGAGCATCGGCAAAGGTGCGTCGGCGGCTCGTTTTGACGACGATAGTGGTCGTTTGGTGGTAGACACCTCAATGTAATTATTATTTTTTATGTTTGGTATATGTTTTGTTCCTCTGGTGAACTTTTATAATGGACGGTGCACATACATCACTCGGTTAAAAATAAAAACCTCATATAGAGTTCCGATAATCCAAAATCCTCACTCAAATAAATACAATTGATTTTCACTCGGCTACAAATACAATTTGGACTGATCCCAATTGTGCGACTCAGCTTAAATGTGGCAAGCCGCAAGCAACACCTGCCCTGACCTCCTCCCATGTCCACACTATAAATGCCAGCTTGTCTGAGCCAGCAGGGACGCATGCCACACAGACCCCCAAGGAGACCCACCATCAAACATACATACATGAGAGAAGGAATTGCATATCAAGTGTGAAGAAAAAGAAGAAGAAGAAGAGGTGAAGCCTTGCATGGAGATGGAGAGCCTCCCTTCATCTGATAGCCAAGAATGACTTGCCTATGCAATGCCTCTGCTAACTGATCCATCTCACCATCGGCTGGGAAGCCCCTGTGATGGATGCAGTTTGTGTGGTTGCCTGGGTGGGTCTTCTTGGCTAACCAGAGGGGCTCTCATCCACCATGCCAGGCCATCCCTCTTCAAGAAACAAAAATGAAAAATCTCTCTGAAGCCACTGGATTCGATCTCCTTTGCAGGTCGAGTTCAATTCGGCAATGCGATAATCGTCTACGCGTCCCGATCTCACCTTCTGAATCCTTCTTTCTTTAGGTGAGAATCAAATGCTGTTTCTTCAGGTGGGCAACTCTTGGATTCAGAATTCAGTCACCATTGTGTGGTTATTGGGGAGACTCCCTTTGGTAAGTTACCAAAGCAAGATGTGTTCAAAAAAAAAAAGTTACCAAGCAAGATTAGTACCAGGCTTTGCTGTGTCCAAGCCCCAGGTAGATGGGGACAATTTCCCTGCTTATTATTTCTGATGTTCTGCTGCCACCAGGTGCATGCAGGGTTTGCCAGGTATAGTAGTACGTGCGACAGCCGTCACCGGATCCAAGAATTGGACAAGCTTCTTTCTGCCAGACCGAACGGACACGAGGAGTTTGTGCGGCGCCACACGTGTGACATGAAGTACAGCACACACACGGACGTGGCCCCGTCCCGACGTGTGCCCTCGCCGTGAGCACGTTGCACAGAGGGAGGGTTTCGTCTCCATCTGTGCAAGTGTCATGTTCCACGCTGCGAATTAAGATTTGTTTACGGGCGACGTAGAAACAAAGCTGAAAAATGCAAACAAGAATCCGGATCTTTCTAGGGCGTGTTTTTTTTTACGGATAGGGCGTGTTTGGTTTCCCATACGGAGGTCGATAGACTGGCTGCATATAGAGAAAAAAATTCGCTAACGGTGTTTGGTTATTTGGCTCGCATCAATTCCGTGTATTGCACAATGTTTAAAGCACTCTAGGATCATGCTGAGGAGAAATTCCCACATTATCGGTTTTCATTCATGCAAACTCGCACGGATCACAAGGTGAGAAAAATTCTCTTCTTTTCCGTGTCAGACCATATGCTCCTCTCACAGCGTATATGGGAAGCCGCCGCTACTAAATGTGTGAGTCTGTATGCTGCAAAACCTCACCAACCACCATACAGGTAACCAATCAACATGTATACGTCGTTTTTTGCAATATTTTTCTTCAACTAGGCCCTGCTTAGCCTGTATCGTTTTCCTCATACAGCCTCATCCTATGGTTGCAGGCAACCAAACACGTCCCTAGTGTACAAAATTCTAGCCAGCAGGGATCGCTCGCCTTTGCCGCGCCACTTTATTGTCCATAGGGTATTTTTTCTGGATGAGGGCATTTCTAAAGCTGGACCGCAAATATGTTCCGGCATTCGTCCGCGGACAAGGGGTCAGTCCGCGGACATTGATGCGGGAGCAGAACATCCAAAGCTGCTTGCATACATTTCATCAACTGTTTGAACTAACCATACAAAATTCATGCAAAGACGACATATTTCATTAAGTTTGGATATAATTTACATAACGGATGATTTTTTGATTGTTTTACTAAAAACTATAAATACCAGATGACTATCTCGTACGCGTGGCCGCTTTGTCCTGCCGCACCACCATCGTCGTCTGTGTCCTCGTCGTCCCTTCAGTGACGCAATGTTGCTTGAGGCCACGACAGCCTTGTCCGGTGGCTGCCTGCCGCTCGCGTAGGAGCGGCTCCGCCTCCTATTGCATGGTGCGGAGAGCCGCCTTGGCCACTGTCGGCGGAGCCCTAGCGGCGGCGTTGCCCCTGCCGGCGTTGGCGGAGCAATCGCTAAGCGATCACTCCTTGCCGCCCTCCCGTTCGGTCAAATCGCGGACATCAATGTCGACCGTTGCATGCTGTGGGCCGATACGAATGCGGAGTGGCAAGCGGCGCCGACGTCCGATGGAAAGCACGGGAGAGGCGGGTAGGATTTTTTATGGGGCAAGGCGGTCAGACGCGGGCGTGGCAGCGGTCCGGAGCCCGCAACCCCCGTAGTTTGTCTCCGGTTTGCGGGAAAAAACACGTCCGGATCGCTGGACGGACCGACAGAACCAGCATTGGGTGGTACAACACATCCGGATGCGCGGTTCGAACGTATGCGGGTGGTTTGAGGGTCGGCGTTGAAGATGCCTTAATCTTATGTTTTGGACCGCAGCCGGCGAACATTCTCTAGGAGGGGTTGGTATTTACGAACATTTGAGGTGACAAGTTTAGACTGTGTACTGCAATAAGTTTGGCCCGACTCCACTGAGGGAGGGGGTGATGGCGATGGAGCGCCTTTGTCTCGCTTCAGTGCTTGTAGTCGTCGTTAGGTGGTCTACAGATATGGATGTAATTTTTATTATTTTTATGTTCTTTGTACTGCGATGCTATGATGAATATCTCGGTAATTTTCTCGCAAAAAAGAAGTATGAGGTTGGCAGTTTCTTCATAAACGCATGCCATTTGCTGTAAAAAAGGCAGGATTTACCCTCTCTTCCCAACTAAATTTGCAAAAAAAGAGCATTCCCTTGCCATTCCCTCCCAGCTGACGTTTGTCAGATGTAACATTATCGTATGCTTCTAAGTTTTTCTAAACGCAACACCTTCTCTTGAAATATTTTTAATAAGCAAGTAACCAAATACTCCCATGATTCCATGATGTAGTGCATATATCGAAAATTCAAACCTCACAAATTTTGATCAAATTTATGAAGAAAAATATTTACATCTAGAATGCCAAATACATATCATTAGTTCATCACAAGACGTAGTTTCATATTATATATATATATATATATATATATATATATATATATATATATATATATATATATATATATATATATATATATGGTATTGTGTATATAAATAGTTTTATGTATAAAATGATCAAAATTTGACTTCTAAAAAAATCTATATGCACAGTGATTCTATATTTCTGAAGACCAATACATGCCACACATAAGGAGTATCTATATAAGGATCATCCACCAAAAAATCGTCAACGTTTCCAATATAGTTGGTTCAAGCAGTTTGATTGGCTCGAGTTTCCACCTTACACAATGCACATAAGCCAATTAGGAAGTGCGGCTCAGATACGTTTACTGTCTTGGGCTTTGATAGGTGGAAGAAAGTGAATAATGGAAAAGAGTGTGCTTTTTTAACTCATATGAGCAAAGATGTCGATTCAGCCCATAACTTCTCAGTTCGCTATTATAAGAAATTTAAAATCAACATGACTCGTATCAATAAGGTGTTTGTGAAAGCATCCACAAAAATGATTGCAGAGGCTTAGGCTCAAAGTTACAATTGATTCCATTCGGTAAACAATTTTTTTTCATCTTCTTGTTAGAAGGGAGAGAGAGGATTGATGGAATAGTTTTTTGTATTGCTTAAGCCTTGTGGGCATATATATATGAGTACATGATCTACGTGGAGTACAAGGCAAGCTAGAATATTTTCTAGTCTAACCTATGTTTCTTAATACAATCACATTACTCAACATCCCCCCGCAGTCACAACGGTAGCGACACAGACGGTGAGAATGAAGAAGAATCCGAAGGCAAGCCGACGGACACCCCCCACAGTCGTAACGGTCGACGCATCACGGAGTCGTGGCTGGAGTGGAAACCAACGAGGTTGCTCAAGCAGGCTGTAGCCCTTTGTGCCGTTTGTCGATGTAGCCGAGAGGGTGGGTGGTGGAGCCGTGGTCGTGGTAGCCGTGCGAAGAATGCCGTGGTCGATGTCGAGTCAGGGTAGCCGGTGTCGAGGAAGTCGCCATGGAGCCGCGGGCGCAAGGGGGCGCCGAGTTAGCATGGGCGCAGTGGTGCCGAAGTAGTGGTGCACCGGGGAGAAGATGTTGTTGACGATGCGTCGCGGCGAGTTTGCCAAGCTCGGGGACACATCGTGGACGAAGGCACGCACCGGTGTTGCCAGCACCGGGAATGCGTAGACGGACGAATACGAAGTTGACGAAGCGCCGACCAGGCTTGCCGGGCCTGGGGACACGTCGTGGATGAAGGCACGCATCGGTGTTGCCAGCACCGGGCATGCGAAGACTGGGACCTGCACAAGCTGTACGCCATGTCGAAGAAGTCAGAGAGGCTAGCAGAGAAGGACTCGACGACGGTTGCGGCGCCAATCAACGTGAGGCCAATGTCGCCCGCTGTTGTCGGAGTAGATGAAGCGGTCAGGGTAGATGACGGCGACGCTGGCGACGGGCTGGTGCTGGACGAAGACGAAGGGGGTGGACGGGCGGATGCGGCAGCTACGGGGGTAGCGGCGGCGGCAGCCGAAGAAGAGCAGCGGTGGCGGCCAGGTTAGAAGCGCGGCGGCGATGCTCGAAGTAGGCGAAGAACCCTCACAGTGTGACGAAGACCAGCACGGACGGTGGCGTTCCCACGCCAAGGAAGACGGCACGGCGCATACCACGGGAGGTCGACGCACGGTGATGGCGGAGCTGACCGCGGGCCACGGCGCTACGGCCCGAAGGGGCAACGCAGCAGCGGTAGGCGGGTCGGGGCGACGGCGGGGACCGCGCGTCGCGATGCTGCGGCCCGAAGGGGCGACGCAACGGCGGCGCGCCAGTCGGTGCAACCGCGAGGACGACCTCGGGGCGGCGGCGGGGACCGCATATCGCGGCACTACGGCTTGAAGGGGCGACGCAGCGGCGATACACGAGTCGATGCAGCCGCGAGAAGAACCACGGGGCGGCGGCGCTGCAGCCCGACAGGGAGACACAGCGGCAGCCCGATGCTCGATCGATGGAGAGGCCCGCTGAACTCGGGGATGATCTTCACGGACCCGCGGAGGCGCGCATAGCCGACGGGCCAGGTCGGTCGCGCGGTGTAGATAAGGCGGATCGCGGCGGCGAGCGGGTGATCAAGCCGATCGCACGCGAGGTCGGGAACGCCGCTCGGTGGAGGCGTGGTGACGGTAGAGTCCGAGATGAAGCCGACGACAACGGACGCCGTGGGACGTCGCGAACGAGCTTATCAGCACCGGCACCCGGCCTGTCAAAGCAGCGCCGGTGCCCGGGCAGCGAGGCCCGAGCGACCAACGGAGTAGCGGCGTCCGAGTTGAGGCAGCCGACAAGCCTGACGTAGCCGTCCCGACGCAGCCGAGAACGAGGTCGGCGAGGTAGCCGTCGGGCCGCTGTGCAGACGCGGCGGAGGCGGGTGCCGTGGATCGATGGACGGGCCGGCGCGCGAGTGACGGCTATGATTGGCCGTCGCATGGCGCGAGCCTGCCGGGTCGGGGCGATGCATGTGTCCTGGTCGGAGCAGGGCGGTGACAGCCGGCGCAGGGCAACGGGCGGACCGACGCGCGGACGGCGGCCGGCCGGGACGGGCTGCCACGGCGCGCGTGGCCGCCGGGTCGGAGGAGAGGCCGACTAGTCGCGCCGGGGTCGGAGTAGAGACGCACAGGGGTCGACCGCGGCGGCGGGCAACGCAAACCATTCAAGATTAGATAGAAAAACCAAAAAGAAAAATGTCGATCAAAACGACCGGCGAGAGAGCCAAAAAACCCGGAGCAAGGCTCGAGAAAAGACTCTCTAGGGCAGCCGGCCAACACGGCCGGCGGACGAACCCTAGTTACCGGCGGCGCGGCCCCTGTCGGCAGTCATGGAGGCCGACCGCCCCGGGGGCGGCACGCGGGTGCGGAAGCGGCGGCGGCTAGGGTTTAGGATCGACTTGCGATAGATACCATGTTAGAAGGGAGAGAGAGGATTGATGGAATAGTTTTTTGTATTGCTTGAGCCTCGTGGGCATATATATAGGAGTACATGATCTACTTGCAGTACAAAGCAAGCCAGAATATTTCCTAGTCTAACCTATGTTTCCTAATACAATCACGTTATTCAACACTTCTGTCACAATAATTAAAATATTTGTTATGTTGTAGCATCTAACAAGAATTTTTCTGTGATATGATACAGGTGGTTATCATTCCAGGCTTGTCCTTTTGGAGGCCATGATGACTTTGCAAGATCCATTAACCAGGGTAATCCCCTTGAACTAGTTAAACTTTTGGCTTCTTATAACAAGGAGGTGAAAAATGTTTTTTTGTTGGCAAATGCTCCTGGAAAGTCAAACTAAACCTCTCATTCTGTTCAACAAGAAAATCTTAGTATACTTTCTGGGAAGGTGCAAAGAATAATTACAGAAGAAATTGTTGCTAGTAAATTTTGTATAATGGTTGACCAAGGCCGTGATCAATCCAAAAGGAGCAAGTGGCATTGGTCATCTCGTTGCCCAATACTGAAGGGTTCATACAGGAGCATTTCTTTGATGTCAATCATGTCAATGACACTCTTGCATTGACTCTCAAGGAGAAAATTTGCACCATCCTAGCAGATAATAATTTAAATGTGCAAGGTACCAAAGGTCAGGCTATGGCGGGGCCATCATCATGCGAGGGGAGTGGGATGGATTGGAGACTTTACATTTTTAAGGAGTGTCCTTATGCATATTACATTTATTTTATGGCACAATAACTTCAATATTGGCTCTTGTTGCAGCATCACGGGAGGTACATGAAGTGCATTTTTTTAACATGCTAATTTCATCATAAAATACCATTAGTGCATCTCCTAAACACAATGATGAGTTACTAGCAAATTAAGCCACTGAGGTTGCATCTGAAATTGAGTTGGGGAAGTTTGATATGGGTAAAGAGGCAAACCGGATAGACCAGGAGACACTAGATGGAGTTCCCACTTCGAGTCAATTCAGAGCTTGGGAAGACGTTTGCTGCTACAGTTATAGTCCTACGAAATATAGCAACCAATCATTCGGTCACACAATATTTCCGTGGAGATGCTGGAGCCTGGAGGCGCCATAAGGATAATCGTCTCATTTGATTATGTATTCATTTTGCACCTTATGGAGAAGATTATGAAAATTACAGATGTCTTGTGCCAAACACTCTTGAACACTCAGGTGCTACTCGCTGATCTAAGAGAAGAAGGTTTGGAACCTCTTATAGAGGAGGTTAAGTCCTTTTGTATGAAGAACAAACTGGAAGGTCAGGGAAGCACTGAACAAGGGTTCATGGATCTCCAAAATAAAGATGACTACCAACTTCACTATGGCTCACATCCACCAATTTGTGGAGCTTCAGATGCTCGTTTTAGATTTCCACCTAGAGGAGCATGCGGAGGACGGGACCTCTTGGAAGCACACTACGGATGGTCAATACTCAGCGGCATCTGCTTGCTCGGCACAATTCTTCGGAACCTTCTACTCTCCTATGGATCACACAGTGTGGAAAGCCTGGGCACCGCTCAAGGTGAAGTTCTTCGCGTGGCTTGCCATCCAGGATCGGATGGACTGCTGATCGCTTAGCACGCCGGGGATGGACGAATTGCCATCTTGGCCCCCTCTGCAAACGGGAGCCTGACTCTGGGCCACACCTCTTGTCAAGTGTCATTTCACCTTTCGCCTTTGGAATTTGGTCAATGGGCGGCTAAACCTCGACAACCTTGACACTTTGGTATGGCACCTTCAGGACTCCATTAAGTATTGGTGGGTGAGCCAATCGAGTTTGAGCACTCCCAACAGGAAAGCCATGGCATCCCTCATCACAGTCATTGGATAGACCATTTGGAATGAGAGTAATGCCCGCATTTTCCGCAACAAGAGCGTGCCACCCCCAATTCTGCTAAACAACATCAAGAGTGAAGCCCTCACCTAGGTCATCGCCAAGGCTAAGAAACTGGGTACTATAATGCTGGGAGAGTAACACCACTTTTTACTTGCCGTCCTCGTGTAAAAACTTTATTCTTTCTTAATTAATATATGAGGTAAATCCTTTGCCTTGGTTTTTGGAAAAGTTGAGATCCCCAATATGATTTGCAAGTATGTCCCTTTTGCTCTATGTAGTAGAATAATGTTAGTAACAATTGCTTTACTTTAACACATATATCGTATTGTAATTCGTAGGTATGTTGATGCGACCAAGTCTCAAAATAAACACGATAACATCACGGTGCTTCACTACTAGAAAGCAGATGAAAGATCGTGGATGTCGCCTAGAGGGGGGGGGGGGGTGAATAGGCGCTTTAAAATAATTATGGTTTAGGTTTGAACAAATGCGGAATAAACCTAGCGGTTAATTTGCCAAGCACAAAACCTAAAACAACTAGGCTCACCTATGTGCACCAACAACTTATGCTAAGAAAGATAAGCAACTATGTGATAGCAAGATATATGACAAGAAACAATATGGCTATCACAAAGTAAAGTGCATAAGTAAAGGGCTCGGGTAAGAGATAACCGAGGCACGAGGAGACGACGATGTATCCCGAAGTTCACACCCTTGCGGATGCTAATCTCCGTTTGGAGCGGTGTGGAGGCACAATGCTCCCCAAGAAGCCACTAGGGCCACCGTAATCTCCTCACGCTCTCGCACAATGCAAGATGCCGTGATTCCACTAAGGGACCCTTGAGGGCGGTCACCGAACCCGTACAAATGGCAACCCTTGGGGGCAGTCACCGAACCCGTACACTTTGGCAACCCTTGGGGGCGGTCACCGGTACCCGTCAAATTGCTCGGGGCGATCTCCACAACCTAATTGGAGACCCCGATGCTTGCCTGGAGCTTTGCACCACAATGATTGAGCTCCGAACACCAACAACCGTCTAGGGCGCCCAAGCACCCAAAAGGAACAAGCTCAAGGGTACCAAGCACCCAAGAGTAATAAGCTTCTCAACTTGTAACTTCCACGTATCACGTGGAGAACTCAAACCGATGCACCAAATGCAATGGCAAGGGCACACGGAGTGCCAAGTCCTTCTCTCTCAAATCCCACCGAAGCAACTAATGCTAGGGAGGAAATGAGAGGAAGAACAAGAAAGAGAACACAAAGAACTCCAAGATCTAAATCCAAGGGGTTCCCCTCACATAGAGGAGAAAGTGATTGGTGGAAATGTGGATCTAGATCTCCTCTCTATTTTCCCTCAAAAACTAGCAAGAATCCATGGAGGGATTGAGAGTTGGCAAGCTCGAAGAAGGTCAACAATGGGGGAAGAACACGAGCTCAAAGGATAAGGTTCATTGGGGAAGAAGACCCCCTTTTATAGGAGGGGGAAAATCCAACCGTTATGTGCTCAGCCCGCACACAAGCGATACTACCGCTCAGGCGGAAGAAACAGGGGAAAAGAGCAACAAAACATGAACCTTGGGGTGGTAGTACCGCAGGAGACAGCGGTACTACCGCTCCCTTCGACGGTACTGCCGCGCAGAGCGAAGGGTAAAGGGAAAGAGGGAACCGGGCGGTACTACCGCAGAGGAAGGGCGGTACTGCCGCTAAGGAGCGGAACTGCCGTACTACTGCCGCAGCGAGGTACCGCACAATCCGACACAGAAAAAGACCCCTCGAATCAACGCGGTAGGGACCTGGTAAGCCAGCGGTAGTACTGCTGCAGAGTCACCGCCGGTACTACCGCTGCGGAGTGGTACTGCCGCTTGTGACCCCTCAGCGGTACTACCGCTGGGGAGCGGTACTGCCGCTTGTGACCCCTCAGCGGTACTACCGCTGGGTACCACGGTACTACCGCTGGGACCCTGACAAAACCACACTCAAGAAAACCAGAACTACCATAACTTATGCATATGAGCTCCAAATTGAGCAAACTCAAGCTTGTTGGAAACAAGACGACGAGTAGCATCAAAACAGCAAAATGATAGAAGATGCAGGGGAGGTATGCCTAACAAAAAGAGGAGTGAAACCTCCAACTGAGAAGAATCGGCAAAACCTCCAACATCGAAAACATCATAGAAGATGCATGCGAACTTCGTTTTCGATGAACTCAAGCTTGTCATCAAGATGACCATAAGCTCTAAGACTCACAAAGAGAACCAAACAAGAACCAAGAAAAATGATGCAAGGATGCAATGGTTTGAGCTCTCTACGAACGATACGATCAAGCTACTCATCGAGAGCCCCCCTTGATAGTACGACAATCAATCCTATAACCCGGTCTCCCAACTACCATCATGAGACCGGTAAAATAGTAAACCTATCAAGGGCAAACCTTTGCCTTGCACATGGTCCACTTGAGCTAGATGATGACAAACTTGACTCCCTCAAGTTGGACCACCTTTCTTGATTGTGTTGACTCGATGAAGACTAGTTGATTGCTCCCCCATACTCCACTATGGGTGAGCCACTCTTCCGTATATCTTCACAAGTCCATTATCACCACAAAGGACGGCAAGCTTCAAGCATTTGATCTCTTCGTGATGCTTCACTTGAACTTGCACACCGCAACCTAACCCCACAAAGAACTCTCACGAAGACCATGGGTTAGTACACAAAGCGTAATTGACAACTCTTACCATACCATGGGTCACTTGATCCCTCTCAGTACATCTTCTGCGCTTTGTGAGTTGATCAACTTGATTCACTCTTGACTTAGTCTTGATCAACCTTGAACCTTTCCAATTCTCTTTATTTGGATGATGTCTTGAAGGTAGACATGAATGATCACACAATCTTCTTCTTCAAGACATGCTTGCAATAAGCTCAACTCTCACATGACCAATCTTTGGATAATTCCTTGAATACACCTTGGTCGACACAAACTCTCCTTGAAAACAACACATGCACTCCAAGAAAAGCCTATGGACAAAACCTTCAAATATAACTCAAGGAAACCATTAGTCCATAGAGATTGTCATCAATTACCAAAACCAAACATGGGGGCACCGCATGTTC
Source organism: Triticum dicoccoides (assembly GCF_002162155.2). Taxonomy (NCBI): domain Eukaryota; kingdom Viridiplantae; phylum Streptophyta; class Magnoliopsida; order Poales; family Poaceae; genus Triticum; species Triticum dicoccoides. The sequence goes on along the minus strand of NC_041386.1, from coordinate 493,396,645 downwards.
TTTCAGCAGATGTGTTCAGTGTGGCAATAGATCGGCAGCTGGTTGGGCTAAATGACTGTTTTAGCGTTCAGACTACAGGGCTTATGACACTCTCTGCACCCTTGGATCCAAGGCATGAGTCATTTGACATGTCAACGATTCGCAGGCTTGTGTAAAAATTCTATCCAACATATTTTTCTAGTCAGGAGGAGGCTCACCTGGAGTCACAACTTACACACTATCGGTTAGATGTCCGCAACCATCCACAACTGAATTCTTTATCATCACTTGCTGATTTGACAATTGGATTACATAAAACATGAAAGGCTTATGCGTATCCAATGTTTCATAGATTACTGCGCTTTGTCATCACTCTTTCGGTGTCAATTGTAACTATAGAGCGAGCTTTTCCAGCAGTGAACCTTATCAAGACGTGTCTTTGAAATAAAATAGATGACAATTTTCATTAACATTACATGGTTGTATACATTGAGAAGGAAATAAGTGCAAAGTTCAACATTGAATTGATCATGTCAGACGTCAGCTAGGAAGTGTTTATCAAGGAGTGTCCAAGGAAAAAAAGACTAGTAAATGTTTATATGGCATTTTTTTCACGTCGATGCCTAAAAGTACTGAAATTTCACAATTTTTTCTTTTTTTGTGAGAAAACATTCAATCTATTTATCTTTAATCATGTCAGTACATCAAACACCATAAAAAATAAATTACATTCAGATTCATAGACAACCTAGTGATGACTACAAGTACTGAAGCGAGCCAAAGACACACCGTTGTCATCGTCCCTTCCTCACAGGAGCTGGGCAAAACTTGTTATAGTAGACAATCGAAAAGTCGTCGTGATGAGGCCCCATAGGACTAGCGCACCAGAACAACAACCTCCGCTGATGAAGAGTAGCATAGACCGAAAGAATTCAACATGAAGACACACACAAAATTAGACGAACGCCGAACAGATCCGAGTAGATCCACCAAAGGCAGATCCGCTGGAGACACACTTCCACACGCCCACCGAAGATACTAGATGCACCAACAAAACGGGGACTAGGCGAGGAGAACCTTATTCCATCTTCAGGGAGTCGCCGCCGTCTCGCCATCCTGAGCAGGACACAAACCCTAACAAAACTTGAAAACACATTAAAAAACGAAGCCTGACACAGTAAGGGCCAGGATCCACCGCGTCCCATGGTCCTAAGGCCACCGGAGGTAAGCCGGACCGACAGCAGCGCCGACGGAAGGCGGAGGAACCCTAATTTTGTAGGGGAGGAGCTCCTATGTTCTCCGCTCATAGTTTTTAATCGGGTTTCCAAAACTAGTGGTTTCAGCTACTCCAAAAAAACTCGTATAAAGTGCAATGCCACGATGAAATAGATTTGATGTTAACTCTGTGTGTGTCCTGCAAAATTCAATTGCAGCGTGCAATTTGTTCTCGAAGAAGTCCAGCATTAATCGTTTATTTGATTCAAATTCGAATAAACGCGGCGGACCATCGACACAACAAATGTAACAGGGGAACAACGTGGCACACAAGCAAATAAGGGCGCCGCCTTTTATTATTATAGAAAAAGTCATCATGACTATCTTTATTACAATCAAATAATAGATACATCGTCTGCGAGCTTGCTGACCAAAACGTCAGGTGGCTCGTGCAACCAAAAAGAAAAGATCTTATTACAATAACTATGATTCGCTAGCACATGAGCTGCTTTTTTTCCCACGAATACGCAAGCCGCGTATCTTTGTATTGATAGAAGAAGGAGTACAAGCATGGGGTTACAACGCTAACGAGTCCATGTACGCACTAGGCATAGTGTACAAGCGAAGGAGCACAACAGAAAGGGGGATGCTCAGCCCCACTACCTAAACTAGAGGCTAAGCGCCGGGGAGAACGTGTTGTAGTCCGGTGGCGCCCGCCTTTGCCCACAGGCGTGCCTCGTCCTTGACGGTCTCAGAGGTGAAGGTGACTGATGGCGTCGCTCCGTCAAATATGCAGGCGTTGCGGTGTTTCCAAATCCACCAAGCAGAAAGGATGACGAGGGAGGATAGACCCTTGCGCATAGGACTCGACGCGAGGTCGAGAGAGGATTGCCACCACAGCTGAAAAGGCGTGTCCGGGGCAGGGAGGCCGATGGGCACACGTGCCCAACCGAGGATCTCGTGCCAAACTTGGCGAGAGAAAGAGCATCCGGCAAGTAGATGGTGCATGGTCTCCTCCTCCTGGTCGCACAGGACGCAGGCACCGTCATGGGGCAGTCCGCGGCGAGCGAGGCGCTCCGCGGTCCAGCAGCGGTCTTGCATGGCTAGCCATAGAAAAAACTTGACTCGTAGGGGGGCCCAAGGACGCCAGGTGAGCCGCCAGAAGGGGTCTTCACAAGCTCCAATGAATAAAGCTTTGTAGCAGGAACTCGCAGTGTAAGTAGCGGAGGAAGTCCACCGCCAACGCAGCTTGTCTGGCTCGCTGGTGAGAAGAGTGTGCTGCAGCAGGCGCCAAAGCTCGACGTACTGCACCATGGCTGCCGGCCCAAGCGCCCCTCTGATGTCCCGCACCCAAGAGCGCTGAAGTAGGCCGTCACGTACACAACGTTCCTTCTGAAGACGCCTGGGGACGAGAGCGAGAACAAGGGGAGCGATCTCGGCCACAGACCTGCCGTCGATCCAGTGGTCGGTCCAAAACCTGCAAGCATCTCCAGAACCTAGCTGCCACGTCGTGGAGGCTCTGAAAATAGCACTTGCGTCTGCGTCATGGGGGATATGGAGGTGGCTCCAGGGACGAGAGGCGTCAGTACGCTGCAGCCAAAGCCAGCGAACACGGAGAGAAATGCCTGTACGTTGAATGTCACGGATGCCTAGGCCACCCAGAGAGATGGGTCGGCAGACGCGCTGCCAGTTGACGAGGCACTGGCCACCGTTGGCCTTATCAGATCCTGCCCAAAGAAATCCTCAGATGATCCGGTTCACGTTCTTGATGGCAGTGGTGTTGAAGACGATGGCGGTGAGAAAGTAAGTAGGAATGGCACTGAGGACATGGCGCACAAGGGATAGGCGATCTCCCTTGGAGAGCATGGATGCTCGCCATGTGGAGAGCTTGCGTCCAAGCTTGTCGATGATCGGCTGCAAACTCGCGGAAGAAGCCTTGCGAACAGAGAGGGGCAACCCGAGGTAGGGGATAGCGAAGTGAGCAAAGGGTCACTGCATCTCCGCGGCGATCGTAGCAATGTGGTCGTCGGTGCATTGGATCGGAGTGGCCGAACACATGAGCTGCTTGATTAGCAGACCGATAACAATGTTTATAGATGACCTTTCCCTATAGCCGTAGCCGTATCCACATACTCCGCAAAATTTGCTGCTTATAAGAATAGTGTTCGTCAACGTACTGTAAAATGGAAACTTCTCTATCAATCAGATGAGGCACAAATCCATCCACTTGACCGTTTTCCTTGACCCTGTCTATAAAAATGATCAACATATCAACCAACTATATTAAAAAGGAGAGAAGACATCAAATCCCCTTGCGTCAATCCCTTGTGAGGAGAGGAGACAGTAATCCAAGTGGTACGCGGCGCCTTTTTTTTTTTTTGGAGGAATCTAGTTAAACGCGGCATCGGAATTTCTAACTAAACGCGGTATCGGAATCTAGTTGCTGGCCCTCGATCCGGCGTCCATACTCATATACTACCGCAAGGGGCTTCCGCTTGTTTTTGCTCTCTTCGGTTAATAATATATCGCAGAGGAAAGTTGTTACAGGCTATTAACCTAGGTCGTTGGCACCCGAAAAACTCGCGTCCGGCGCCGTCGCCGTCGTCGTCGCCCGATGGCCAAGGAAGGAGACGAGCCGCCGGACTTGGAGAGGGGATCCAGGCCCGGGTCCGTAGTCATCGTCGTCGTTGCGCCACCAGCAAACTTCGGCGCCCGGCCAAGGTCCTCCGCTGCCTCCGGCGGAGAAGACGACGACGACGATCGCAAGATGCCGAACTACGTACGCCCACACACACACGCATAGATAGACGACAGATATCTACTCGGAAACGTGTGGCTCACATAGGTGTTCCATCCGCTGCAGGTTTGGGTGCCTCTGCAGCTGCTGCTGACGGCGGTCGCGTGCTGCCCGCTGCTGGCGCTGGTTATGACGCGGACGGACTGGGTGGAGAAGGTCGTCTTCTCCGCCGTTCTGCTGCCCACCGTCGTCGGCGTCTTCTTCTTCCTGCGCGCCGTGTGCAAGAGGCCGCGCATGGCCGTCGTTGCCAGCATGATCAAGAGATAGAGCCCTGGTCGGCTCGCTTCAGCATCTGACGTCCACATACATGAGCACTAACCACATCCACACGACACACATCGTATGCTTTGAAGTGTTATATAAGAGAGACCTATACACGTGGTGTGTACTAGGTGTATGATTTGATGTTTAAGGGTCCAACTCATGCGCGTGTGGTCGTGCTTGTGTGTTTGTTAATAGATGTGTTAGTGCCACTGTCAGTCTTATATGTGTATAATTTTTTTCCTTTTTTTTGTGGTGTTATAAGCTTCAGAGTGAAGATTACTTCAACCAAAACAAAAGGAGGATATGTTGAAATCATTATTACTGCAAGAATGTGTCTAGACCGCCTATCGGCTTCAGCATCGTAATTGGCCTAATTGCGGCATGTGCCACTTATTGAAGCGCGAACCGGATTCTGCGGTTCACCTCATGTTAAAATGTCGTTTTGTGGTTCGGATCTGAAATATTATCAGCGACTGGCTTTGTATGTATTACCCTCTCCGGCATCTGGACAGTTGTCAATCCGCTCCCAGAATATATCTATATACATCCGGTTTAAAAAAAAGTTAGAACATCTTATATTTGTGAACGCGGGAGTAGGTTTGGACTAAAAACCCATCCATTCCAGACACAGATTTGAGTTGTACTGGGTATGGCTTGTTGGTTTCATGGAGGTTTTGAGAAGCTTGGATAATTCTAACCGGCCCTCTATGAACAGTAAATTCAAAACAAATGCAAAAGAAATAAAAAAATCTGAAACTTTGGGACATTGAACATCATGAAACTTTTGATGATCCTGAAAAGTTTTAGCTACTAAATAACATTCGAAGAGCACTCCAATAAAAAACAAAATCATTGTTCAAAGTTTATGTACATTTTTTAGCAGTGATTTTGTTTTTTTGGTGAGGGCTCCACAAAGGTTATTTGTCGCTAAAACTTTGCAGGAACATCAAATCTTTGATCCTTGAAAGTTTCAGATTTTTTTGATTTTTTTCAATTTTATATGAATTTACTATTTATGAGAGTGTAGGGGCACCCGGGAGCTGTTAGACATTTCTCTTTGAAACATACTAAAATGAACGGAGTTGCAGCTTTTGAACGGATGCAAGTTAAACATCTCCTCAAGCACACGTCAAAAAATTGAACTGTGCATAGGTTTGGAACATAATAATATGCACTGTGGCCCTTTGTTGACGGATGCATGGCACAACAATTACCCAGCAACATTGCATGTCTGACTATTATGCTTTCATGTTTTCAACGATGTATGAACATTTATTGCCGCAACTACACAATCAAGCTAGAGCTCAACCCTGTCCTAGGTTCCAGCTGAAGACATGAACTTCTTGTTGCAATCTAGGAGGCAAAATTTAACGTCTGATCAAAGAAATGATAAAGCGACTCTCATCATACTTATGAACTTATCCTATCAGAGGCATGTGGAAAGAACAGTGCCACATAGTTTTCAAAGGGTTGTGACGCTCATTTGTGACCTTGGTTATCTACTCACCCTGAAGCAGTAAAATGGATGCAAGCCAGAGCCTGTGATCTCTGGAGGGCCTTAGCGTTTGATCATCCCACCATTCCCCTTGAACTAAAATAAACATGCAGAAATTTCCTTTTTAGAGCTCGAGAAAAACACATTTTTCTTTATACTGTTCTCCCTCAAAATTGAGCGTTGGTAGGCCGAAAATTCCCCACTTCGTCAACATGAGAAAAACCAACATCTTTTCCTGGCTGAGCACTCGATCTCGTAACGATCTAAAAGTACACAAATCCGCAACCCATGCGACACCGGGCATGAAGCACCAAGGTGGTAGAGGCAAACAATGAAACTAGAGTGGGGAGTGCTTACCCCGACATAGTTGATGAGCTTGGCAATGTCGCGCTTGGGGTCTGGGGCCGCATCCGCCTCCACACGTTCCGCCGCCATCCCGTCTCGGCCGGGATCCACTGCTATCGCACTGCCTAGGGTTCCGCAGGGCTGTGAGGTGCGGAAAATGCCGGCGGCTATGTGACGCCCTCGGTTCAATCGTACATTAATCATACACGTAAATGTGTACGATCAAGATCAAGGACTCACGGGAAGATATCACAACACAACCTAGACACAAATTAAAATAATACAAGCTTTATATTACAAGCCAGGGACCTTGAGGGCTCGAATACATAAGCTCAAATACACAAGAGTCAGCGGAAGCAACAATATCTGAGTACAGACATAAGTTAGACAAGTTTTGCCTTAAAAAGGCTAGCACAAAAGCAACATTGATCGAAAAGGCAAGGCCTCCTGCCTGGGAGCCTCCTAACTACTCCAGGTCGTCAGCGGCCATCACGTAGTAGTAGGCACCCTCGGGGTAGTAATAGTCATCAGTGGTGTCGTCTGACTCCTGAGAGCCGTCATCTGGTTGCAACAATTGGGTATATGGGAAAAAGAGGTAGCAAAACAACTGTGAGTACTCATCCAAAGTACTCGCAAGACTTACATCAGATCTAAAATAAGTATGCATCTATATCAAAGAAAATGGGCTGTATCTATGGACTAAACTGCAGAATGCCAGAAGAGAAGGGGAAAGCCTAGCCTATCGAAGACTAGCATCTTCAAGCATCTTCGAGCATCTTGCAGCATATAGAAGAGTACAGATCAACATAATGTAAAGCAGTAGTAGTGTTATCAACCTCGGCCAGAGATCCTTTCTCGACTCCCTGCGAAAAAGCAATCCTAGAGCCATACTATCCAGTTATCACCTTAAGTATCCAGTTCTAGTTGTATCGATCGGGATACAATTCCAAGTGTCCGTTACCGTTGGACAGGCTATCGATAAATGTTTTCTTCCCTGCAAGGGTGCACCAACTTACCCACCATGCTCGATTAACTTCGGCCGGACACACTTTCCTGGGTCATGCCCGGCCTCGGCCAAACAATAGGCCGCAACTCGACCTAGGCTTAATAGAGAGGTCAAGCACGCCGGACTAAACCTATGCCCCCAGGGGTCTTGGGCCATCGCCCCGGGAACTCCTGCACGTTGCGTGGGCGCCCGGTGAGTAGACCTAGTTACCTCCTTAAAAAGGCAGGAGCTTACCAGTCCAACCCGGCATGCGCCACTCAGTCGCTGACGTCTAATAAGTTTCGGCTGATGTATACGACGCATAACGCCTATACAATGCCCACATGATGGTTAGTGCTATCAGGCCAGAGGCCCCTTGGATCAAATATCCAAACCGTTAGTGCGTTGGTAGTGCGGTCGCGAACAGAGACTCACGAAAGATATGACCCCGTCGCCCCGTCTCGAGTACTTGCGGCAAGGGCTAAGAATGCTCGGCCACGCCTCGTAAGTATCTCGCGGGCACCTTCCAGGTCAACCCGACTCCACATCACTCGTGGGTACTGATAACCCACAAGTATAGGGGATCACAACAATTTTCGAGGATAGAGTATTCAACCCAAATTTATTGATTTGACACAAGGGGAGCCAAAGAATATTCTCAAGTATTAGCAGCTGAGTTGTCAATTCAACCACACCTGGAAACTTAATATCTGCAGCAAAGTGTTTAGTAGCAAAGTAACATGATAGTAGTGGTAACGGTGGTAAAAGGTAACGGTAGCAAAAGCAATATTTTTGGTGTTTTGTAGTGATGATAACAATAGCAACAAAAAAGTAACAAAAGCGAAGAACAATATATGGAAAACTCATAGGCAATGGATCGGTGATGAAGAATTATGCCGGATGTGGTTCATCATGTAACAGTCATAACATAGGGTGACACAGAACTAGCTCCAATTCATCAATGTAATGTAGGCATGTATTCCGAATATAGTCATACATGCTTATGGAAAAGAACTTGCATGACATCTTTTGTCCTACCCTCCCGTGGCAGCGGGGTCCTATTGGAAACTAAGGGATATTAAGGCCTCCTTTTAATAGAGTACCGGACCAAAGCATTAACACATAGTAAATACATGAACTCCTCAAACTACAGTCATCACCGGGAGTGGTCCCGATTATTGTCACTTCGGGGTTGCCGGATCATAACACATAGTAGGTGACTATAGACTTGCAAGATAGGATCAAGAACTCTCATATATTGATGAAAACATAATAGGTTCAGATCTGAAATCATGGCACTCGGGCCCTAGTGACAAGCATTAAGCATAGCAAAGTCATAGCAACATCAATTTCAGAACATAGTGGATACTAGGGATCAAACCCCAACAAAACTAACTCGATTACATGATAAATCTCATCCAATCCATCACCGTCCAGCAAGCCTACGTTGGAATTACTCACGCACGGCGATGAGCATCATGAAATTGGTGATGGAGGATGGTTGATGATGACTATGGCGACAGATTCCCCTCTTCGGAGCCCCGAACGGACTCCAGATCAGCCCTCCCGAGAGAGTTTAGGGCTTGGCGGCGGCTCCGTATCGTAAAACGCGATGAAACCTTCTCCCTGGTTTTTTTCTCCCCGAAAGTGAATATATGGAGTCAAGGTTGAGGTCGGTGGAGCGTCAGGGGGTCCACGAGGCAGGGGGCGCGCCTAGGGGGTAGAGCGCGCCCCCACCCTCGTGGATAGGTGGAGCCCCCCTGACGTGGATCTTCCTTCCAGTATTTTTTATATATTCCAAAATAATTTTCCGTTGATTTTCAGGTCATTCCGAGAACTTTTATTTCTGCACAAAAATAACACCATGGCAATTCTACTGAAACAGCGTCAGTCCGGGTTAGTTCCATTCAAATCATGTAAGTTAGAGTCCAAAACAAGGGAAAAGTGTTTGGAAAAGTAGATACGACGGAGACGTATCAACTCCCCCAAGCTTAAACCTTTGCTTGTCCTCAAGAAATTCAGTTGATAAACTAAAAGTGATAAAGAAAAACTTTTACAAACTCTGTTTGCTCTTGTTGTTGTAAATATGTAAATCCAGCATTCAAGTTTTCAGCAAAGATTATGAACTAACCATATTCACAATAATATTTAGGTCTCATGTTTACTCATATCAATGACATAATCAACTAGCGAGCAATAACAATAAATCTCGGATGACAACACTTTCTCAAAACAATCATGATATGATATAACAGGATGGTATCTCGCTAGCCCATTCTGAGACCGCAAAACATAAATGCGGAGCACCTTTAAAGATCAAGGACTGACTAGACATTATAATTCATGGTAAAAGAGATCCAGTCAAGTCATACTCAATGTAAACTAACAGTAATGAATGCAAATGATAGCGGTGCTCTCCAGCTGGTGCTTTTTAATAAGAGGGTGATGACTCAACATAAAAGTAAATAGATAGGACCTTCGCAGAGGGAAGCAAGGATTTGTAGAGGTGCTAGAGCTTGGTTTTGAAATAGATATGAATAATATTTTGAGCGGTATACTTTCATTGTCAACATAACAACCGAGAGATGGCGATATCTTCCATGCTACACACATTATAGGCGGTTCCCAAACAGAATGGTAAAGTTTATACTTCCCCTCCACCAACAAGCATCAATCCATGGCTTGGTTGAAACAACGAGTGCATCCAACTAACAACAGTCCCGGGGGAGTTTTGTTTGCAATTATTTTGATTTGATTTGCATAAAGCATGGGACTGGGCATCCCGGTGACCAGCCATTTTTTCATGAGTGAGGAGCGGAGTCCACTCCTATTGAGAATAACCCGCCTAACATGGAAGATACGGACAACCCTAGTTGATACATGAGCTATTCGAGCATACAAAACATAATGTTTATTTGAAGGTTTAGAGTTTGGCACATACAAATTTACTTGGAACGGCAGGTAGATATCGTATATAGGTAGGTATGGTGGACTCGTATGGAATAGCTTTGGGTTTATGGAATTGGATGCACAAGCAGTATTGCCGCTTAGTACAGGTGAAGGCTAGCAAAAGACTGGGAAGCGACCAGCTAGAGAGCGACAACAGTCATGAACATGCATTAAAATTAATCAACACCGAATGCAAGCATGAGTAGGATATAATGCACCATGAACATAAATATCGTAGAGGCTATGTTGATTTTGTTTCAACTACATGCGTAAACATGTGTCAAGTCAAGCCACTCGAATCATTTAAAAGAGGATACCACTCTATCATACCACATCACAACCATTTTAATTGCATGTTGGCATGCAAGATAAACCATTATAAACTCCTAGCTAATTAAGCATGGCATAAGCAACTATAATCTCTAATTGTCATTGCAAACAAGTTTATTCATAATAGGCTGAATCAGGAACGGTGAAGTAATCATATTTACAAAAACAAGAGAGGTCGAGTTCATACCAGCTTTTCTCATCTCAATAAGTTCATCATATAATCATCATTATTGCCTTTCACTTGCATGACCGAATAGTGTGGATGATAATAATAATAGTGCACGTGCATTGGACTAAGCTGGAATCTGCAAGCATTCAATTCAAGAGAGAAGGCAAGGTAATATGGGCTCTTTGTTAGATCAACAATAATGCATATAAGAGCCACTCAACATTTTCATTACGGTCTTCTCCTATCGACCCCCAAAGAACAAGAAAGAAATAAAACTATTTACACAAGAAAGCTCCCAACAAGCAAAAGAAGAACAAGAAATCTTTTTGGGGTTTCTTTTTAATTACTACTACAAGCATGGAAAGTAAACTAATTAAAAGATACAACTAAATTTTTCTGTTTTTCTTAAGGTTTATCAAACACACAAGAAGAAAGCTTAAAACAGAAAATAAACTAGCATGGATAGTACAATGAAAAAGTATGAGCACCGACAACTAGCAATGAGTGTGTGAACATGAATATAATGTCAGTGAGAAATACGTACTCCCCCAAGCTCAGGCTTTTGGCCTAAGTTGGTCTATGGCCACGGCTGGCCTGGCGGATATCCAAAGTTATAGTTGGGGTCGTACTGAGATGCAACAACTATTGCCTCATGAGTTGCCGCTTGGAGACGGGCCGTCTCCATCCTCCTCTTATACTCGTCCGCCTCTTCCCTGGTTATAACATATCTCCCTTTTGCCTGAGAGTCAAAGAGAGCAGGAGCAGGGAGAGCGACGTGATAGGTGCATCGTCTGTCAAAGATTAGTCTGTACTAGAGGAACTGATCGTTCCTCTCAACCAACTGATGACGAACCATGGCCTCATAATCTAAATAAACAGGAGGCAACTCAATATCATACCCACGTATGGGTATATCAAGAAAATTATCTAGACAGGTTGCATAAATTCCACCAAAGAAATCTCCATGAATACGATTATTATGCAACCTACGTGCAATGATAGCCCCCAAGTTGTACTGTTTATCTCCTAAAACAGTGCTTCTGAGAACGCTAAGATCAGGCACACACATGTGACATGCTTCATCTTTACCATTACTGCATCTACCTATGAAGAGAGCAAAATAATGCATAGCAGGAAAATGAATGCTCCCTATGGTAGCTTGTGTTATGTCTCTAGATTCCCCCACAGTTATACTAGCAAGAAAATCTCTAAATTCAGATTTGCGAGGTTCATTAGGACTACCCCATTGTGGAAGTTTGCAAGCAGTGTTAAAATCCTCTAAATCCATAGTATAAGAATTTTCATAAAGATCAAACAGGACAGTTTGAGAATTGCGTGATGATGAAAATTCAAACCTCCTCACAAAGGAATCAGTGAGATAGTGGTATTGGCGGCACTTATCTGCCTCGAAGCTCTCAAGATCGGCATTATGCACATATGCATTAAATTCTTCCTTGATTCCTGCTCGGTCCATAAAGTCCTCTGACGGCCATTCACAAGCCCGTACCTGAGCTTCCCTCGGTGGTTCATCATCGGCATCGCGTATTGCGAGCATGGGTCCTTGCTTCCTTGAAGGACCACCTTGGTAAATTTTCCTAAACATATTTCTTCCTCTGAAAAATTTCTGAAATTTTAGTAACTTCAAAATAAAAGTGAACCAAACTCAATTAAATTGATAGCAACTACTCCCACAAGTGCCTAGAGGATATATCATGCATTAAAACTACTTTTAACCATATAAGTTTGACATGCAAGCTCAAGAACAGGGTCACCTAAGCAGAAAAATATGAAATTAATAAAGCACTAGAACAAAAACTAATTGGACCATTGGAGGAGTCACATACCAAGGAACAATCCCCCAAAGCAGTTTTTTGAATGGAGCTTTGAGCAAGGAGATCGAAAATGGCAGCAAAATGAGCTTGGACTCGGGTTTGAGCTGGTTGGTGATTTTTGTGGGAGGAAGAAGGGGTGTGTGGTAGATGGAATAAGTGGAGGGGAGCCACCGTGGGCCCATGAGGCAGGGGGCGCGCCTAGGGGGTAGGGCGCACCCTGGACCCTCGTGGCCAGGTGCTTGCTCCCCCTGCTGTGTTCTCAGTGCCAGATATTCTCAAATATTCCAGAAAAAATCATATTTAATTTTCAGGGCATTTGGAGAACTTTTATTTTTGGGGTATTTTTTATTGCATTGACAATTCAAAAAACAGACAGAATATACTATTTTTCTTTATTTCAACTAAATAACAAAAAGTAAAAAGAGGGTACAGAGAGTTGTGTTTTCTAAATTCATCCATCTCATTCTCATCAAAAGGAATCCACTAACAAGGTTGATCAGGTCTTGTTAACAAACTCATTCTGAGTAACATGGAAACGAAGAATTTTCGAATAACACTAGGTTACCTCAACGGGGATATGCACATCCCCAAAAATAAGAATATCATATTTCTTCTTGACAGTAGGAAGAGGAAATTCAAAACCTCCAAAAATAATCGATGGAATTTTTCCAATAGAGTTTATACTATGAACTTGAGGTTGTTTCCTTTGAAAGTGTACCGTATGCTCATTGCCATTAACATGAAAAGTGACATTGCCTTTGGTGCAATCAATAATAGACCCTACAATATTCAAAAAGGGTGTTCCAAGAATAATAGACATACTATCGTCCTCAGAAATATCAAGAATAACAAAGTCCATTAAAATAGTAACGTTTGCAACCACAACAGGCACATCCTCACAAATACCGACAGGTATAGCAGTTAATTTATCAGCCATTTACAAAGATATTTCATTAGGTGTCAACTTATGCAAATCAAGTCTACGATATAAAGAGAGAGGCATAACACTAACACCGGCTCCAAGATCACATAAAGCAGTTTTAACATAGTTTCTTTTAATGGAGCATGGTATAGTTGGTACTCCTGGATCTCCAAGTTTCTTAGGTATTCCACCCTTAAAAGTATAATTAGCAAGCATGGTGGAAATTCCAGCTTCGAGTATCTTTCTTTTATTTTTAACAATTTCTTTCATATATTTAGCATAAGGATTCATTTTGAGCATATCAGTCAAACGCATACGCAAGAAGATAGGTCTAATCATTTCAACAAAGCACTCAAAATCCTCATCATCCTTTTTCTTGGATGGTTTAGGAGGAAAAGGCATGGATTTCTGAACCCATGGTTCTCTTTCTTTACCGTGCTTCCTAGCAACAAAGTCTCTCTTATCATAACGTTGATTCTTTGATTGTGGGTTATCAAGATCAACAATAGGTTCAATCTCTACATCATTATTATTACTAGGTTGAGAATCAACATGAACATCATCATTAACATTATCACTAGGTTCATGTTCATTACCAGATTGCGTTTCAGCATTAGAAATAGAAATATCATTGGGATTCTCAGGTGTGTCAACAGCAGGTTCACTAGAAGCATGCAAAGTCCTATCATTTTTCTTTTTCTTCCTTTTAGAAGGACTATGTGACTCAATATTATTTCTTTGAGAATCTTTCTCAATTCTCTTAGGATGGCCCTCGGGATACAAAGGTTCCTGAGTCATTTTACCACCTCTATGTTGGAAATATGCCCTAGAGGCAATAATAAAATGGTTATTATTATATTTCTTTGTTCATGACAATTGTCTATTGTTCATGTTATAATTGTGTTATCCGGAAATCGTAATACATGTGTGAATACATAGACCACAACACGTCCCTAGTGAGCCTCTAGTTGACTAGCTCGTTGATCAAAAGATAGTCATGGTTTCCTGACTATGGACATTGGATGTCATTGATAACGGGATCACATCATTAGGAGAATGATGTGATGGACAAGACCCAATCCTAAGCATAGCTCAAAGATCGTGTAGTTCGTTTGCTGTAGCTTTTCTGAATGTCAAGTATCATTTCCTTAGACCATGAGATTGTGCAACTCCCGGATACCGTAGGAGTGCCTTGGGTTTGCCAAACGTCACAACGTAACTGGGTGACTATAAAGGTACATTACAGGTATCTCCGAAAGCGTCTGTTGGGTTGGCATGAATCGAGACTGGGATTTGTCACTCCGTATGACGGAGAGGTATCTCTGGGCCCACTCGGTAATGCATCATCATAATGAGCTCAATGTGATCAAGTGGTTGATCACGGGATCATGCATTACGGCACGAGTAAAGTGACTTGCCGGTAATGAGATTGAACGAGGTATTGGGATACCGACGATTGAGTCTCGAGCAAGTAACGTACCGATTGACAAGGGGAATTGTATACGGATTGATTGAATCCTCGACATCGTGGTTCATCCGATGAGATCATCGAGGAGCATGTGGGAGCCAACATGGGTATCCAGATCCTGCTGTTGGTTATGGACCGGAGAGTCGTCTCGGTCATGTCTGCATGTCTCCCGAACCCGTAGGGTCTACACACTTAAGGTTCGGTGACGCTAGGGTTGTTAGGAAGACTTGTATGTGATTACCGAATGTTGTTCGGAGTCCCAAATGAGATCCCGGATGTCACGAGGAGTTCCGGAATGGTCCGGAGGTGAAGATTTATATGTAGGAAGTTGTCATACGGTCACCGGAAAGGTTCGGGGGCATATCGGTATTGTACCAGGGCCACCGGAGGGGTTTTGGGGGTCCACCGGGAGGGGCCACCTCTCTCGGAGGGCCTAATGGGCTGTAGAGGAAAGGGAACCAGCCCTACATGGGCTGGCCGCATCCCCCCCTTGGGCCCATGCGCCTAGGGTTGGGGGGGAAACCCTAAAGGGGGCGCCCCCCTTGCTTGGGGGGGCAAGCCCCCTCCCCTTGGCCGCCGCCCCCCTCTAGATCTCATCTAGAGGGGGCCGGCCCCCTTCCTCCTTCCCCTATAAATAGAGGGGCAAGGGGAGGGCTGCACATGACATCCAAGGCGCAGCCCCTCCCCTCCCCAACACCTCTCCTCCTCCATAAGAGCTTGGCGAAGCCCTGCCGGAGTACTGCAGCTTCACCACCACCACACCGTTGTGCTGCTGTTGGAGCCCTCTTCCTCAACCTCTCCCTCCTCCTTGCTGGATCAAGGCGTGGGAGACGTCCTCGCTCCATACGTGTGTTGAACGCGGAGGTGCCGTCCGTTCGGCGCTAGGATCTTCGGTGATTTGGATCACGACGAGTACGACTCCATCAACCCCGTTCTCTTGAATGCTTCCGCTCATGATCTACAAGGGTATGTAGATGCACTCCTCTCTCCCTCGTTGCTAGATGACTCCATAGATAGATCTTGGTGATGCGTAGAAAATTTTAAAATTCTGCTACGTTCCCCAACAGTGGTATCAGAGCTAGGTCTATGCGTAGTTTCTATGCACGAGTAGAACACAAAGTAGTTATGGGCGTCGATATTGTCAATTTGCTTGCCGTTACTAGTCTTATCTTGATTCGGCGGCATCGTGGGATGAAGCGGCCCAGACCGACCTTACACGTACGCTTATGTGAGACTGGTTCCATCGACTGACATGCACTAGTTGCATAAGGTGGCTAGTGGGTGTCTGTCTCTCCCACTTTAGTCGGATTGGATTCGATGAATAGGGTCCTTATGAAGGGTAAATAGAAATTGGCAATTCACGTTGTGGTTTTGGCGTAGGTAAGAAACGTTCTTGCTAGAATCCTATAGCAGCCACATAAAAACTTGCAACAACAATTAGAGGATGTCTAACTTGTTTTTGCAGCAAGTGTTTTGTGATGTGATATGGCCAAAGGATGTGATGAATGATATATGTGATGTATGAGGTGATCATGTTCTTGTAATAGGAATCATGACTTGCATGTCGATGAGCATGACAACCGGCAGGAGCCATAGGAGTTGTCTTTATTTATTTATGACCTGCGTGTCAACATAAACGTCATGTAATTACTTTACTTTATTGCTAAAGCGTTAGCCATAGTAGTAGAAGTAATAGATGACGAGACAACTTCAAGAAGACACGATGATGGAGATCATGGTGTCATGCCGGTGACAACGATGATCATGAAGCCCCGAAGATGGAGATCAAAAGGAGCAAATGATATTGGCCATATCATGTCACTATTTGATTGCATGTGATGTTTATCATGTTTTGCATCTTATTTGCTTAGAACAACGGTAGCTTAAATAAGATGATCCCTCGAAATAATTTCAAGAAAGTGCTCCCCCTAACTGTGCACCGTTGCGAAGGTTCGTTGTTTCGAAGCACCACGTGATGATCGGGTGTGATAGATTCTAACGTTCGAATACAACGGGTGTAAGCCAGATTTACACACGCAATACACTTAGGTTGACTTGACGAGCCTAGCATGTACAGACATGGCCTCGGAACACAGAAGACTGAAAGGTCGAGCATGAGTCGTATAGAAGATACGATCAACATGAAGATGTTCACCGATGTTGACTAGTCCGTCTCACGTGATGATCGGACACGGCCTAGTTAACTCGGATCATGTTATACTTAGATGACTAGAGGGATGTCTATCTGAGTGGGAGTTCATTGAATAATTTGATTAGATGAACTTAATTATCATGAACTTAGTCTAAAATCTTTACAATATGTCTTGTAGATCAAATGTCCCACGTTGTCCTCAACTTCAACGCGTTCCTAGAGAAAACCAAGCTGAAAGACGATGGCAGCAACTATACGGACTGGGTCCGGAACCTGAGGATCATCCTCATAGCTGCCAAGAAAGATTATGTCCTAGAAGCACCACTAGGTGACGCACCTGTCCCACAGAACCAAGACGTTATGAATGCTTGGCAGTCACGTGCTGATGATTACTCCCTCGTTCAGTGCGGCATGCTTTACAGCTTAGAACCGGGGCTCCAAAAGCGTTTTGAGAGACACGGAGCATATGAGATGTTCGAAGAGCTAAAAATGGTTTTTCAAGCTCATGCCCGGGTCGAGAGATATGAAGTCTCCGACAAGTTCTTCAGCTGTAAGATGGAGGAAAATAGTTCTGTCAGTGAGCACATACTCAAAATGTCTGGGTTGCATAACCGCTTGACTCGGCTGGGAGTTAATCTCCCGGATGACGCGGTCATTGACAGAATCCTTTAGTCGCTTCCACCGAGCTACAAGAGCTTTGTGATGAACTTCAATATGCAGGGGATGGAAAAGACCATTCCTGAGGTATATTCAATGCTGAAATCAACAGAGGTGGAAGTCAAAAAGGAACATCAACTGTTGATGGTGAATAAAACCACTAAGTTCAAGAAAGGCAAGGGTAAGAAGAACTTCAAGAAGGACGGCAAGGGAGTTGCCGCGCCCGATAAGCAAGCTGCCGGGAAGAAGCCAAAGAATGGACCCAAGCCTGAGACTGAGTGTTTTTATTGCAAGGGAAGTGGTCACTGGAAGCGGAACTGCCCCAAATACTTAGCGGACAAGAAGGCCGGCAACACTAAAGGTATATGTGATATACATGTAATTGATGTGTACCTTACCAGTACTCGTAGTAGCTCCTGGGTATTTGATACCGGTGCGGTTGCTCACATTTGTAACTCAAAGCAGGAGCTGCGGAATAAGCGGAGACTGGCGAAGGACGAGGTGACGATGCGCGTCGGGAATGGTTCCAAGGTCGATGTGATCGCCGTCGGCACGCTACCTCTACATTTACCTACGGGATTAGTTTTAAACCTCAATAATTGTTATTTAGTGCCAGCTTTGAGCATGAACATTGTATCAAGATCTCGTTTAATTCGAGATGGCTACTCATTTAAATCCGAGAATAATGGTTGTTCTATTTATATGAGAGATATGTTTTATGGTCATGCTCCGATGGTGAATGGTTTATTCTTAATGAATCTCGAGCGTAATGCTACACATGTTCATAGTGTGAATACCAAAAGATGTAAGGTTGATAATGATAGTCCCACATACTTGTGGCACTGCCGCCTTGGTCACATAGGTGTCAAACGCATGAAGAAGCTCCATGCAGATGGGCTTTTGGAGTCTCTTGATTACGAATCATTTGACACGTGCGAACCATGCCTCATGGGTAAAATGACCAAGACTCCGTTCTCAGGAACAATGGAGCGAGCAACCAACTTATGGGAAATCATACATACTGATGTGTGCGGTCCAATGAGTGTTGAGGCTCGCGATGGCTATCGTTATGTTCTCACCCTCACTGATGAATTGAGTAGACATGGGTATGTCTACTTAATGAAACACAAGTCTGAGACCTTTGAAAAGTTCAAGGAATTTCAGAGTGAGGTTGAGAATCAACGTGACAGAAAAATCAAGTTCTTGCGATCAGATCGTGGGGGCGAATACTTGAGTTAGGAATTTGGCACACACTTAAGAAAATGTGGAATAGTTTCACAACTCACGCCGCCTGGAACACCTCAGCGTAATGGTGTGTCCGAACATCGTAATCGCACTCTATTAGATATGGTGCAATCTATGATGTCTCTTACCGATTTACCGCTGTCATTTTGGGGCTATGCTTTAGAGACTGCCGCATTCACTTTAAATAGGGCTCCGTCGAAATCCGTTGAGACAACACCGTATGAATTATGGTTTGGGAAGAAACCTAAGCTGTCATTTCTAAAAGTTTGGGGATGCGATGCTTATGTCAAGAAACTTCAACCTGAAAAGCTCGAACCCAAGTCGGAAAAATGCGTCTTCATAGGATACCCTAAAGAAACTGTTGGGTATACCTTCTACCTCAGATCTGAAGGCAAGATCTTTGTTGCCAAGAATGGGTCCTTTCTAGAGAAAGAGTTTCTCTCGAAAGAAATAAATGGGAGGAAAGTAGAACTTGATGAAGTATTACCTCTTGAACCAGTAAGTGGCGCAGCTCAAGAAAATGTTCCTGAGGTGCCTGCACCGACTAGAGAGGAAGTTAATGATGATGATCTTGAAACTTCATATCAAGTTACTACTGAACTTCGTAGGTCCACGAGGGCACGTTCCGCACCAGAGTGGTACGACAACCCTGTCTTGGAAATCATGTTGTTAGACAACGGTGAACCTTCGAACTATGAAGAAGCGATGGCGGGCCCGGATTCTGACAAATGGCTGGAAGCCATGAAATCCGAGATAGGATCCATGTATGAAAACAAAGTATGGACTTTGACTGACTTGCCCGATGATCGGCGAGCCATAGAAAATAAATGGATCTTTAAGAAGAAGACATACGCGGATGGTAATGTGACCATCTATAAAGCTCGGCTTGTTGCTAAGGGTTATTGACAAGTTCAAGGGGTTGACTACGATGAGACTTTCTCACCCGTAGCGAAGCTGAAGTCCGTCCGAATCATGTTAGCAATTGCCGCATTCTATGATTATGAGATATGGCAAATGGACGTCAAAACGGCATTCCTTAATGGTTTCCTTAAGGAAGAATTGTATATGATGTAGCCGGAAGGTTTTGTCGATCCTAAGAATGCTGACAAGGTGTGCAAGCTCCAACGCTCAATTTATGGGCTGGTGCAAGCATCTCGGAGTTGGAACATTCGTTTTGATGAGATGATCAAAGCGTTTGGGTTTATGCAGACTTATGGAGAAGCCTGCATTTACAAGAAAGTGAGTGGGAGCTCTGTAGCATTTCCCATATTGTATGTGGATGACATACTGTTGATGGGAAATGATATAGAATTCTTGGAAAGCATAAAGGCCTACTTGAACAAGTGTTTTTCAATGAAGGACCTTGGAGAAGCTGCTTATATATTAGGCATCAAGATCTATAGAGATAGATCGAGAGGCCTCATTGGTCTTTCACAGAGTACGTACCTTGAGAAGATATTGAAGAAGTTCAAAATGGATTAGTCAAAGAAGGGGTTCTTGTCTGTATTGCAAGGTACGAGATTGAGCACGGCTCAATGCCCGACCACGGCAGAAGATAGAGAAAAGATGAGTGTCGTCCCCTATGCCTCGGCCATAGGGTCTATCATGTATGTTATGCTGTGTACCAGACCTGATGTAAACCTTGCCGTAAGTTTGGTAGGAAGGTACCAAAGTAATCCCGGCATGGAACACTGGACATCGGTCAAGAATATCCTGAAGTACCTGAAAAGGACTAAGGACATGTTTCTCGTGTATGAAGGTGACGAAGAGCTCGTCGTAAAAGGTTACGTCGATGCTAGCTTCGACACAGATCTAGATGACTCTAAGTCACAAACCGGATACTTGTATATTTTGAATGGTGGGGCAGTAAGCTGGTGCAGTTGCAAGCAAAGCGTTGTGACGGGATCTACATGTGAAGCGGAGTACATGGCAGCCTCGGAGGCAGCACAAGAAGCAGTCTGGGTGAAGGAGTTCATTACCGACCTAGGAGTCATACCCAATGTGTCGGGCCCGATGACTCTCTTATGTGACAACACTGGAGCTATTGCCCTTGCCAAGGAGCCCAGGTTTCACAGGAAGACCAGGCATATCAAGCGTCGCTTCAACTCCATTCGTGAAAGTGTTCAAAATGGAGACATAGAGATTTGTAAAGTACATATGGACCTGAATGTGGCAGATCCGTTGACTAAACCTCTCCCTAGAGCAAAACATGATCAACACCAAAACTGCTTGGTGTTCGATTCATCACAATGTAACTAGACTATTGACTCTAGTGCAAGTGGGAGACTGTTGGAAATATGCCCTAGAGGCAATAATAAAATGGTTATTATTATATTTGTTTGTTCATGATAATTGTCTATTGTTCATGCTATAATTGTGTTATCCGGAAATCGTAATACATGTGTGAATACATAGACCACAACACGTCCCTAGTGAGCCTCTAGTTGACTAGCTCGTTGATCAAAAGATAGTCATGGTTTCCTGACTATGGACATTGGATGTCATTGACAACGGGATCACATCATGAGGAGAATAATGTTATGGACAAGACCCAATCCTAAGCATAGCTCAAAGATCGTGTAGTTCGTTTGCTGTAGCTTTTCTGAATGTCAAGTATCATTTCCTTAGACCATGAGATTGTGCAACTCCCAGATACCGTAGGAGTGCCTTGGGTTTGCCAAACGTCACAACGTAACTGGGTGACTATAAAGGTACATTATAGGTATCTCCAAAAGCGTCTGTTGGGTTGGCACGAATCGAGAGTGGGATTTGTCACTCCGTATGACGGAGAGGTATCTCTGGGCCCACTCGGTAATGCATCATCATAATGAGCTCAATGTGATCAAGTGGTTGATCACGGGATCATGCATTACGACACGAGTAAAGTGAATTGCCGGTAACGAGATTGAACGAGGTATTGGGATACCGATGATTGAGTCTCGGGCAAGTAACGTACCGATTGACAAAGGGAATTGTATACGGATTGATTGAATCCTCGACATCATGGTTCATCCGATGAGATCATCGAGGAGCATGTGGGAGCCAACATGGGTATCAAGATCCCGCTGTTGGTTATTGACCGGAGAGTCGTCTCGGTCATGTCTGCATGTCTCCCGAACCCGTAGGGTCTACACACTTAAGGTTCGGTGACACTAGGGTTGTTAGGAAGACTTGTATGTGATTACCGAATGTTGTTCGAAGTCCCGGATGAGATCCCGGACGTCACGAGGAGTTCCGGAATGGTCCGGAGGTGAAGATTTATATGTAGGAAGTTGTCATACGGTCACCGGAAAGGTTCGGGGGCATATCGGTATTGTACCGGGGCCACCGGAGGGGTTCCGGGGGTCCACCGGGAGGGGCCACCTCTCTCGGAGGGCCTAATGGGCTGTAGAGGAAAGGGAACCATCCCTACATGGGCTGGCCGCATCCCCCCCTTGGGCCCATGCGCCTAGGGTTGGGGGGGGGGAACCCTAAAGGGGGTGCCCCCCTTGCTTGGGGGGTAAGCCCCCTCCCCTTGGCCGCCGCCCCCACCTCTAGATCTCATCTAGAGGGGCCCAGCCCCCTTCCTCCTTCCCATATAAATATAGGGGCAAGGGGAGGGCTGCACATCACATCCAAGGCGCAGCCCCTCCCCTCCCCAACACATCTCCTCCTCCGTAAGAGCTTGGCGAAGCCCTGCCGGAGTACTGCAGCTTCACCACCACCACGCCGTCGTTCTGCTGTTGGAGCCCTCTTCCTTAACCTCTCCCTCCTCCTTGCTGGATCAAGGCGCGGGAGACGTCCTCGCTCCGTACGTGTGTTGAACGCGGAGGTGCCTTCCGTTCGGCGCTAGGATCTTCGGTGATTTGGATCACGACGAGTACGACTCCATCAACCCCGTTCTCTTGAACGCTTCCGCTTGTGATCTACAAGGGTATGTAGATGCACTCCTCTCTCCCTTGTTGCTAGATGACTCCATAGATAGATCTTGGTGATGCGTAGAAAATTTTAAAATTCTGCTACGTTCCCCAACACTCTAGTCATAACTCTAACAGCATTATCATTTTTCTAACTATTTAATTCATTGAGCAAATCATTCCGAGCTTTAAGTACTTGTTCTACTTGAGTGGTAACCATAGAAGCATGTTTACTAATAAGTTTAGGTTCACCTTTAATATTTGCCATATAATCACCCAAGTGTTCAAGCATATCAGCATTATGTTTCAATTGTCTACCAACATAAGCATTGAAGTTTTCTTGTTTAACCATAAAGTCATCAAACTCATCCAAGCATGGGCTAGCAAACTTAGTAAATAGGATTTCAGCTTTATCATATCTATAGAGAGAATTTACCTTTACTACCTGTGTCGGGTTATCAAGACCATGTATTTCTTCAACAAGCGGCAAATTAAGACCATGTATTTCTTCAATAGGAGGTAACTTCTTAACATGTTCAGCTTTAATACCTTTTTCTTTCATAGATTTCTTTGCCTCTTGCATATCTTCAGGACTGAGAAATAGAATACCCCTTTTCTTCGGAGTTGGCTCAGGAGTTGGTTCAGGAATTGGATCAGGAAGTGTCCAATTATTTTCATTATTCAACATATTATTCAATAGAATTTCAGCTCCATCTGGTGTTCTTTCCCTGAAAACACAACCAGCACAACTATCTAGGTGGTCTCTGGAAGTATCGGTTAGTCCATTATAAAAGATATCAAGTATTTCATTTTTCTTAAGAGGATGATCAGGCAAAGCATTATGTAATTGGAGAAGCCTCCCCCAAGCTTGTGGGAGACTCTCTTCTTCAATTTGCACAAAATTATATATTTCCCTTAAAGCAGCTTGTTTCTTATGAGCGGGGAAATGTTTAGCAGAGAAAGTAATAAATCATATCCTGGGGACTACGCACACAACCAGGATCAAGAGAATTAAACCATATCTTAGCATGACCCTTTAATGAGAACAAAAATATTTTAAGGATATAATAGTAGCGAGTTTTCTCATCATTAGTCAACAGGGTGGCTATATCATTTAATTTAGTAAGATGTGCCACAACAGTTTCAGATTCATAGCCATAGAAAGGATCAGATTCAACTAAAGTAGTTATCTCAGGATCAACAGAGAAATCATAATCCTTATCAGTAACAAAGATAGGTGAAGTAGCACAAGCAGGATTAAGATCACTCCTATCGTTGCAAGCAAGAAAATCTCTAGCAGTTTCTTCATCCATAACATAGCCCTCAGGCACAACAGGTAATTCATATCTAGGGGGAGAATCTTCATCATCACTTTCATCAATATTATCAGTTTCAATAATTTCATTCTCTCTAGCCCTAGCAAATTTTTCATCAAGAAATTCACCAAGTGGCATAGTAGTATCAAGCATAGAAGTAGTTTCATCATAAGTATCATGCATAGCATAAGTGGCATCATCAATAACATGCGACATATCAGAATTAATAGCAGAAGCAGGTTTAGGTGTCGCAAGCTTACTCAAAACAGAAGGTGAATCAAGTGCAGAGCTAGATGGCAGTTCCTTACCTCCCCTCGTAGTTGAGGGATAAATCTTGGTTCTTGAATCTTTCAAGTTCTTCATAATGATAAGCAGATATAAATCCCAAGTGACTCAAAGAATAGAGCTATGCTCCTCGGCAACGGCGCCAGAAAATAGTCTTGATAACCCACAAGTATAGGGGATCACAACAGTTTTTGAGGGTAGAGTATTTATTGATTCGACACAAGGGGAGCCAAAGAATATTCTCAAGTATTAGCAGCTGAGTTGTCAGTTCAACCACACATGGAAACTTAATATCTGCAGCAAAGTGTTTAGTAGCAAAGTAACATGATAGTAGTGGTAATGGTAGCAAAAGTAATATTTTTGGTGTTTTGTAGTGATGATAACAATAGCAACGGAAAACTAAATAAGGGAAGAACAATATATGGAAAGCTCGTAGGTGATACGTCTCCAACGTATCTATAATTTTTGATTGTTCCATGCTATTATATTATCAACCTTGGATGTTTTATATGCATTTATATGCTATTTTATATGATTTTTGGGACTAACCTATTAACCTAGAGCCCAGTGCCAGTTTCTGTTTTTCCTTGTTTTAGAGTATCGCAGAAAAGGAAAATCAAACGGAGTCCAATTGACCTGAAACTTCACGGAACTTATTTTTGGACCAGAAGAAGCCCACGGAGTATTGGAGATGGATCAGAAGAGTCCCGGGCTGCCCACGAGGGTGGGGGCGTGCCCACCCCCCTGGGCGCGGCCCCCCTGCCTCGTGGACAGCACGGAGATCCACCGACGTACTTCTTCCTCCTATATATATATATCCATATACCCTAAAAACTTCGGGAGC
Organism: Triticum dicoccoides; assembly: GCF_002162155.2. Lineage (NCBI taxonomy): Eukaryota > Viridiplantae > Streptophyta > Magnoliopsida > Poales > Poaceae > Triticum > Triticum dicoccoides. The sequence continues at coordinate 493,371,500 of NC_041386.1, read as the reverse complement.
AGAATAGATCAGGAGTTCTGCCGCCAGAAGCCTCCCTAGCCATCGAAAAGCAATCTAGACCCGTTCCGGCGCCCTGCCTGAGGGGGAAATCCCTCTCCGGTGTCCATCTTCATCATCCCGGTGCTCTCCATGACGAGAAGGGAGTAGTTCTCCCTCGGGGCTGAGGCTTTGTACCAGTAGCTATGTGTTTGATCTCTCTCTCTCTCTCTCTCTCTCTCTCTCTCGTGTTCTTGAGGTGATACGATCTTGATGTATCGCGAGCTTTGCTATTACAGTTGGATCTTATGATGTTTCTCCCCCTCTACTCTCTTGTAATGGATTGAGTTTTCCCTTTGAAGTTATCTTATCGGATTGAGTCTTTAAGGATTTGAGAACACTTGATGTATGTCTTGCGTGGGATACCCGTGGTGACAATGGGGTATTCTATTGATCTACTTGATGTATGTTTTGGTGATCAACTTGCGGCTTGACACCCCCGATTCGATCGTACACTAATCATACACGCAAACGTGTACGATCAAGATCAGGGACTCACAGGAAGATATCACAACACAACTCTACAAATAAAATAAGTCATACAAGCATCATATTACAAGACAGGGGCCTCGAGGGCCCGAATATAAGAGCTCGATCATAGACGAGTCAGCGGAAGCAAACAATATCTGAGTACAGACATAAGTTAAACAATTTTGCCTTAAGAAGGCTAGCACAAACTGGGATACAGATCGAAAGAGGCGCATGCCTCCTACCTGGGATCCTCCTAAACTACTCATGGTCGTTGTCAGCGGGCTGCACGTAGTAGTAGGCACCTCCCGAGTAGTAGTAGTAGTCGTCGACGGTGGCATCTGGCTCCTGGGCTCCAACGTCTATTCGCAGCAATCGGGTATAGAAACGGGGAAAAGAGGGAGCAAAGCAACCGTGAGTACTCATCCAAAGTACTCGCAAGCAAGGAGCTACACTACAAATGTATGCATTGGTATCAAATGGATTAAGGGTATCATATGTGGACTGAACTGCAGAATGCTGGAATAAGAGGGGGATAGCTTTGCAGCAAGAGAAGAGAGTAGATGGTAAGTTCACCAAGTAGCATTGTGTAGCATAATCCTAACCGATGATCCTCCCCTCGTCGCCCTGTGGGAAGCGATCACCGGTTGTATCTGGCACTTGGAAGGGTGTGTTTTATTAAGTATACGGTTCTAGTTGTCATAAGGTCAAGGTACAACTCTAAGTCGTCCTGTTACCGAAGATCACAGCTATTCGAATAGATCAACTTCCCTGCAGGGGTGCACCACATTTCCCAACACACTCAATCCCCTTTGTCCGGACACACTTTTCTGGGTCATACCCGGCCTCGGAAGATCAACACGTCGCATCCCTACCTAGGCACAACAGAGAGGTCAGCACGCCGGTCTAAATCCTATGGCGCAGGGGTCTGGGCCCATCGCCCATGGCACACCTGCACGTTGCGTACGCGGCCGGCGAGCAGACCTAGCCTCCCTTATACAAGAGCAGGCATTCCAGTCCAACCCGGCGCGCGTCGCTTAGTCGCTGACGTGACGAAGGCTTCGGCTGATACCACGACGTCGAGTGCCCATAACTGTCCCCGCGTAGATGGTTAGTGCGTATAGGCCAGTGGCCAGACTCAGATCAAATACCAAGATCTCGTTAAATGTGTTATCTTGAAATAACTGCGAACGCCGACCAGGGCCAGGCCCACCTTTCTCCTAGGTGGTCACAACCTGCCCTGTCGCTTCGCCACAAAGATCCACTCAGAGGGCCGTCGGGACAAACGTCCTTTCGGACCCAATCCGTGAATCACTTGCGGGTACTCCTATGAGCCGACCTGTCTTTAGTCACCACAAGTATCTTATATTATGTATATAAGTATATACCCGTGACCACCTCCCAAGTGATCACGGTCCGATAGTATAGCATGGCAGACAGACAAGAATGTAGGGCCACTGATGATAATCTAGCATCCTATACTAAGCATTTAGGATTGCAGGTAAGGTATCAATAGTTGTAGCAACAATGACAGGTTATGCATCAGAATAGGATTAACGCAAAGCAGTAACATGCTACACTACTATAATGCAAGCAGTATAGATGAGAGTAGGCGATATCTGGTGATCAAGGGGGGGGGGCTTGCCTGGTTGCTCTGGCAAGAGAGAGGGGTCGTCAACACCGTAGTCGAACTGGGAAGCAGCGACGTCGGTCTCGGTGTCTAGCAAGAGAAGAGGGGGAAGAAACAATAAGTATTAAGCAAACAGATGCATAGCTATGCATGACATGACAAGTATCGGTGCTAGGGGTGCCCTCACGCGGTACGAGGTGGTACAGGTGAAGGGGGGAAACATCTGGGAAAGTATTCCCGGTGTTTCGCGTTTTCGGACAGATGAACCAGAGGGGGAAAGTTGCATGTACGCTATGCTAGGGATGCGTGGCGGACGAACGGGATGCGTATCTGGATTCGTCTCCTTGTTCTGAGCAACTTTCATGTTGAAAATAATTTAATTCGAGTTACGGATTAAAAGATATGAATTTCTAAAGATTTTATTAATTTCTGGAATTTAATTAATTATTTAATTTAACTCGAAATTGGGTTTATGACATTAGCATGATGTCATGCTGACGTCAGCGGTCAACAGGGGTTGACTGGGTCAAACTGACGCGTGGGTCTAGTGGGACCCAACTGTCATACTCTGTTAGGTTAATTAGGGTTTAGTTAATTGATTAGGTTAATCTAATCAGGATTAATTAGTTTAATTAACTCTTTAATTAATTAATTAAGATTAATTAATTAATTATTTTATTTAGTATTATTATTATTATTATTTTAATCCCCCTTTTTTAAAAACGTTCTGGGGCCGGGCCCCATTTGTCATTGGGCCAGGGGGAGCCCTAGCGCGCGAACGGGCATGGGTCTCGGGCGCGGTTGCAGGCGCCCGATGGGGCGAGGCCGAGCGCGGCCAGCGTCATGGCGCCGGCGAGGCAAAGCGCGCCGCGGCGGTGGCGGCGGGCGGCACAGGGAGCAGAGCGAGACGGGCGACGGTCGGCGACGCAGGGGGGCACGGGGCTGCGCGAGGCCGCGGCGGAGCACTGCGGCAGCGACACGGAAGGGACGGAGCTGCGGTGGTCGAGCGCGGGCGGCAGAGGGCAGCGGTGGCGGAGTAGAGGCAAGGCGAGGTCGGCCGCGCCGTCGAGGCAAGGTTTGGGCAAACCTACTGGAGCACGCGGGCGACGACGAGTGGCAGCAGCACCGTGCGGGGGTGGAAGGAAGATGCGGCGGGGCGTGCGCGAGCAGTCCTGCTACCTCTTGAGCTTGCGTTGGTTTTCCCCGAAGAGGAAGGGATGATGCAGCAGAGTACCGTAAGTATTTCCCTCGGTTTTTGAGAACCAATGTATCAATCCAGTAGGAGCCCACGCTCAAGTCCCTCGTACCTGGACAAAGCGATAGCTACTCGCAACCAACACGATTAGGGGTTGTCAAGCCCTTCACGGTCACTTACGAGAGTGAGATCTGATAGATATAATATTGTTGGTTTTTTTTTATATAAAGATGCAAAGTAAAAAGTAAAGGCAAAGTAAAAAGCAAAACAATATTAAAGTGATGGAGATTGATATGATGAGAATAGACCCGGGGGCCATAGGTTTCACTAGTGGCTTCTCTCAAGAGCATAAGTATTCTACGGTGGGTGAACAAATTACTGTTGAGCAATTGACAGAATTGAGCATAATTATGAGAATATCTAGGCATGATCATGTATATAGGCATCACGTCCGTGACAAGTAGATCAAAATGATTCTGCATCTACTACTATCACTCCACTCATCGACCCCTATCCAGCATGCATCTAGAGTATTAAGTTAAAAACAGAGTAACGCCTTAAGCAAGATGACATGATGTAGAGAGATAAATTCATGCAATATGAAATAAACCCCATATTGTTATCCTCGATGGCAACGATACAATACGTGTCTTGCTGCCCCTTCTATCACTGGGTAAGGACACCGCAAGATCGAACCCAAAGCTAAGCACTTCTCCCATGGCAAGAACTACCAATCTAGTTGGCCAAACCAAACGGATAATTCGAAGAGACTTGCAAAGATAACCAATCATACATAAAAGAATTCAGAAAAGATTCAAATATTATTCATAGATAGACTTGATCATAAACCCACAATTCATCGGTCTCAACAAACACACCGCAAAAAGAAGATTATATCAAATAGATCTCCACGAGAGAGGGGGAGAACTTTGTATTGAGATTCAAACAGAGAGAAGAAGCCATCTAGCTACTAACTATGGACCCAAAGGTCTGAGGTAAACTACTCACACTTCATCGGAGAGGCTATGATGATGTAGAAGCCCTCCGTGATGACGGCCCTCTTCCGACGGAGCTCCGGAACAGGCCCCAAGATGGGATCTCGTGGATATAGAAAGTTGCGGCGGTGGAATTAGGTTTTTGGCTCCTGTTCTGATCGTTTGGGGGTACGTGTGTATATATAGGAGGAAGGAGTATGTCGGTGGAGCACCGAGGGGCCCACAAGGCAGGGGGCGCGCCCTAGGGGGGCGCGCCCCCCACCCTCGTGACCTCCTCTTTGATCCCTTGCAGTAGGGTCCAAGTCTCCTGGATCACGTTCGGTGAGAAAATCACGTTCCCGAAGATTTTATTCCATTTGGACTCCGTTTGATATTCCGTTTATCCGAAACACCGAAATAGGCAAAAAACAACAATTCTGGGTTGGGCCTCCGGTTAATAGATTAGTCCCAAAAATAATATAGAAGTGGAAAATAAAGCCCAATATAGTCCAAAACAGTAGATAATATAGCATGGAGCAATCAAAAAATATAGATACGTTGGAGGCGTATCAGGCATCCCCAAGCTTAATTCCTGCTCGTCCTCGAGTAGGTAAATGATAAAAAGAGAATTTTTGATGCGGAGTGCTACTTGGCATAATTTCAATGCAAATCTTCTTAATTGTGGTATGAATATTCAGATTAGAAAGATTCAAGACAAAAGTTTATATTGACATAGAAAAATAATAATACTTCAAGCATACTAACAAAACAATTATGTCTTCTCAAAATAACATGGCCAAAGAAAGTTATCCCTACAAAATCATATAGTCTGGCTATGCTCCATCTTCCCTATACAAAGTATTTAAATCATGCATAACCCCGATGACAAGCAAAACAATTGTTTCATACTCTAACCTTTTCAAAACTTTTTCAATTTTCACGCAATACATGAGCGTGAGCCATGGATATAGCACTATAGGTGGAATAGAATGGTGGTTGTGGAGAAGACAAAAAGGAGAAGATAGTCTCACATCAACTAGGCGTATCAACGGCCTATGGAGATGCCCATCAATAGATATCAATGTGAGTGAGTAGGGATTGCCATTCAACGGATGCACTAGAGCTATAAATATATGAAAGCTCAACAAAAGAAACTAGTGGGTGTGCATCCAACTTGCTTGCTCATGAAGACCTAGGGCAATTTGAGGAAGCCCATCATTGGAATATACAAGCCAAGTTCTATAACGTAAAATTCCCACTAGTATATGAAAGTGACAACATACAAGACTCTCTATATGAAGAACACGGTGCTACTTTGAAGCACAATATATGAGACTTGCTATATCATGGTGCTACTTTGAAGCACAAGTGTGGAAAAAAGGATAGTAGCATTGCCCCTTTTTTTGGGCCTTTTTTTCTTTGGCCTTTTTTTCGGACAATGCTCTATTGAATGATGATCATCACACTTCTATTTATTTACAACTCAATGATTACAACTCGATACTAAAACAAAGTATGACTCTATATGAATGCCTCCGGCGGTGTACCGGGATATGCAATGAATCAAGAGTGACAAGTATGAAAGAATTATGAACGGTGGCTTTGCCACAAATACTATGTCAACTACATGATCACACTAAGCAATATGACAATGATGGATGTGTCATGATGAACTAGATGGTGGAAAGTTGCATGGCAATATATCTCGGAATGGCTATGGAAATGCCATAATAGGTAGGTATGGTGGCTGTTTTGAGGAAGGTATATGATAGGTGTATGATACCGGCGAAAGTTGCGCGGTATTGGAGAGGCTAGCAAGGGTGGAAGGGTGGGAGTGTGTATAATCCATGGACTCAACATTAGTCATAAAGAACTCATATACTTATTGCAAAAATCTAGAAGTTATCAAAGCAAAGTATTACACGCATGCTCCTAGGGGGATAGATTGGTAGGAAAAGACCATCGCTCGTCCCCGACCGCCACTCATAGGGAAGACAATCAATAAATAAATCATGCTCCGACTTCATCACATAACGGTTCACCATACGTGCATGCTACGGGAATCACAAACTTCAACACAAGTATTCTTTAAATTCACAACTACTCAACTAGCATGACTTTAATATTATCACCTCCATATCTCAAAACAATTATCATGCTTCAATCTTTTCTTAGTATTCAACACACTTAAAAGAAAGTTTCACAAATCTTGAATACCAAGCATATTATTATTAGGCAAATTACCATGCTATTAAGAGACTCTCAAATTAATTTAAGTGAAGCATGAGAGATCAATAGTTTCTTTAAAACAAATCCACCACCGTGCTCTAAAAGATCTAAGTGAGGCACATAGAGCAAAATTATCTATCTCAAAAGATATAAGTGAAGCACATAGAGCAAAACTATCTAGCTCAAAAGATATAAGTGAAGCACATAGAGTATTCTATCAAATTTTAATTCATATATGGCTCTCTCAAAAGGTGTGTACAGCAAGGATGATTGTGGCATACTAAGACACAAAGACACAAATAATACAAGACGCTCCAAGCAAAACACATATCATGTTGGTGAATAAAAATATAGCTCCAAGTAAATTATCGATGGAAGTGGACGAAAAAAGGGGATGCCTTCCGGGGCATCCCCAAGCTTTGACTTTTTGGTGTCCTTGGATTATCTTGGGGGTACCATGGGCATCCCCAAGCTTAGGCTCTTTCCACTCCTTGTTCCATGATCCATCAAAAGATTCACCCAAAACTTGAAAACTTCACAACACAAAACTCAAAATAGAAAACTCGTGAGCTCCGTTAGCGAAAGAAAACAAAAGACCACTTCAAGGTACTGTAATGAACTTATTATTTATTTATATTGGTGTTAAACCTACTATATTCCAACTTCTCTATGGATTATAAACTATTTTACTAGCCATAGATTCATCAAAATAAGCAAACAACACACGAAAAACAGAATCTGTCAAAAACAGAACAGTCTGTAGTTATCTGTAGCTAGCGCAAGATCTGGAACCCCCAAAATTCTAAAATAAATTGCTGGACGTGAGGAATTTATCTATTAATCATCTGAAAAAAGAATTAACTAAATATCACTCGTCAAATAAAAATGACAGCATTTCTCGTGAGCGCTAAAGTTTCTGTTTTTACAGCAAGTTCAACAAGACTTTCCCCAAGTCTTCCCAACGGTTCTACTTGGCACAAACACTAATTAAACACACAAAAACAACCAAAACAGAGGCTAAATAATTTATTAATTACTAAGCAGGAGCAAAAAGCAAGTAATAAAAATAAAATTGGGTTGCCTCCCAACAAGCGCTATCGTTTAACGCCCCTAGCTAGGCATAAGCAAGGATAGATCTAAGTATTGCCAGAGTAATAAGATAGATTGGTGAAACTAATTTCATATTCTCTATGTTCGGCAGCAAGTTTTATTTGAGGCAAGCAAAAGTAATTAAAAGGATTAAATTTAACGGGACAAAAGTCCCCAAGATCAACCTTGGGAGGTATAGGTTCCTCCTTTGGTCCTTCATAATGCACCACCAATTCATCATTATAAGCATTCTTTTGACAGAAATTTGTGAGCCTATATTCAAGAGAATATCCTAGTTCATTATTTCGAATAGCCAAATCATCATTAAGATCAGAAATTCTATCAACTAAAACATTGGTAGGAACCTTTCTTCTAAGATTTTCATTGAAAGCAACATAATCTAGAGATTGAAAACGCATTATTTCTTCTTGATCAAAGAGGATAGCCTCTATGGGAGGACGGCAAGCGTCCACCCTATAATGTGCAAAGATTTCTTTGGCTTCTCTTATTATGAATCTAAACTCATGAGCCAAAAAGATAGTGGCGGCACGCTTAACAGAAGAATGCTCAATATTAGAAAATTCCAGAAAAATCCTTTGTATAGAAGGATGCATGTGCATGAATTGTCTTTCAAGTTCAACTACAAGCATGGCAATAGCATCCGCAAGACTACTAGTTCTGTGAAGGATAGAACTACCCATAGAAGGTAAAGCACCGACACAAGTAAACAAATCTTGAATAACTCCTTTTCCAATAATATTACCACTACCAACACAGAATTTTTTTGTATGAACGATGGTAGGTTCTTTAGCAGGAGTATCAGAATTTTCAATGATATTGTTATCGCCCAAATTGGCGATAACTTCCCCAGTTTTAGACATAATGACAAGCAGGCAAACAAAGTAACACACAAGCAAATAAAGAGGCAAGCAGAGAGGGAGGATAGAGAGAGAGGGTGAATAAAACGGCAAAGGTGAATTGGGGGAGAGGAAAACGAGAGGCAAATGGCAAATAATGTAATGCGAGAGATAGGGATTGTGATGGTACTTGGTATATTGACTTTTTGCGTAGACTCCCCGGCAACGGCGCCAGAAATCCTTCTTGCTACGTCTAGAGCTTGCGTTGGTTTTCCCCGAAGAGGAAGGGATGATGCAGCAGAGTGGCGTAAGTATTTCCCTCAATTTTTGAGAACCAAGGTATCAATCCAGTAGGAGCCCACGCTTAAGTCCCTCATACCTGCACAAAGCGATAGCTACTCGCAACCAACACGATTAGGGGTTGTCAAGCCCTTCACGGTCACTTAAGAGAGTGAGATCTGATAGATATGATATTTTTGTTTTTTTTATATTAAGATGCAAAGTAAAAAGTAAAGGCAAAGTAAAAGGTAAAACAATATTAAAGTGATGGAGATTGATATGATGAGAATAGACCCGGGAGCCATAGGTTTCACTAGTGGCTTCTCTCAAGAGCATAAGTATTCTACGGTGGGTGAACAAATTACTGTTGAGCAATTGACAGAATTGAGCATAATTATGAGAATATCTAGGCATGATCATGTATATAGGCATCACGTCCGTGACAAGTAGATCGAAACGATTCTGCATCTACTACTATTACTCCACTCATCGACCGCTATCCAGCATGCATCTAGAGTATTAAGTTAAAAATAGAGTAACGCCTTAAGCAAGATGACATGATGTAGAGAGATAAATTCATGCAATATGAAATAAACCCCATCTTGTTATCCTCGATGGCAACGATACAATACGTGCCTTGCTGCCCCTTCTGTCACTGGGTAAGGACACCGCAAGATCGAACCCAAAGCTAAGCACTTCTCCCATGGCAAGAACTACCAATCTAGTTGGCCAAACCAAACGGATAATTCGAAGAGACTTGCAAAGATAACCAATCATACATAAAAGAATTCAGAAAAGATTCAAATATTATTCATAGATAGACTTGATCATAAACCCACAATTCATCGGTCTCAACAAACACACCGCAAAAAGAAGATTACATCGAATAGATCTCTGCGAGAGAGGGGGAGAACTTTGTATTGGGATTCAAAGAGAGAGAAGAAGCCATCTAGCTACTAACTATGGACCCGAAGGTCTGAGGTAAACTACTCACACTTCATCGGAGAGGCTATGATGATGTAGAAGCCCTCCGTGATGACGGCCCTCTTCCGGCGGAGCTCCGGAATAGGCCCCAAGATGGGATCTCGTGGATACAGAAAGTTGCGGCGGTGGAATTAGGTTTTTGGCTCCCGTTCTGATCGTTTGGCGGTACGTGTGTATATATAGGAGGAAGGAGTACGTCGGTGGAGCACCGAGGGGCCCACGAGGCAGGGGGCGTGCCCTAGGGGGGGCGTCCCCACCCTCGTGACCTCCTCTTTGATCCCTTGCAGGGTCCATGTCTCTTGGATCACGTTCGGTGAGAAAATCACGTTCCCGAAGATTTTATTCCGTTTGGACTCCGTTTGATATTCCGTTTATCCGAAACACTAAAATAGGCAAAAAATAACAATTCTGGGCTGGGCCTCCGGTTAATAGGTTAGTCCCAAAAATAATATAAAAGTGGAAAATAAAGCTCAATATAGTCCAAAACAGTAGATAATATAGCATGGATCAATCAAAAATTATAGATACGTTGGAGACGTATCAAGTCCCGAGTGACTGCGAAGGGCGGCCGGAGGGGGGCGCGCGAGCGCTCGAGCGGGCGGCGTCGGCAGGCCGCGGGCGGACGAGCGGGGGCGCACTAGGTTCGGGGGTCAGGTCGGTCGGAGCTGCGGGACAGCGAGCATGACTACACGCGGGGAGCGGCAGAGAGGTTGCGCGTGTGCGCGCATGGCCATGGGCGCGGGCGTGCGGGGAGCGGCGACCGCGTCGACGGGGACGATGGGGGAGGAAGAGGCCGGGGCCTCGCTGGGTGTCAGTAGGGAACGGGGCAGTGTTGGTTGGGGAGGGTGACGGCGACGATGGGCG
>NC_041386.1:493303349-493360430 GCF_002162155.2 Triticum dicoccoides | reverse complement strand
GAAAGCTCCGGCGAGGCGGCGTCGTGCGGCTCGGTTCCAGGCGCGGCGGGGCAGGGTCACCCTGATCCCGATCTGGATCGGGGGAGCAAGGGGGGAGAGCGAGTGGGGGAGTGGGGGGGGCGAGTGGGAGGTGTCGGTTAGGGTTTCCGGTCGGGGTGGGGTTAAGGGAAGCGAGGAGGGGTCGCATGGGCCGGCCTGGTCGGCTGAGCCGACTGGGCCAAGAGGCTTGCTGGGTCGGAGCCCCGGGGGTTTTCTTTTCCTTTTTTGTTTGTTTTTCTCTTTTGTATTTCCTTTCTTTCTTTTATTTCCTTTTCTGTTTTAATCCATTTTAAAATACTTAGGCACTTTATATAAATGTGTTTATTACACCATAATTAAATATGAAAATTATGGCACTGCCCGAACATTTTTGTTTTAACTTTTGAAAACTTTTATTATTTAACTTTATTTTAAATTTGAATTTGACTCAGTTTTGAACTTACGGTAGATTATCAACAGTAACCGTGGTGACATGGCATGATTAGCGTTGGATTACTGTAGCACGATTATCCGGGCGTTACAAATCTCCTCCACTACAAGAAATCTCGTCCCAAGATTTAGGAGGTAGAAGGAAACAGTGCGGGGTATTCATCACGCAGGTGGTCCTCGCGTTCCCAAGTGGCTTCATCTTCAGAGTGATGCGACCACTGGACTTTGAGGAACTTGATCGCCTTCTGACGTGTGCGGCGTTCAGCTTGGTCGAGAATTCAGACCGGATGCTCTTTATAGGAGAGGTCCTGTTGCAATTCGAGCACTTCATGATCCACTGCTCGGATTGGATCCCTGAAGCAACGGCGGAGTTGTGACACGTGGAACACATCGTGAACTTGGGAAAGGTTCGGCGGAAGCTCCAGTTGATATGCCACTTTTCCACGCCTTTCGAGAATAGTGAAGGGACCGATATAGCGAGGAGCTAGCTTGCCCTTGATCCCAAAGCGGTGAGCACCCTTCATTGGTGTAACTTGAAGATAAGCCTTTTCGCCAGGTTGATAGACCATGTCTTTGTGATGACGGTCATACTGACTCTTCTGACGTGACTAGGCAATCTTGAGATTCTCGCGAATAATGCAAACTTGTTCTTCGGCCTGTTGGATAATATCCAGACCAAAGAGTGGACGTTCCCCAGTTTCTGACCAGTTCAAAGGGGTTCGACACTTTCGTTCATATAGCACTTCGAAGGGGGACATCTTCAGACTAGCTTGATAGCTATTATTATAAGAGAACTCGACATATGGAAGAGATTCCTCCCATTTCTTGCCGAAGAAAACTACACAAGCTCGAATCATGTCTTCAAGAACTTGGTTGACATGTTCAATTTGACCTTGCGACTGAGGATGAAACACAATACTGAACGACAGATGAGTTCCCATAGCTTCTTGGAAACTTGCCCAGAATCTTGAAGTGAATAAGCTGCCACAGTCTGAACTGATAACCAGTGGAATACCGTGAAGTGAAACAATTCTGGACATGTAGAGAGTTGCAAGCTGGCTAGCAGTGATTGTTTCTTTGACCGCCAGAAAATGTGCAACTTTAGAAAGCCGGTCAATGACGACAAGAATAGCATCATTACCTTTCTGCGATTTGGGAAATCAAGTGACGAAGTCCATTTCAACATGGTCCCATTTCCATTCAGGAATAGAGATAGGTTGCAGAGTTCCAGCATGCCTTTGATGCTCTGCTTTGATACAGCGGCAAACGTCACACTCAACAACATATTGAGCAATGCCTTGCTTCATATTAGACCACCAGAATCTCTGACGGATGTCTTGGTACATCTTTGTACTACCAGGATGAATAGACAAAGGCGTATCATGAGCTTCTTTCATAACCTTTTTAGTCTGATCCAGGTTTTTCCTCGAACGTGGTACCACTAGGTGGCCTTTGAAGTACAAGGCGCCATCATCGGCGATAGTGAAGAATGAGGGCTTTCCTTCTGCTAGATGGCATTTAATCTTATGGACTTCGGAGTCATAACCTTGAATAGTCTTTATACCACCTACGAGATCTGGTACGACAGCCAAGGTATTTAGAGAACCCTTAGTAACAACACGAAGATTCATTTTCTGAAACTCTGGGGGAGGGGGAGCGAGTGCTCCAGGAGGAACAATATGAAGGTTCAGCTTTCTAAATTCTTCGACAAGCGAGGGCTGAACTTTGTGAACCTGGAGGTGGTTGCAGTAAGACTTGCAGCTCAAGGCATCAGCCATTACATTAGCCTTGCCGGGGTTATAGGATATACCCACGTCAAAGTCTGCAACAGTCTCCATCCATCTCTGCTGATGGAGGTTCAGATCTGGCTGAGTAAACAGATATTTCAGACTTTGGTGGTCGCTAAAGATCTCGCAACGATTACCGAGAAGGTAATGTCACCACTACTTCAGTGCATGAATGACAGCAGCAAGCTCGAGGTCATGAACTGGGTAGTTTTCTTCGTGAGGGCGCAGTTGACGAGAGGCATAAGCAATCACTCTGCGCTCTTGCATTAGGACACAGCCTAATCCTTGATGGGAAGCGTCGCAGTAAATGACGAAGTCCTTCTTAGTATTAGGTGGTGCAAGCACTGGGGCAGAAGTCAACTTCTCTTTGAGTGCCTGGAAACTTTCCTGACACTTGTCTGTCCATTCGAATTTGACACCCTTATGCAACAGATTAGTCAGAGGCCTGACAATCTTGGAGAAGTTCTCGACGAATCGACGGCAATAGCTGGCGAGACCGAGAAAACTTCGGACTTGCTTGACATTCTTCGGAGGAGTCCAATCGAGAATAGCCTGAACTCGTTCAGGGTTGACGGCAATACCATCCTTGGAGATGACATGCCCAAGATAGGTTACTTCGGGGAGCCAGAATTCACACTTGGAATACTTAGCATACAGTCGATGCTCTCAAAGCTTTTCCAGCACAAGACGAAGATGTTCAACATGTTCTTCTTTGTTCTTGGAAAATACAAGGATATCGTCCAAATAAACCACGACGAATTTGTCGAGGTAATCCATGAATATGTAGTTCATCAGCCGAGAGAAGGTGGCGGGAGCATTCGTTAAGCCGAATGACATGACGGTGTACTCGTATGATCAATACCGAGTCACGAAGGCCGTTTTTGGGATATCCTCTTCACGAACACGGATCTGGTGGTAACCCAACCTCAAGTCGAGTTTGGAGAACATTGATGAGCCAGACAGTTGATCATAAAGATCATTGATCCGAGGAAGAGGATATTTATTCTGAATGGTAGCTTCGTTTATAGGGCGGTAGTCTTGGACTAATCGGTTCGTCCCATCCTTCTTCTTGACAAAGAGAGAAGGTGCTCCCCAAGGAGAGCAACTAGGGCGGATGAAACCTTTGACAAGAGATTTGTCGATTTCCTCCTTAAGCTCAATGAGTTCATGTGGCGGCATCTTGTAGGGTCATTTGGCTATAGGGCTGGTGCCCGGTTTCAAGTCGATAATGAATTTGACAGCTCTAGCAGGGGGAATCCCTGGAAGTTCTTCTAGAAAGACGTCTTGGAATTCATGAACGACGGGAATGTTTTCAATGCCCTCGAGTGGTGCAGTGTTCAATGCATTCAAGGCATAAAGTCGTGCCTCGGCATTTTGAACTAGATGAGCCTGGTAAGCAACTATTTCGTCGAAAGGATGTAGCAGATGGACGGTCTTAGTGGCGCAAACTATAGAAGCAGTATGCGCTTTCAACCAATCCATCCCCAGAATGAGGTCGATGTTAGACGACTTCATGATAATGGGAGAGGCATAGAATTCTAGCCCTTCGATTTCCACGGGGACGTCGATGCCAACCAGTGAGGTTTGACATTGTCCCACGGGGTTTTTTACCAATACCGAAGTGTTCATCTCCTCACATTTAATGTCATGCTTGTATGCAAAATATTCTGACATGAATGAATGCGATGCTCCTGAATTGAATAAAACAAATGTAGGTACTGAATTTACGAGGAGTGTACCCATCACAGTAGCAGGTTGGTCTTGAGTTTCATTAAGATCAACGTGGTTGGCATGAACACGACCATAAGACCTGGCATTGTTGTTGCGAGGCTGGTTGTTTCCACGGCCAGCTGCAGGGAGGGCCAGTTAATTCTGGTTCTGGTTGCATTCCCTAGCACGGTGTCCTGGTTGACCACACCTGAAGCACAGACCATTATTGGGAGTGGGAACAGGAGCTTGTGGTGGTGGAGCTGGAAGTCTTGGCTACCTAGTTGGTGGGGGAGGCAGACGCGATGCAGCATAGGACTGCCTTGGAGCAGGTGCAGTTGGCTGGTACATGCTGTTGGGAATCCATATCCTATGCTTCTACGAGGACGGGCCCGAAGATGAGCCCGTGTCACGGTTGCGCCTGTGAGAGCTCTGGTGTTCCTGCAGACCAGTTTCGACATTGATGGCCTTGTTCACCAAGGTGGCAAAATCAGCAAAGTCGTGCACTAGAAGTGGGAGCTTGATATCAGCTTGAAGGCCATCACGGAACTTCTCTTGTCTGCGTGCATCAGTTGCAATGTCTTCTTCAACATAGTGGGACAAGTCCAGAAACTCCCGTTGATAAGCTTCCACAGTGTTATTGCCTTGGGTGAGGCTGCGGAACTCGCGCTTCTTATGGTCCATGGCTCCTTGAGGAATGAAGCGAGCACGGAAAGCAGCTTGGAAGTCTGGCCAGGTGATGATTGTTCCAACCGGTAGAGTACGCCTGTGGCTGTCCCACCATTGAGCAGCGGGTCCCTTCAAGAAGAAGGAAGCAAAGGTGACATAGCTGGCAGGGGCTACATCAGCAGACTCCATCTCGTAGATGATGTCATGGAGCCAGTCATCAGCATCCAGAGGCTGAGTTGAGCCGCGGTACACAGTTGGATTGAGACGCATGAAATCCTGCAGGGTCACTTGGGTTGGCTGCTGGTTCATATTGGGGCGAGGAAACTGAGCCATAATATTCTCCATAAACTGGCGATTCAGCTCTAACTATTGCATCATCCAGCCATGTACTCAGGCGGGGGTGGGGGAGGGTTATCACTACCACGACCACCTGGTCTAACCACCCCGCTAATATATAATAGGGGTAGTTCAGCATTGAGAATTTGCAAGGACAAGAATCATTCATGATGAAACATGCATAATGAAAGGAACACGATAGACATTGCATAGTAGTTGGCATATCTTACAAAAGTGATCATGCATAGAGTTCGGTACACAGATGCCACGACCGGGTTTTCCGGGTAATAAATTTCCAGAAAAGACCGTCGTGCTCATCAGCCCCAGGATTACTGTTAGCTGATAAGGCTCCAACTTGATACAGAAATTCCAAGCAAAAATACAAAATATGTAGTACAAGACCATTCTGGCCTGTGAGTACAACAAATGGTTTCTAGTGGTTGATGGCGGAAGCGGGTTGTGAAACATCAGTGTCTATGGGACTCCATTTCCCACGGGAACAGCTGACCAGGTTAATTCCTATCTTCGCGAGGCTGCTATCTCCATTGAGTGGGTTCCAGGGCTGGCATCGCGTCGCTCATCTCCGTGCAAGATAATCTGGCCAAGACAATAGCCAGGGACAAGCCAGTGAGTACTTTGAATGTACTCGCAAACATTATGAACACAGGTATAATATAACCATGATGTGCTAAAAATATTTTTATGCTCATGACGTCAGTCAAAAATAGTAAATAAATTACTGATGCGTGCAGGCGGTTATTTATAAAAAAAATGCAATACATAGTAGTATTAAAATTTATGAAATAAATAACAAGCAATGCCATAGTCGGGCGTCTGAGCGACACCACATAAAGGGCTTTAAAAGAAATGCCACAGTCGGGCGTCTGAGCGACGCCACATAAAGGGCTTTAAAAGAAATGCCACAGTCAGGCGTCTGAGCGACGCCACATAAAAGGGCTTTAAAAGAAATGCCACAGTCGGGCGTCTGAGCGACGCCACATAAAGGGCTTTAAAAGAAATGCCACAGTCGGGCGTCTGAGCGACGCCACATAAAGGGCTTTTTAAAAGAAATGCCACAGTCAGGCGTCTGAGCGACGCCACATAAAGGGCTTTAAAATAAATGCCACAGTCGGGCGTCTGAGCGACGCCACATAAAGGGCTTTAAAAGAAATGCCACAGTCGGGCGTCTGAGCGACGCCACATAAAGGGCTTTAAAAGAAATGCCACAGTCGGGCGTCTGAGCGATACCACATAAAGGGCTTTAAAAGAAATGCCACAGTCGGGCGTCTGAGCGACGCCACATAAAGGGCTTTAAAAGAAACAATCATAATGAATATCCCTGGAGGTAGAACCATCCCAGAGATACCCGATAATAACAATAATATCATGGGTTAGTCAACAATAATAATAATCATCATAGATATCACAAGTCACGAGTAG
Source organism: Triticum dicoccoides (assembly GCF_002162155.2). NCBI lineage: Eukaryota > Viridiplantae > Streptophyta > Magnoliopsida > Poales > Poaceae > Triticum > Triticum dicoccoides. The sequence continues at coordinate 493,354,023 of NC_041386.1, read as the reverse complement.
TAATTCCATTTTCTGGTTAACAGTTTCACCTCCGAAGACCGACACTAAGACCGACACCTGACCCATCCCAGACTGTAATCCTTAACCATGGACACGGCTATTCGAATAGGTTTATTCTCTGCAGAGGGTGTACTCTTTACCCACGAGTAACGGATCTCTTTAGTCCATCGGGACTAATTCCGTCTACGGTCTTTTTGTTGAAAACACACCTAACTTGCACACACCAGCTTATCTCACACGTGTCTGGAATCACCCACGACACCTGTTAAGCAAACTCTAAGTGGGGAGGCTACAACCTCGCGCAGCATGGGATCAAATTTATATCGCGCGCTCCAAGGGGTGGCCTCCCCTCTCGGTCCCAACCGGAAACACCCATGCCCCCGGACCAGGTGGCCTGCCTACCAGCTACAACCGGTATCTTCCATCATGGCCTCTCTGTACGGTGTGTGCTGGAAAGAGGTTGACAACTTACTGAACCGTACTCTACTTGCTGTAGAGACGAGTGGTAGTACGAAACAAGTATGGGGGTTACTGGAACAAGACTCGATCCACGGTCGACTCAGGAGGTTCAAGTATTCCCTGCATGATTAGCATGACGAATATATTTCATCCAACAGAGTCTCATATCACCTTACCATGCCATACCAGACATAACCGTCCCGACGGAGACCGGCGACAAACTCATGCCTACCCAAGGCCGAGGTTTTTTCCGGGTTCCTGCCGGTATGCATGCAAGGCACATGAGGATGATTATCATCACAAGTGAATCCATTTCCAACAGCATGGAAATCAACAACATGCACCCATGCATATGATCATATCACATGAAATAACAAGTCCTTCGAAATGCGGTGGTGTTATAAATGTATCAACGATCACACCAAAAATATTATGCCGGGGTTCAGAATGCTTGCCTTCAATGTTGTGGAGGGGTGAGGTGCTCTCCAAAACTTTTGAAAGCTTCTTCTCTCTCCCCAAAATCCTATTTAAAAATATATTTGAATTAACACACATTTCAAAAACAGAACCAAAAAGTTGTTTGAAAATTTTTCAAATAAATCTTAAAATAAACTAGACCAAATTTGAGGAAGGTAGGAAAAAGAATCAACTCATTTGGAGTTATATTTAAAAAGTTATAGCCAGTCAAAGATTTGGTCAAATCTGTTATTTAAAATAAAACAGAAAAGAAAACGGTTCAGATAGAAATACGCTTTCGGTGCAGAGGAGGCGTACTTGGGGCTTTACGCCTCCAATTAACCACGCGGGCGGCGCAGGGTGTCACTGACAGTGGGCCTGCCTGGCCCAATGGTCAGGTTTGACCAGTCGTCGCGCGTCGTCTCCCTCCTTTGCCCGAGCGGAGCGGGGCTCCGGCGATCGTCGCCGGCGTTTGGCTGCTCCTCGCGGGCCCCCGAGGGTGGGGATGGATCCGTAAGGTTGGGGCGGTCCTCTCGGTAGTCGTTGGGTTGGCGGGGACGGAGTGAGCGGCCGGCGGCGAGCTCCGCGGCGGAAGAAGGCTTCGGTGGCGAAGTGACTTTGTGGCGGCGTTGGCTCCCGATCAAAATCAAGTAGGGGAAAAGGCTCACGGGAGGATGTGGAAGCTCTTGGTGAAGAGAACGGAGAGGGGGAAATACTGGAGGTGCCGGATTGGCCGGGGCGGTGGCGGCGGCAGGAGTTGCCGGAGATGAGGAAGGAGGCCTCCCCGGGTCGAATGCGAGCTAGGGGAGTGCCATAGGGGTGGTCTGAGGTCGCGTGCGTGCTCAGAGGGGCTCGGGGTGTCCATTTATAGCGCGACGAGGTCGGTTCCGCGGCGGCCGTGGATAAGCTTTCCGGCGAACCGCCTCTCTGTAGCAGCAGGGCATCGTGGCGGCGACGAGCGCTAGCGGACATGGCTGCGGATGAGCACGCGCTGTTCCAGGGGCAGGTGGCGAGCCGGGGTGGCTTGGGCGGCGCTGCACGGCGCAGGGCTGTCGGGCGGCGGCGGCGGCTAGCTCTTGGCTTGCCGGGCGTGGCGAGGAGCGGCTTGGCGCGTAGTGGTGAGAAGGGGAGTATGTGGCGAGGTTCTGCAGAGCGGGCCAAAGCCGTGGGGCCAGCGTGTCAGCTCGGGCGCGGGTCGTGCAATACGCGCGCTCTGCTCGCGCTCCGGGCGTGCACGGGACGTGTTCGACACTATGCCAGAGCACGCTAGAGGTCGCGGTCGAGGCTGGCAATTAACAGACCCAGGTTAGGAGCAACTGGAATCCTAGTGGACATGCTAGTATGATCCGAGGTGCAAGGTCACAATGCAAAGACAAAATCATGTCAAAACTGGCCATGCACACCAGGTGTTTGACAAAATGCTAAGGGCACTCAGGCAGGTCTTGGAATGGTCAAAAACTCCAGATGGAAGTCTCTGTGGATGAAAGAGAGAGTGGTGAGGTTATTTGGTCAAAAGCAGAAACTTGTTAGTGTAACTTTAGCAGAATTTCAATTCTGGACAGGAAATATATGACATTATTTCATGAACCAAAAATGATCCAAAAGGTGCATGCTCATGGACTTAAGGGTTTAACATGGGGGACTACAAGTAGGAGAAAAGATCAAGGGTTAAAGAGCAAATAAAAACATGGTTGCTGTACAAACCATCAAGTTGGTCCAGAATGAAGATGAGGTTGATTCACTCAAATTTTTCAAAGAACATAAATAGGTTTTTGCACAAAGTGAAACAATAGGCTCCTACTGACCTCCCTTAATTTTGGTAGAAGTTTTAAAGAAATATTTAAATAGGTTGTAGTGCAAAATGCACTCTGGACCAGAGAAGAAAAATTGAGTGCAGGGCTCAAAATATTTCATGAATGAAATATATTTTAGCATAAAAGTGATTTAAAAACATCACATGACATCTCCAAAATTTTGTGGGAATTTTAAGTGAATTTATCAAATGGTTGTAGTTCAAATATGGCCATTTAACCTAGAAAACCCTTTTCAAGAAAATAAAGATCAAGCAACTTAATTATTTAATTAGTTACACTGATAAAAGGAAAGTTTTTCTTGAGAGGTTAAACAAGTCCAACAACATTTTTGAAAAGTTTTCTCTCTGGGAAAAACTCATCATAACAGGGAAGGAAATGATTTAAAAAAATCAAAATGGAGCTCAAAAATTCAAAGTTTTAAATCCTGGCAAAATTTTATTCCACTAAAACAAGGCCAAAATTTTGGGGTGTCACAACAGAGTTCAGTGCACAGACTAAGAACATCATAGGCGGCACACATGCTCACGACGAATACATCTAACACTAACAAGCAAGCCTACATCAGTCCCAGGAGGAACTGTGGAGGTAGGTGTAGCCTGATAGCTGGTAGTGACACGAAGGGAAGACCTCCACGCGAGTAGCCTGGGGTCCGCGGATACTCTGGTGCGGAACCCGACGTGCGGGTGGCAAGAGAGGACCAAGTGTGGGAGAGTAGCCTCCCACATCGGGCCAGCCGACACCCTGGGGCATCACGGTCCTGGCAGGGTAGATCGCAGAAAGCGACATATCACCAGATCGGACAGAGGGGTGCAATAGCATCAGAGCACGGTACAAGTGCTGACGGGTGGTGTACAACTCGTGGCGAAGAGCTCGGTTAGCTCTATCCAACCCATCAGCATGCAGAACTAGGTTCTGATGGTAGAAGGGCTCTCGGGTGACGGTGGAGTAGGCAGCAGTGTAGTATCCCTCCGCACCAACATCAGATGTGATAGCAATGTGCCTGAAGGGGGAGGTGTCCAACTCCTGATACTCTCCACGAAGACGTGTCAGAGCAGCATAAGCAGCATCATGGACCGCCATATCGATAGTCACTCCAACACCATGAGCAGTGTGCATCACGGTAGTGGAGTCATACTCCCGAGAGTAGAGGTGGACAATGGCACGGTACTGCTCCTGGTTGAAGTCCTGGTACTCCTCGTAGACAGTGTACTCAGGGTGCCAGTGATAACCCAGATAGGTCATCATCTCAACCAACACAGCAGGTGATCCCGAGGCACCAATGGCCGTCGTGTGGCACACGACCTGTCTCGTGGGTTCCATCTGAAAACAAAGATGTTTTCACAGGAGTCAAATGACAATGTGGATAATGTTCAAATGCTGCGCTAAAGAATAACTAGGGCTTATCCAACTTTAGGGTGAACGTGGTCACGGGATCCTAATGTTAAAGTTAGTAAAATCGTTTAACCCGAGTAGAAGAGAGTTCAGAGTCCCAGAGTAAGGATCGAGGAGTAAAAGACACCAATACCACCCAGATGGAGACGTGGGCCCGTAAGGCACACAACCATGTTAGTAAAAGTTTTGTAATGTCTAGACTCAACTTCGGCCAAGGAGTGTGGAAGGGGGATTCCTACAGGCAGTCGGCTCTGATACCAACTTCTGACGCCCCCGATTCGGTCGTCCACTAATCATACATGCAAACGTGTACGATCAAGATCAGGGACTCACGGGAACATATCACAACACAAGTCTAGAAATAAAATAAGTCATACAAGCATCATATTACAAGCCAGGGGCCTCGAGGGCTCGAATACAAGAGCTCGATCATAGACGAGTCAGCGGAAGCAAACAATATCTAAGTACAAACATAAGTTAAACAATTTTGCCGTAAGAAGGCTAGCACAAATTGGGATGCAGATTGAAAGAGGCACAGGCCTCCTGCCTGGGATCCTCCTAAACTACTCCTGGTCGTCGTCAGCGGGCTGCACGTAGTAGTAGGCACCTCCCGAGTAGTAGTAGTCGTCGTCGACGGTGGCGTCTGGCTCCTGGGCTCCAACGTCTGTTCGCAGCAATCGGGTATAGAAAGGGGGAAAAGAGGGAGCAAAGCAACCGTGAGTACTCATCCAAAGTACTTGCAAGCAAGGAGCTACACTACAAATGTATGCATTAGTATCAAATGGATTAAGGGTGTCATGTGTGGACTGGACTACAGAATGCCGGAATAAGAGGGGGATAGCTAGTCCTATCATAGACTACGCTTCTGGCCACCTCCATCTTGCAGCAAGAGAAGAGAGTAGATGGTAAGTTCACCAAGTAGCATCGTGTAGCATAATCCTAACCGATGATCCTCCCCTCGTCGCCCTATGAGAGAGCGATCACCGGTTGTATCTGGCACTTGGAAGGGTGTGTTTTATTAAGTATCCGGTTCTAGTTGTTATAAGGTCAAGATACAACTCCAAGTCATCCTGTTACCGAAGATCACGACTATTCGAATAGATTAACTTCCCTGCAGGGGTGCACCACATTTCCCAACATGCTCGATCCCTTTTGTCCGGACACACTTTTCTGGGTCATGCCCGGCCTCGGAAGATCAACACGTCGTAGCCCTACCTAGGCACAAAAGAGAGGTCAGCACGCCGGTCTAAATCCTATGGCGCAGGGGTCTGGGCCCATCGCCCATTGCACACCTGCACGTTGCGTACGCGGCCGGAGAGACGACCTAGCCTCCCTTATACAAGAGCAGGCGTTCCAGTCCAACCCGGCACGCGCCGCTCAGTCGCTGACATCACGAAGGCTTCGGCTGATACCACGACATCGAGTGCCCATAACTGTCCCCGCGTAGATGGTTAGTGCGTATAGGTCAATGGCCAGACTCAGATCAGATACCAAGATCTCGTTAAATGTGTTATCTTGAAATAACCGCGAACACCGACCAGGGCCAGGCCCACCTCTCTCCTAGGTGGTCTCAACCTGCCCTGTCGCTTCGCCACAAAGATCCACTCAGAGGGCCGTCGGGACAAACGTCCTTTCGGACCCAATCCGTGAATCATTCGCGGGTACTCCTATGAGCCGACCCGTCTTTAGTCACCACAAGTATCTTATATTATGTATATAAGTATATACCCATGACCACCTCCCAAGTGATCACGACCCGATAGTATAGCATGGCAGACAGACAAGAATGTAGGGCCACTGATGATAATCTAGCATCCTATACTAAGCATTTAGGATTGCAAGTAAGGTATCAATAGTTGTAGCAACAATGACATGTTATGCATCAGAATAGGATTAACGGAAAGTAGTAACATGCTACACTACTCTAATGCAAGCAGTATAGAGGAGAGTAGGCGATATCTGGTGATCAAGGGGGGGGCTTGCCTGGTTGCTCTGGCAAGAGAGAGGGGTCGTCAACACCGTAGTCGAACTGGGAAGCACTGGCGTCGGTCTCGGTGTCTAGCGAGAGAAGAGGGGGAAGAAACAATAAATATTAAGCAAACAGATGCATAGCGATGCATGACATGACAAGTATCGGTGCTAGGGGTGCCCTCACGCGGTACGAGGTGGTACCTGTGAAGGGGGGAAACATCCGGGAAAGTATTCCCGGTGTTTCGCGTTTTCGGACAGATGAACCGGAGGGGGAAAATTGCGTGTTTGCTATGCTAGGGATGCGTGGCGGATGAACGGGCTGCGTATCCGGATTTGTCTTGTCGTTCTGAGCAACTTTCGTGTTGAAAATAATTTAATCCGAGTTACGGATTAAAAGATATGAATTTCTAAAGATTTTATTAATTTTTGGAATTTAATTAATTATTTAATTTAATTCGAAATTGGGTTTATGACATCAGCATGATGTCATACTGACGTCAACAGTCAACAGGGGTTGACTGGGTCAAACTGATGCGTGGGTCTAGTGGGACCCAACTGTCATACTCTCTTAGGTTAATTAGGGTTTAGTTAATTGATTAGGTTAATCTTTTCAGGATTAATTAGTTTAATTAACTCTTTAATTAATCAATTAAGATTAATTAAGATTAATTATTTAATTAATTTATTATTATTATTTTTAATCCCCTTTTTTCTAACGTTCTGGGGCCAAGCCCATTTGTCATTGGTCCAAGGGGAGCCCTAGCGGGCGAACGGACACGGGTCTTGGGCGCGGTTGCAGGCGCCCGATGGGGCGAGCCCGGGTGCGGCAGCGTCACGGCGCCGGCGAGGCAAAGCGCGCCGTGGTGGGGGCGGCGGGCGGCACAGGGAGCAGAGCGAGACGGGCAACGACCGGTGACGCAGGGGGGGGGACGGGGCTGCGCGAGGCCGCGACGGAGCACTGCGGCAGCGATGCAGAAGGGACGGAGCTGCGGTGGTTGAGGGCGGGCGGCAGAGGGCAGCGACGGCGGAGTAGAGGCAAGGCGAGGTCGACCGCGCCGTCGAGGCAAGGTTTGGGCAAACCTACTAGAGCATGCGGGCGACGACGAGTGGCAGCAGCGCCGAGCAGCGATGGAAGGAAGATGCGGCGGGGCGTGCGCGAGCAGTCCCGAGTGACTACCACTTGTATCACCATCTCTTCGCCGAACTAGTGCACCTATACAATTTACCATTGTATTGGGTGTGTTGGGGACACAAGAGACTCTTTGTTATTTGGTTGCAGGGTTGCTTGAGAGAGACCATCTTTATCCTACGCCTCCTACAGATTGATAAACCTTAGGTCATCCACTTGAGGGAAATTTGCTACTGTCCTACAAACCTCTGCACTTGGAGGCCCAACAACGTCTACAAGAAGAAGGTTGTGTAGTAGACATCAAGATCTTTTCTGGCGCCGTTGCTGGGGAGGTGAGTGATTTAAGGTATATCTTTAGATCTTGCAATCGAGTCTTTTAGTTTCTTGTTTTATCACTAGTTTAGTTTATAAAAAAATACAAAAAATGGAATTAAGTTTGCCTCATACGCTTCATCTTTTTAATATCTTTCGTGAGTATGATGGAAAGGAAAATTGTGCCAAAGTGTTAGAAGAAGAATGCATTAAAATGTTTGGCACTAAATCTTTGAATGATAAGCATGATTGTAATGTTGTTAGTATGAACTCCTTGAATATCCATTGTACTAATGATAATTGCACTAGTTATGATGAAAATGTCTCCTATAAACATGTCAATTTTTGTGGAGTGCATTGGGTTTGCAAGTACACATCAAATAGGGTAGATAGATATTGCAAGAGGCATAAGCATTTAGAAACTAAATTGTTGCAAGAAAGGCTAGATGTTTGTGCTGAAAGATTCAATATTTATCGCCATCCTTGTGAACTTTGCAATGAACATGGTCATTCAAAGCTCCAATGCTATTTGTTTCATGATCAAGTCGTGTCCAAAAATTGTAATAACTTGATTACCCTTGAGCATCATAAAGAGCTTAGTCTTCTTTTGGGTTATGAAGAAATGAAACGTATAACTGAGGGTATTCCAAAATTTAATCTCGATAAATTTCTTGATTTTGATCTAGAGGAAATTTATATGTATTGTGCGGTGAATTGCATTGAAAACTCTTATATTGCCAATTACATAAAGAAAAGAAAACAAATAGAGGATGAAGAGAATACTAATGAAAGGGAAAAGACTTCCCAATATCCTTCTATTATTTCTTATGATGAATCAAGTAACGAGGAGGAGCCTTCTATTCAACCAATATCATTAATAAGGAGCTCCAAAAAGAAGATTAAACCCACACATGATGTGAAGAAGAAAAAGAAAAGACGGAGAAGCAAAGGTAGAAAGGTATCTCTCCCAAATAATGTTGCTCCTATTACTCATTGTGATGATGATAATTGCTATACTATCGGTGCTATCCATACTATTGATGATGAGAGTGATTATGCTTATGATATGAAAAGGCCCAAGCTTGGGGATGCTATGTTTGATGAAGATGATGTTTTTGAGAATATATTTGCTGCAATTAATGTTTGTCCCAAGCTTGGGGATGCTACGTTTAATGAATACGATATTTTTAGTCTCCCAAGTTTTGATATGCAAATTTATAATGATGATAGCATTCCTCCTACTTATCATGATTATATTGTTGAAAGTGGATTTGGAGAGGTCATGACTTTATTTAGTAATGATGCCACTATCTTGGAAGAGGTTTCAATTGATTATGATGAGAACAAAGCTGCTACTTATGATGATTATTGTGATGACACGTATGCTATAAAAAGTAGTGATGATTATATTTATAAAACTTGTCATGATTATGATTACCCTTTTCTGAACATTACTCTTTTAATGTGGAAACAATTTATAGTATTTGAGTCTCTTATGATACTCCCACTATTCCGAATGAGAAGATTTTGCTTATGTGGAGAGTAATAAAATTTCTATGCTTATAGATCATGAAAAGAATGCTTTAGGTGCTGGTTATATTGTTGAATTCATTCATGATGCTACTAAAAATTATTATGAGGGAGGAATATATGCTTGTAGAAATTTCAATAATATCAAGTTTCCTCTCTATGTGTTGAAATTTTTGAAGTTATGCTTGTTTTTCCTTCCTATGCTAGTTGATTATTGTTCCCATAAGTTATTTGCTCACAAAATCCCAATGCATAGGAAGTGGGTTATACTTAAATGTGCTAGTAATATTTTTCATGATGCTCCCTTTATGTTTCAATTCTTATCTTTTATGTGAGCATCATTGAAATCATCATGCCTAGCTAGGGGCGTTAAATGATGGTGCTTGTTGGGAGGCAACCCAATTTTATTTTTATTCCTTGATTTTTTTCTCCTGTTTAATAATAAATAATTTATCTATCCTCCGTTTTGGTTGTGTTTTTTTGTGTTTAATTAGTGCTTGTGCCAAGTAGAATCGTTGGGAAGACTTGGGGAAAGTCTTGTTGATCTTGCTGTAAAAAACAGAAACTTTAGCACTCACGGGAGTTGCTGCCATTTTTATTTTGATAGTGATATTTAGTTAATTCTTTTTGCAGATGCTTAATAGATAAATTCCTCACGTCCAGAAATTTATTTTAGAATTTTTGGGGTTCCAGAAGTTTGTGTTAGTTATAGATTACTACAGACTGTTCTGTTTTTGACAGATTTTGTTTTCTATGTGTTGTTTGCTTATTTTGATGAATCTATGAGTAGTATCAGAGGGTATGAACCATAGATGGGTTGGAATACAGTAGACATTACAACAATGTGAATTTATAATGAGTTCACAACAGTACCTAAGTGGTGATTTATTTTCTTATACTAACGGAGCTTACGGGTTTTCTGTTAAGTTTTGTGTTGTGAAGTTTTTAGGTTTTGGGTAAAGATTCGATGGATTATGGAACAAGGAGTGGCAAGAGCCTAAGCTTGGGGATGCCCAAGGCACCCCAAGGTAATATTCAAGGACAACCAAAAGCCTAAGCTTGGGGATGCCCCGGAAGGCATCCCCTCTTTCGTCTTCGTTCATCGGTAACTTTACTTGGAGCTATATTTTTATTCACCACATGATATGTGTTTTGCTTGGAGCGTCATTTCATTTTATTTTTTTCTTTCTGTTTGAATAATATCCCCAGATCTAAAATTCTTAAATGTTAGAGAGTCTTCACATAGTTGCATAATTATTCGACTACTCATTGATCTTCACTTATATCTTTCGGAGTAGTTTGTCATTTGCTCTAGTGCTTCACTTATATCTTTTTAGAGCACGGCGGTGGTTTTATTTTGAAGAAATAGATAAAATCTCATGCTTCACTTATATTATTTTGATAGTCTTTAGAACAACATGGTAGTTTGCTTTGGTTATGAAACTAGTCCTAATATGATGGGCATCCAAGAGGGATATAATAAAAACTTTCATATAAAGTGCATTGAATATTATGAGAAGTTTGATACTTGATGATTGTTTTGAGATATGAAGATGGTGATATTAGAGTTATGCTAGTTGAGTAGTTGTGAATTTGAGAAATACTTGTGTTGAAGTTTGTGATTCCCGTAGCATGCACGTATGGTGAACCGTTATGGGATGAAGTCGGAGCATGATTTATTTATTAATTGTCTTCCTTATGAGTGGCGGTCGGGGACGAGCGATGGTCTTTTCCTACCAATCTACCCCCTAGGATCATGCGTGTAGTACTTTGTTTCGATAACTAATAGATTTTTGCAATAATTATGTGAGTTCTTTATGACTAATGTTGAGTCCATGGATTATACACACTCTCACCCTTCCATCATTGCTAGCCTCTCGAGTACCGCGCAACTTTCGCCGGTACCATAAACCCACCATATACTTTCCTAAAAACAGCCATCATACCTACCTATTATGGCATTTCCATAACTATTCCGAGATATATTGCCATGCAACTTTCCACCGTTCCGTTTATTATGACACGCTTCATCATTGTCATATTGCTTTACATGATCATTTAGTTGACATCGTATTTGTGGCAAAGACACCGTTCATAATTCTTTCATACATGTCACTCATGAGTCATTGCACATCCCGGTACACCGCCGGAGGCATTCATATAGAGTCATATTTTGTTCTAAGAATCGAGTTGTAATTCTTGAGTTGTAAGTAAATAAAAGTGTGATGATCATCATTATTAGAGCATTGTCCAAGTGAGGAAAGGATGATGGAGACTATGATTCCCCCACAAGTCGGGATGAGACTCCGGACGAAAATAAATAAATAAATGAGGCCAAAGAAGCCCAAAAAAAGGAAGAGAAAAGATGCCATAAAAAGAGAAGGCCCAAATAAAAAAATAAAAAAAGAGAGAAAAAGATAGAAGGGGCAATGCTAATATCTTTTTACCACACTTGTGCTTCAAAGTAGCACCATGATCTTCATGATAGAGAGTCTCCTATTTGTCACTTCCATATACTAGTGGGAATCTTTCATTAAAGAACTTGGCTTGTATATTCCAATGATGGGCTTCCTCAAAACGCCCTAGGTCTTCGTGAGCAAGCGAGTTGGATGCACACCCACTAGTTTCTTTTGTTGAGATTTCATATACTTATAGCTCTAGTGCATCCGTTGCATGGCAATCCCTACTCACTCACATTGATATCTATTGATGGGCATCTCCATAGCCCATTGATACGCCTAGTTGATGTGAGACTATCTTCTCCTTTTTGTCTTCTCCACAACCACCATTCTATTCCACCTATAGTGCTATATCCATGGCTCATGCTCATGTATTGCGTGAAGATTGAAAAAGTTTGAGAACATCAAAAGTATGAAACAATTGCTTGGATTGTCATCGGGGTTGTGCATGATTTAAATATTTTGTGTGATGAAGATATAGCATAGCCAGACTATATGATTTTGTAGGGATAGCTTTCTTTGGCCATGTTATTTTCAGAAGACATGATTACTTTGTTAGTATGCTTGAAGTATTATTGTTTTTATGTCAATATTAAACTTTTGTCTTGAATCTTATGGATCTGAATATTCTTGCCACAATAAAGAGAATTACACGGATAAATATGTTAGGTAGCATTCCACATCAAAAATTCTGTTTTTAGAATTTACCTACTCGAGGACGAGCAGGAATTAAGCTTGGGGATGATGATACGTCTCCAACGTATCTATAATTTTTGATTGTTCCATGCTATTATAGTATCAACCTTGGATGTTTTATATGCATTTATATGCTATTTTATATGATTTTTGGGACTAACCTATTAACCTAGAGCCTAATGCCACTTTTTGTTTTTTTCCTTGTTTTAGAGTATCGCAGAAAAGGAAAATCAAACGGAATCCAATTGACCCGAAACTTCACGGAACTTATTTTTAGACCAGAAGAAGCCCACGGAGTATCGGAGATGGACCAGGAGAGTCCTGGGCTGCCCACGAGGGTGGGGGCGCGCCCACCCCCCTGGGCGTGCCCCCCTGCCTCGTGGACAGCCCGGAGATCCACCGACGTACTTCTTCCTCCTATATATATCCATATACCCTAAAAACTTCGGGGAGCAGAATAGGTCGGGAGTTTCGTCGCCAGAAGCCTTCGTAGCCACCGAAAACCAATCTAGACCCATTCCGGCACCCTGCCGGAGGGGGAAATCCCTCTCCAATGGCCATCTTCATCATCCCGGTGCTCTCCATGACGAGGAGGGAGTAGTTCTCCCTAGGGGCTGAGGGTATGTACCGGTAGCTATGTGTTTGATCTCTCTCTCTCTCTCGTGTTCTTGAGGTGATACGATCTTGATGTATCGCGAGCTTTGCTATTATAGTTGGATCTTATGATGTTTCTCCCTCCTACTCTCTTGTAATGGATTGAGTTTTCCCTTTGAAGTTATCTTATCGGATTGAGTCTTTAAGAATTTGAGAACACTTGATGTATGTCTTGCGTGGGATACCCGTGGTGACAATGGGGTATTCTATTGATCCACTTGATGTATGTTTTGGTGATCAACTTGCGGGTTCCGCCCATGAACCTATGCATAGGGGTTGGCACACGTTTTCGTCTTGACTCTCCGGTAGAAACTTTGGGGCACTCTTTGAAGTACTTTGTGTTGGTTTGAATAGATGAATCTGAGATTGTGTGATGCATATCGTATAATCATACCCACGGATACTTGAGGTGACATTGGAGTATCTAGGTGACATTAGAGTTTTGGTTGATTTGTTCTTAAGGTGTTATTCTAGTACGAACTCTATGATAGATTGAACGGAAAGAATAGCTTCATGTTATTTTACTACGGACTCTTGAATAGATCGATTAGAAAGGATAACTTTGAGGTGGTTTCGTACCCTACCATAATCTCTTTGTTTGTTCTCCGCTATTAGTGACTTTGGAGTGACTCTTTGTTGCATGTTGAGGGATAGTTATGTGATCCAATTATGTTATTATTGTTGAGAGAACTTGCACTAGTGAAAGTATGAACCCTAGGACTTGTTTCCTAGCATTGCAATACCGTTTGTGCTCACTTTTATCATTAGTTACCTTGCTGTTTTTATATTTTTCAGATTACAAAAACCTTTATCTACCATCCATATACCACTTGTATCACCATCTCTTCGCCAAACTAGTGCACCTATATAATTTACCATTGCATTGGGTGTGTTGGGACACAAGATACTCTTTGTTATTTGGTTGCAGGACTGCTTGAGAGAGACCATCTTCATCCTACGCCTCCTACTGATCGATAAACCTTAGGTCATCCACTTGAGGGAAATTTGCTACTGTCCTACAAACCTCTGCACTTGGAGGCCCAACAACGTCTACAAGAAGAAGGTTGTGTAGTAGACATCAGTACGTAATGGACCGGTGATGAAGAATTATGACGGATGCGGTTCATCATGTAATAGTCATAACATAGGGTGACACAGAACTAGCTCCAATTCATCAATGTAATATAGGCATGTATTCCGAATATAGTCATACGTGGTTATGGAAAAAGAACTTGCATGACATCTTTTGTCCTACCCTCCCGTGGTAGCGGGGTCCTATTGGAAACTAAGGGAATTAAGGCCTCCTTTTAATAGAGTACCGGACCGAAGCATTAACACATGGTGAATACATGAACTCCTCAAACTACGGTCATCACCGGGAGTGGTCCCGATTATTGTCACTTCGGGGTTGCTGGATCATAACACATAGTAGGCGACTATAGACTTGCAAGAAAGGATCAAGAACTATCATATATTGATGAAAACATAATAGGTTCAGATCTGAAATCATGGCACTCGGGCCCTAGTGACAAGCATTAAGCATAGCAAAGTCATAGCAACATCAATCTCAGAACATAGTGGATACTAGGGATCAAACCCTAACAAAACTAACTCGATTACATGATAAATCTCATCCAAACCATCACCGTCCAGCAAGCCTACGATGGAATTACTCACGCACGGCGGTGAGCATCATGAAATTGGTGATGGAGGATGATTGATGATGGCGATGGTGACGGATTCCCCTCTCCGGAGCCCCGAACGGACTCTAGATCAGCCCTCCCAAGAGAGTTTAGGGCTTGGCGGCGGCTCCGTATCGTAAAACGCGATGAATTCTTCTCCCTAGTTTTTTCTCCCCGAAAGTGAATATATGGAGTCAAGGTTGAGGTCGGTGGAGCGTCAGGGGGTCCACGAGGCAGGGGGCGCGCCCCCACCCTCGTGGACAGGTGGAGGCCCCCCTAACGTGGATCTTACTTCCAGTATTTTTTATATATTCCAAAATAATTCTCCATTGATTTTTAGGTCATTCCGAGAACTTTTATTTCTGCACAAAAATAACACCATGGCAATTCTGCTGAAAACAGCGCCAGTCCGGGTTAGTTCCATTCAAATCGTGCAAGTTAGAGTCCAAAAGAAGGGCAAAAGTGTTTGGAAAGAGTAGATACGGCGGAGATGTATCAGGTACCCCTCAGGGTCGACCCGCCTTTCCAAGTAACAGTTGTAAAGTCCAAGTATCTATATGTCCAAACATCAAGGGGAAAACCCGAGGAATCACCCTCGGTGAATTCCACTCGATGTAATCATCAAGGTGAATGTAAGAGGATCCACCCTCAAGGTTCACACTTGAGGGGTTGCACGACAGAGCCGTATCGGAAGTGGTTAAGGAGGAAATCACCCTCGATGACCACGACCGAATAGCTACACTATAGAGATCTCATCATGAGTGATGTATGAGGTTCCACCCTCGGCACTCGATGATAACTCTGCAGAGTCGTACAACTAGCGGGGGTGATGTGCGGTGTTGGGGCCTGGACATCGATCACGTTGATCGAGTCATCGAACATAAAGCGGGGCAATTGGGACAAGGTGGGGTCACTGATGGATCTCTAACCAACCTATACTAAGCAGTTTAGAATAAGCAGGTAAGGTATGAAAGCAGGTAACAAAAACAGGCTATGCATCAGAATAGGATCATACAGAAAGCAGTAGCAGTTCTAGTGCATGCATGAGAGGGAAATAAATGGGCGATATCGAAATGCTCAAGGGGGGGGTTTGCTTACCTGGAAGCTCTGCTGAAAAGGAAGAAGTGTTGTCGACATAGTCGATCACATGGGCAGCATTGGTCTCGGGGTCTACCAGAGAGAAGAGGAGAAAGAAACAATAAATATAAAGCAAACATAGCATCACAAAGCATAACATGGCAATATGTTGTGCCGGGTGTAACCTAACGTATGGCTACACAATACAGGTGAAGGGGGCATTCAACCGGGAATGTCTTTCCGGCTCAGGACCTATGTCAGACAGATGACCGGAGGGGGAATGTTCCATGTTTAGCTAGTTAGAGGCATGTGATAGGTGAACGAACCACGTATTCGGATTCGTCACATTTTTCTGAGCAACTTTCATGTAGAAAACATTTTCATCGGAGTTACGATTTAATTTCTATGAATTTCTAAGGGTTTAAACATTTTCTGGATTTATCTAAATTAACAGAAATGGACTTATGACATCAGCATTGCATGGGGATGACATCAGCAGTCAACAGATTGGTTGACTGGTCAAAATGACCAATGGGGCCCACTCGTCATAGAGAGTGGGTTAAACAGAGTTAAAAACTAATCTAAACATAGTTAGTTAAACTACTGGGCCACCTGTCAGTGTCTAATTATGTTAACTAATTAGCTAAATTAATTTCATTAATTAGGGGGCAGTGGGCCCCTTTTGTCAGTTGCACGGGCCGGTCCAGTCAGCAGAGTTGACTGAGTCAACTCAGTCAACAGGGCCCCACGGGCCCACGGTCAGTGGCTCAGGGGGCGGGCCCCAGGCGTCCTCGTGAGCCCACGCCGACACTGGTGACCAGAGTAACTCCGATGGGCCGTTTTACGGCGGCGCATCACCGCCGAGGTTCGGAAACAGCCGTCCGGCGTCTATTTGACGTGCGAGAGGCGCCGTTTGGACGCGGTGAACGAGCCACATCGAGTGGCGGCCGCGGCAGCAGCTGGGGAGGCCGGAAAGGGCGCCGGCGACGAGCTGCAGCGACGGCGGCTTCTGGGCAACGACGGAAATGACGCTAGAGAGGGCGGTTGCACGAACTGGAGGGCGCTACGGGTCCCTACGGCGTCGAGGAGCACGGCCGAGAACCTGATCGAGCTCAATGTCGGCCGAAACGATGGTGGCGAACGGCACGGCGGAGACGTCCTACGGCCACGGTGGCTAGCTGGGCTACGGGGACGGAAAGGAGCAGGGAAGAGGGGGGAGGACGTGCGGTGCTCACCGAGGAGCACACGGGCGGCTCGTTGACAACTTAGGAGCGCAGATGGCGAGGAATCGCGACGACGGCGTCGCGATGGCCGGAGAAGGGGATCGGGTCACCGGCGTTGTTGTGCTGCTCCCCGACTTGATCCAACGACACCAAACGAAGGGGTCGACGGCGCTGGGGCTCCCGGACAGATCGGCGGGGTCGGAAGGGCTCGGTGGCCGCGGGGTCGACGGAGATGTGGCGGCGGCCACGCTCGGTTGTGCTCGGCAGAGAGAAGGGAGGAGTGGGCGAGCTCCAGGGAGAGGGAGAGGGGGAAGTGGGCGCTAGGGTTAGGAGGGGGAGAGAGCCGGGGCGTGCCTTATCCTCGTCGGGGAGCGGCGGATGGCCGACTTGGTGACGCCCTGGCCGGTGGATGGCCGCCACCTCCCCTGCTTCTATGTAGCGAGGAAGAAGACAATGGGGGAAGGCAAGCTGGGCCGCCACTGTGCACTAGGCCCAACGCACAGTGGGCTCTTTTTCCTTCTTTTTATTTTTAGCTTTCCTTTACTATTTTTCTTTTTATTGACCTGTTTTGCATTTTCTTTTAGTACCAGTTGAATTTTGTTTTAAACAAAACTTGGCACATAATTCTAGCACGATATATTGAGATGGAACAAAAAGTTTGGATTCAAAAGGAGTTGTCTAACCATTTTTAGAAATTGAAAAGGCCAATTGAATTGCTGCTAGAGCACTAAATTAATACCCAGAGGGATTTTAGGAATTCAAAAGAGGCTGATTCCAACATGAAAATGGTTAGGGGAATTTATAGGACAAAGTGAACATTTTTGTTTTACTCCTTGAAGAAATAAATATTTGACTTGCATTTTAAATTTGAAATTGAGGTTGAAGTATTCTTAATTATTTTTCTTAGGGCATGATGACGATGACTTGGCATCATTAGTGTGGAGTTAATGTAGCACGATTCTCGGGGTGTTACAGACTAGGGTTCCAGGGAGGGGGTATGAGGGGGTTATGGATGGGAGGTGTCGGGCGGCGCCGGAGTTGGGATTAGAAGAGGAGCGCCCGCCCGCCCGCTCTTCCTCTCGTCAGCGACGCATGCGACCAACTAGTGCAGTCAGTGTATATTGAGGATGGGACAATTACGCTTCAGCCTCTAGTTAAGACACACCCGATTTGATTTGCCGTTAATTTTTTTTAAATGGAGGCGATTATAATCGGCCGGCCGACCGAAGCTTTGGCCGGTCACACCGCTCACTCGCTCAGCATCCGACCGACCGAAGCTTTGATCCTTGCAAATCCGCACACCAAACTATAGGTATATAGTTCTTGACCTCCAAACATATATCCTTCTTAGGTATCAGAATGATATATTTGTGTTATATAGTCATAGGTTCAAGCTAGTGATGCTATGTAATCTCTCCATCACCACTCTGAAATCAGCTTTGATAAAATGATAACCTCTAAGCACTATCTAAAGAAGAACACTGTAACGCCCCGAGACCGACGCTCCAGAAGACTTCCAGCTACTCCGAGTTTCGTCGTGTGATTTGTTTTGTTTGTTGCATCATTTGCATTGCATCATGCCATCATGTCATTTTTTTTAAAACTCAACTAAATAAATCGTATGGATTTTTTTTCGATCCATTTAAATCGAGGGAATTCACTCGTGATTTCTCTTTATAACATATTAAAGCCTCTCAATATTATTAGGGAGCTATAATAAAATATTCCATTTTTGGAATTCACCATAATACACTTGCAAAATCTCAATGCCTTTATTATCTTAATTCTTGATCTCCAACTCTGCCCATAAATTATTTCATCATTTTCCGGAGCTCCACCAAAAATCCGAACATTTTTGGACCTTCCTTTCATCAAGTCCTAGTTCAAACCCATTTGAATTTCAAATGAGTTTGAATTTAAATCTTTCAATCATGCCCCTTTCTATTTTTCTTGGAACGAGCATATTTTTGCGAGTCCGGGAAAATAATCCCCTTGCCCAAAATTCTATTTCTACCTTCCTTTCTTCTCCTTTCTTCCTTGATTTATTTTCTATTTTCAGAAAATATAAGAGAGGGAGAAGAAGCCCAGCAGCCTGTAACCTAGCCGGCCTCTTAGGCCCATTTGCCTGGAGGTCCAGCCCACCTAACCCCTTCCTAACCCTAGCCTCGAAGGCCAGCCCAGCCTCTCTCCCTCGACTCCCTCCAGCGCCGCCGCAATGCTCGATCCCATCTCCCTCCCGCAGCGCCTCCATCTCCCTCCTCTGCGCCCCATCTCTCCTCTCTCGATCCCCCACTCTCCCTCGTCTCCTCCCTCGCGCCGTCACCATACACCGCATCGAGCCAGGGAGAGGAGCTCCCTGCGCCCGATCCCCTCGTTTCCCTCTCCTCGATCCCGAGCCCGAGCGCGCAGCCCTCGACCTTCCCCTCGCTCCCGCGCTCCGCCCTCGCCGGAGAAGATAACCAGGACGGAGCCCCATCGGCCTCCTCTGCGCCCCACCTCTCCATCTCCCCCTCGCCCGCGACCCGAGCTATGCGCTCATGGCTGCGCCATGGCCGCCTACCTCCGCTGCCGTCGCGCCCTTCGGTCCCTGTGCCTCGCGACCGCGCCAAGTCCGCCCCGTCTCCTCGCGCCGGCCCTGCCGCCAAGCCCTGCCGCCGGAGCTCGCCTTCGTCCTGACTCCGGCAGGATCAGGGCCCTGCTTGTCGCGCCCCGCCGGAGGGCCACCCTGCGCGTGACCTCGCCGGGCCTTCTCTGCTGCCCTTCGCCGCGCCAAGTTCCCTGCCGCCAGGGACGCGAGCTTCTCTGCCTCCCCCGGCGTTCGTTCACGTTTTAGCGCCTCCGCCATCGTCGGAGATGGGCTCCCGCCGCCCAGGTCCGCGTCTCGTCCTCGTCCTCGCCCAATCCCCGTCGCCGATGCACCTGGACATCGCATCGTTGCTCGTGGCATGCCAAGACCGCCCCGTGGAGTTCGCGAGTTACCACTACGAAGGCCTCTGGGTTCGCCAAGTACCCAACCGCCAAGACCCCACGGACGTCTACCTCCAGATGGATTTCGTCAAGTTCGACGACCGAGTCGAGTACCTCTACCGCCGTCTACGGAAACAACAAGTACCCCGACGTCGCGTGTACCACTACCGTCGACATGAACATCTACGAAAACGTGTACAACTACCGTCGCCACGTGAACAACTACTTCCGACGACGTCCCGTGAACGCCTACTTCCTCTACACCGCTTCGAATGCGAACCGTCTCGTTTGAACGCTTCGAAGGTATAACCCGAAACGACCGCCGTGGACCGAATGCATGTTGTCTGAGATGTACCATATGTTTGCATCGTGCCCGTTTGTTTCGTGCACGTTCCTCCTCGTTTGCCATGCCGTCGACCTGTGGGACACCCGGAATCCGGGATCACCCCACCATCCATGCACGCATCCGCACGCCTCCTTTTGCACCGGTATCTCCGTGAGCTACCGGAACCGATATGTTGCCGTGGCATCATTTTCGGATATGTTGCCGTGGCACCATTTTTGTTTCGCCGCCGTGGCACCCTTTTTGTTCCGCCATGGTGACCAAGTGCTTCATAACATGCTCATGTCAACATTTTCATAAAATTGCATAAAACTTGTATATGTCATCCGCATCATGATAACAACATTTAAAATGTTTAAACTTGTTGTTGCATTAAATTGCTAAATGCATATGGGGATTTACCGGATTTGTTGTTTTTATATCCGGCCCCATTTAAATTGTTTAGATGGTATAGTTTATATTATGCTTCACCACTTGCCATGTTTAACAACAGTTAATATTGTTGGGTAGCTTAAACAAGAGATAACTAAATAATTGATGTGGTGTTCCGTCAACATGCACCTCGTTGCATATTGAGCTCCACTTAACTTGTAGTATTGTTTGTTGCACTTTGCCATGCCATGCCTCATTAAACCGGACATGCATCATACTTGTTTGTGCATCATGACTTGTTTATGCTTGTGTGTTTACTATGTTGTTTGTTTCTTTCCGGGTTGCTTCTCTCGTTAGCTTCGGTTTCGTTCCGGAGTTGTGAGGATTTGTTCGTCTACGACCGTTTGTCTTCTTCTTGGATTCGTTCTTCTTCCTTGCGGGATTTCAGGCAAGATGATCATACCCTCGAAATCACTACTATCTTTGCTATGCTAGTTTGCTCGCTCTTTTGCTTTGCCAATGCTACGATGCCTACCATTTGCTTGTCAGCCTCCCAAATTGCCATGTCAAACCTCTAACCCACCATGTCCTAGCAAACCGTTGATTGGCTATGTTACCGCTTTGCTCAGCCCCTCTTATAGCGTTGTTAGTTGCAGGTGAAGATTGAAGTTTGTTCCTTGTTGGAACATGGAGATGTTGTTCCCTGTTGGAACATGTTTACTTGTTGGGATATCACAATATATCTTATTTAATTAATGCATCTATATACTTGGTAAAGGATGGAAGGCTCGGCCTTATGCCTGGTGTTTTGTTCCACTCTTGCCGCCCTAGTTTCCGTCATATCGGTGTTATGTTCCCGGATTTTGCGTCCCTTACGCGGTTGGGCTATAATGGGAACCCCTTGACAGTTCGCCTTAAGTAAAGCTCTTCCAGCAATGCCCAACCTTGGTTTTACCATTTGCCACCTAGCCTTTTCTTTCCCTTGGGTTCTGCAGACTCAAGGGTCATCATTATTTTACCCCCCGGGCCAGTGCTCCTCTGAGTGTTGGTCCAACCTGTCAGCTGCCGGTGGCCACCAGGGGCAACTCTGG
Source organism: Triticum dicoccoides (assembly GCF_002162155.2). Classification (NCBI taxonomy): domain Eukaryota; kingdom Viridiplantae; phylum Streptophyta; class Magnoliopsida; order Poales; family Poaceae; genus Triticum; species Triticum dicoccoides. The sequence goes on along the minus strand of NC_041386.1, from coordinate 493,332,396 downwards.
GTTGGCCTACCCGTACCTTGGACAATCTGAGTGTGCCCTGAGAAAGAGATATGTGCAGCTCCTATCGGGATTTGTCGGCACATTCGGGCGGTGTTGCTGGTTTAGTTTTACCCTGTCGAAATGTCTTGTTGTACCGGGATACCGAGTCTGATCGGAACGTCTCGGGTGGAGGTCTATTCCTTCGTTGACCGTGAGAGCTTGTGATGGGCTAAGTTGGGACACCCCTGCAGGGATTTGAACTTTCGAAAGCCGTGCCCGCGGTTATGGGCAGATGGGAATTTGTTAACGTCCGGTTGTAGAAAACCCGAAGTTGACCTTAATTAAAATACATCAACCGTGTGTGTAACCGTGATGGTCTCTTTCCGGCGGAGTCCGGGAAGTGAACACGGTGTTGGAGTTATGCTTGACGTAGGTTGCTATAGGATCACTTCTTGATCATACTTTTATCGACCGTGCTTTGCCCTCTCTTCTCGCTCTCTTTTGCGATTGTAGCCACCATATATGCTAGTCGCTTGCTGCAGCTCCACCTCATTACTCCATCCTTCCTATAAGCTTAAATAGTCTTGATCTCGCGGGTGCGAGATTGCTGAGTCCCCGTGGCTCACCAGATACTTCCAAAACCAGTTTGCAGGTGCCTATGTTACCGAGCAGGTGACGCAACCAAGCTCAGGAGGAGCTCGATGAAGATCTTGTCCTTTGTGTTGTTTCCGTTCTAGTTGATCAGTAGTGGAGCCCAGTTGGGGTCGATCGGGGACCTTTGTCGCATTTGGGGTTCTTCTTTTATTTTGGTTCCGTAGTCGGACCTTGATTGTATCTGGATGATGTAATGCTTTATTCATGTAATTGTGTGAAGTGGCGATTGTAAGCCAACTATGTATCTCTTTCCCTTATGTATTACATGGGTTGTGTGAAGATTACCTCACTTGCGACATTGCTTTCAATGCGGTTATGCCTCTAAGTCGTGCTTCGACACGTGGGAGATATAGCCGCATCGAGGGCGTTACAAACACCCTAACAAAACCATCTGCTCTCGGGGCTTTGTGTGAAGGTAGGCCATTTATTGCATTCCAAAATTTCTCTTCATTCAGTGGACAGTCAGGGCCTGTTTGGTTCTAAGACTAGTATTGCCACACTTTGTCACATTTTTTTGCCAAGCTTGCCTAAGATTAGTTCATCAAAATGAGAGCCACAAGTTGGCAAGCATAAAGGAATCTTGCCACACTTTTTGTGTGTATGCCATGTGGGGCTCAAGTGTGGCTTGCCTAAGGTGTGGCTTGAACCAAACACTCAACTAAGTTGGTCAAACTTGCCTAACCTTAGTTGTGGCAATCTTTGGCTAAGTTAGTCACCAACCAAACATCCCTTTAATCTCATGCAAAGCCATGGTTGCACAAAGACCCACAGATTTTAAACTCATCACTCTTTGATTTGTCTACAGTGTTCCGAGAATTCCATTGAAGTGGTTGAAGAACACAATTTCATTGTCGCTGGTGAATTATGATCATTAATCTGACATGTGCTGGTTGTGTGCAATGATGTAGTAACAAAGTTGTTTAAACTTCCACCAACTCAAGTTCTTTTATGGTGATATTTTTTGTTTTGGCACCTCAAGCCTTGATCACTTCAACTTCATTTTGGTCGCATCTAATTATTTTCCGTTCTTGTTCAAAATGGTGTGATTATGGAGGAAATCCTCTTCATGCTCTCCATCAGTGTCGCGCTTATGCTTCATGTTAGAGTATTGGTAGGGGTGGTGCTAGTGATGTACGTTGTTTCGGCCTTTGTGATGATAGTGAAATTGACCAATGACTTGAACAAGCAGTTGCAACACAAGTGTCTAATGATCGAGCTCACGATGCTGGAAATTGCGCACATTCTCACGTTTTGGCTCTCCAAATTAGTGATGTACAGTACAACATATGGATCCCTGGTAGATCACTCACCTTTGAGTCGGTATTATCAGATCTTCTGCACCACTCGCCAGTTTTGAGTTTTGACAAGAGCAGATAATTAGCTACCGCCAGTTTTGTTGTCAGTGCATTTGCAGTCGAACAACAACGACTCACTATAGAATTGCGGCGCGATTGCCCCCGCATTGCAGCGGGATTTTTAAGTGCAAATTTTTTGTTAATAAAATCATGAATCATGACGAAAGATGCAAATCTGATGAGGAAATAGTTTCTTGATGAGGTCGAGTAACTATTTGTTCTATGAAGGGACTTTGTTGTTCGTGTTTGCGTTAGTTTATTGGACTTGATGTCCTCTACTACTTACTAAGCCTTTTGTCCCAAACAAGTTGGGATAGGTTAGATATGAAACCCTTTCACGAGGACTTCCCAGAAAGTGACCTATCCTAGTACTACCCTCGGCCAAATGGGTTTCATACCCAAATGACTGGCTAGTTTTTACGTTGGCTCGCCAAGCCTATCACAACCCTTAGATATGAAACCCTTTCACGAGGACTTCCCAGGAGGTCACCCATCCTAGTACTACTTTCGCTCAAATGGGTTCCATACCCATGTGACTGACTAGTTTTTACGTTGGTTTGCCAAGCCTATCACAATCCTCCTCTTTTACCCGGGCTTGGGACCGGCGAAGTTACTTGATGTCCTCTATCTAGTTAAAATTATATCATTTGCTATTTTTTCATGAGTTGTTTCTTTTTCCTGAAACAAGGCCTAAGCTTTCTCTCACTTCGGAGGTAGTAGTTTATTTTTTCAAAAATTGAGGAGGATAAGAGATTTTCTTTTGAATTGAAGATAGTTACTAGGAAGATTAATAATTGGGTCGTGTCACCGTTCATCATTCTTGGCATCAAGGCAGGTGTTCCTTTGATGTTATTTTCACGGGGGTGGTCCTTTGATGTTTATCTTCAATCACTATGAAATTCATTGTCGTATATCTCGTCGTGTCATCTGGTTGCATTCAAGACGTCTTGATTTTTTTAACACATCACTCATACATGCATAGAGACATTTATCTCTATGAACAAATCGTCATAGATGCCTTTTTTCTGAAACGAAGGCTCAAGAAGAACCCGACTTTAAATTAACGAAGCCATTAACTGGCCAGGAATTATAACGATCCATACAATGGAAAATAAATATGCCTTTATAGTCCATGACAATGTCTTCTTTCACTAAACGCATATCATCAAAAGGCCTGAAATAATTTTAGAAAAGGACAAACATCAATGTCAAGTCTAGAAACCTAACCATGTGAGCGATGCTTAGTTCGCAAAACGTCCTGGTTGCTAGCTGTTTTCCTTCATCTTATATTCCCCCAATTTTGGCAAATTTCCGTGGACAGACGACCACGTTCCGTACTTGTGGACAGCAAAGTTTCCAGTTTGGCGACACACCTCGAGAGCCGACGTGGCCGTGCTAGGCAGCTAGCGCTTAACATTGGATGGCCACCGTGAGCAGCTATCTACACTCTCTCACCATTGTGCCCGTCAGAACCGCTGCCACGGCTGGCTCGGCACCACAAAAGAGCACGCGCTTCTTCCCCGCCCAAATCGAAACAAGGAGCCGGCACACAACCGCCCCGGCTCGCCTCGGAGGGCTCACCGAATCCCGAACCCCACGGCGCGAGTTCGCCGGAAGACGAGGTGAGGCTCCGAACCCCCGCCGATTCTTGCGGTGTCGTCTTCTCGCAGCCGTTCCTCGCCTGGGTTCTGCCCTGGCTTCGCGGGTTCGTGGTGGTTGTTTCTAGGACCATCTGAGAGCGGGGATTTGTGTGCGCGCGTGTAGAATTAGGTCCATAGTATCATAGCAGCTTCTCGGTCTGTTTATGTGGGTTTGATTTGGTTGGCTAGCTTTGGTCAACAGTCGTTTCCCCAAATTTTCCGCTGCCCTGAGATTATTATTGGCTTCTGTAACATGTGAGATAGCATGGGGGAAATTCTCTTGTGATTGGGGACTGCATATCTAACCTAGGTTAGAAACTTGGGGTTTGTGTGTTTACCAGTTTGGGTTGATTAGAATTGCTTTCTCCCTATATCTAAAAAAATACAGCAGAGGATATGACCTTCGGAACTCTGGTTCCCAGTTGAAATTTACTACCTCTGTACCAAAATATAAGACGTTTTTGTAGGCTAAAGTAAATAGGGCTGTTACTTGTGTTGCTTAGGTAGGAATTGAAGTATAACTGATGCAGCTTCCTGCCTTCCGCAGGCATCATCGCTTATAGCTCTTTCAGCATGGAGCTCTGCACAGCTTCTGTATCTATTTCACCGCATCGCCCCAGTATATCAACGTCTAGCCGTCCAGTGCCATATACTCGATATGCCGGTTCAAGATCCTGTATTTCCAAAAGGACAAAGCGATCTTCACTCTATGTCATCAATGCTGCATCAACTAATGCCCTGCTCTCTTCTCGGACCCTACCCACGCAAACTAATGGTGCAGCTGCGAAAGGCATGCCCAGCAAAAAGCCCAACAGTGCACTGGAGCAACTTGATATCGAGCGTGGTGTCTGCATGCCTTTCCGAAAGTACTCCCCGGAAATGGTATTGTGCACTACGAGCATTTGTGTTTACAAGGTTGGTTTGCTGAAATTTGGTTTTAACTATGCCCATTTCCATAATTGATAGGTCAGGAGTAAAGTCTTGGGATCAAGTGGCTCTGTACTATCCCTCGCTAGTCGGGGGGTGGAGATCATTTGGAAACTAGGCTTTTATTGGTCATCTCTGGTGTATGACTACTTGGTTGGACGGGATGAAGAAATCGTTCCGTTCCGTGCCCGCCAGCTCCGCAATCTTTTATGTGATCTCGGGCCATCATTCATAAAAGCAGGACAGGTTATATTCTTTTCACTTTCTGATAAATCTCATCGAAAAAAAGATTTCACTTGTGCTATCTGTTGTGTCTTACAATTCCAACATTGTTTAGTTACATTATTTTTTCAGGTTCTAGCTAACAGGCCTGATATTATTCGTGAGGATTATATGAGCGAACTGTGTATCCTACAAGATGACGTTCCTCCATTTGCTAACCAGGTACATGGTTGCAATAGAATATTTTTACAAATTGTTCTGGACAGTGGACACGTATTGGGTTAAGGCCGATGAAATCAGGATGATTAACTAAGCGTTGCTTATTGCTGTATACCTGGTAGGTGGCCTTTTCCATAATTGAGGAGGAACTTGGCCAGCCTCTAGAACAACTATTCAGCAAAATTTCATCAGAGACAATAGCAGCTGCAAGTCTGGGCCAAGTCTACCGTGCCACACTAAGAGAAACCGGCGAGGATGTTGCTATCAAGGTTCGTGTTCCTTTCACTTTCTTTTCTTACTTGAGATACTCTGACGTTTGTGACTTGATGCACCATTTAGTGGGGTTCTTTGACTATAAACATAGTCTACCTCCTTCTCCCTGATAAAATTTGTATCCTTTATAGCTGCATCATTCATGAACTAAATGCTAACATATGCTCCAGTAGAATGTCCAGATGTTGATAGTGAAGTATATGTGGATTGCCCAACCTTCTCTGTCAGGTTGGATTTTTGGTTCCACTGGTTGGTGCATGAAACTTAATATCATATCAGACCCCAAAGGTCTTGGGTTCAAGTCTGGGATCTTGGGATTTAAATATTAAAATATGCCCTGCCCTATTTGTGTCCATGTTTAGGCCTTATTGAGCTGCACGTGAGAGGGGGTGTTGAGGTGTATGTGGATTGCCCTAGTAGTTGCTGCATGAAACTTAATAACTACCACGATTGTCTTTTACTTTTTGCTAAATTTTTAAATCATATTTTTGACTTGTAAACGGAATGAGTTTATTTATGCTTATCTCTTTGATTTCAATCATACCACAGGTTCAGAGGCCAGGGATTGAGCCAATAATATTCCGAGATCTGTTCCTTTTCCGCACGCTGGCTTCCTTTTTGAATGGGATTAGCCTTCAAAAACTAGGCTGCAATGCAGAGCTTATTGTTGATGAATTCGGTGAAAAACTTTTGGAAGAACTTGATTACACTCTTGTAAGTATTTTCTTTGTGCCTTCTTCCCGTCGATGTTAAGTTACAGAGTAATGAATCACTAGGTTCATGCCTGCACGTTTCAGCTGGGGTTTTAAGTTGATATCTTCAGATATTTTAAAATTAAGTAACCATGTATGTATGTGAACACTTGTGCCTTCAATAGTTAAAGATGTTCTGTTTCCTAAATGGCTCAAAGGTACATGAACCTCTTCTAACACTTCGAAATCAAAAGTAACTTCTCATCAGTAGTGATGTATTTCCACAAAAATAAAATGAGTAGTGATGTATTGTGTATGACTATTACAGAAGCATATGTTTTGTTTAATTTGGAGAATAGTTATGGGATGCCTTTTTTTGAGTTGTTAAAAGATGATCAGAATTTTTAGTGCCTTAATATTTATAGATTTGTTGAGTCATACAAATGGTGCGTGCATATTTGAAGAAAATATTGGCACATGAATAGATGTCGGTAGCACACAGAATGGTTAATCTACTAATACTCTTTTTATTGACATCATAATCATGATCTTTCACTGTTTTCACTAACAAAGCGACAAATTATAATTTTGGATGTACCCAATGAATGGAAAATATGACAAATGCTTCAGATGGCACATTTAGCACTAAACCCACTCTGATGTGGCGAACTTGTAAGTATAAATGGATCTGGTTGCTTGTTGTTTTCTGGAGGAGACGACAGTAGCTTGTATGTTCTGATCAATGCGGCCTTTCAGTGCAATAACCAACCAATTGTTCAGCAATTTTTTTAAGTTCACTGTTTGTACCGTACCCACAATGCACGAGCGCAGCAAATAGGAAATCTTAATTAATTTAATGACCGGAGGCTTAACGAGTGCAGTATCACAACCTTCTTATTTCCTTGCATGGAGGTATTGCAACCTTTTATCTATGTGTCATTAAGATACTATAGGTCTTTTCATTCCAGCAACACAGATTTTATGTTTCATGTTTATTTGGTGATGAATGTCTGAATGGGAGTTGACGGCCTTCCTTTTCTGCGCAATCAGGAAGCTAGAAACATCGAGGACTTCATAGTAAATTTTAAGAATGATCCAACTGTGAAGATCCCTCTAGTATATAATAAGTTTTCAGGTTCTCGTGTTTTGGTGATGGAATGGATAGATGGAATCAGATGCACTGATCCGCAGGTTTGTAGAATTCATCATATTAACTTTTACTTATTTCTAATGTGGATTAGTTCATTTAAAATTTGTAGCATCATTGAGTTTTCAATTTATTCCCTCAGGCTATAAAAGAAGCTGGGATTGATGTAGAAGGCTTTCTCACAGTTGGAGTGAGTGCAGCACTGCGCCAGTTGCTTGAATTTGGCCTTTTCCATGGAGATCCACATCCTGGAAATGTTTTTGCGATGCGAGATGGCCGTATTGCTTACGTCGACTTTGGCAATGTTGCCGTCCTTAGCCAGGTCTGATTTTTTTTTGGTTGTTTGGTAGTAGCAGAATTTGTCTTTGCAGTTGCAATTGATTGGATTCTTATTGTTGCTTGCCTGTGAATATATAATTAATAATATATCATGCATGCCCTACTACCAATGATTCTTTAGTGTGAAAAACTTTTCACTTAGGTGGTCAAAATGTACGTCGGCTACTTATAGTTCTGCAATCTGCTAACACCACAAAAAATGATGCCCTTATTGTGAATGCATTCTTGTGATTTACTGCATTGGCAGATCAAGAAATTGCTTACATATGTTTTATTGCCGTTGTTTCTCGTATATGCAGCAAAACAAAGAAATCCTGATTGATGCTGTAGTTCATGCTGTAAATGAAGACTATGCAGAAATGGCAAATGACTTCACAAGGCTTGGTTTTCTTGCTAGTGGAACAGATGTTTCCCCAATTATCCCAGCTCTGGAAGCTATTTGGCAAAACTCAGCTGGAAAAGGCTTGGCAGACTTCAATTTCAGGAGTGTGACTGGTAATCCCTATTTTCTAAATTTTTCATTCTCCTCATAAATGTATATATATTTGCTTGATATCTTGTCAGTTTACATGTTTGTTGGGGGTGGGTGTTCTTGATCGTTAATCCATGATACTTTTTGAATGCATCCCTTGCGGTTGCTCACACATGTTGAAACTTTCTTTATTGTTTTGCTTCCCCTAATGATGAATTCTTAGTGTAACACTGCTCCATGTATTCAGATATACTTTTTACTAATGAATGAAATTGAAAATTACAGGGAAGTTTAATCAGCTTGTGTACAATTACCCTATCCGCATCCCAGAAAGATTTTCTTTGGTCATTCGCTCTTTGTTGACGCAAGAAGGAATTTGCTTTACTCTCAAGCCTGAATTTAAGTTCCTTGAGGTATGACATTTGCTACCTTTTCAGTTCTTATGAGAACAATACTGTACATTTGTTTGGTTACTTATGCTCTTCACTGTATGTTTCTTAATATTTAGGTTGCATATCCGTATATAGCAAACCGTCTTTTGACAGATCCAAATCCTGCTCTCCGTGAACGGCTGATACAGGTATGTTTTAATTTCTAAGAACCCTCTTAACATGACGCTCATTGGTTGTTTCTGCCATATAATACATCACTATGTGAGCCGTAAATGTGCAATGAAGCATCGGTACACGGGTACAGAGAAAAACAGCAAGCTTTTATTTTTTCGAATACGCAGGCATTAGTAGAAGAAAGCCACTGTTGTTGTTTATAACATTTCTGAGATATTATCACCATTTCCACACCAGGTGTTATTCAAAGATGGATTGTTCCAGTGGAAACGACTAGAAAACCTTATAGTTCTTGCCAAGGAAAATGTGTCAAAGATGAGTACCAATCCTGCACTGAAGAGCAATAGCCTGTGAGTATTGAACCCACTGTTTCTGTCATGCTGTATCTGTCTAGCTGTTCCTGCAAGTATTCTGATCTTTCGTACTGCAGGCAAACTGTGTCGAGTCAAAAACTGGAGAAGAAACTGGATCTCACTGACACAATAAAAGATGGAGCACGGCTGTTCCTTATCGATTCTGGGATCAGGAGACAACTTGTAATGGCTTTCACTGAGGACTCCAGGTTGCACGTAGACGAGGTACTATTCTACATAAACTGGTCAATCTTGATTCAAGAGATCAAATGCACTTATCACTACGGCCACGAACCATATATAAGATTTAAATTTCTCGACGATGGATCACCGCAACCCTGTTTCTCTCTTTTGCAGCTTGTTGATGTATACAAACTGGTGGAAGATCAGATAGATATACCTTCAGTTGCTCTTGAGGTTCTCCAAGGTAAGTCAATCAAACTCTGTTTTTCATGCTCTTGTCGTTCGTGGAAACATTTCTCCCTGCTTAGTGATTCACATTTCTCCCGTACTCTCCTGTGCAGATTTGCCATCGGTCGCACGCGATTTCATGCTTTCGTGGAGTGATTCTGTTCTGTCAGATCGCCAAAACTAACCCAGCCAAAACGCTGGACAGCAAGCGGAGACCTGCTAGTTAGGAACAGCAAGCAACTTACCTCGAGTTAATCTGCAAATAGAGATATAGATAGATAGACAAGATTCTTCCCCTATTCTTTGGTGGGGCACTCCTGTATAGCAAGATTTGCTCGTGCTCGACCTGCACATGCCACTTGTATAGTGGAACACGGACTTGTATATAACTGGAGTTTGTAATAGTAATTCTGGAACAAAAACAGCATATAGATATAGTAGTAGTTTTGTTTTTGTATAGTAAGTAGTACGTACTGTAGTATATATGCAAAGGGGTATGCTGATTTGTATACGATTTCCTGGTGTGCGCATGGGTATCTTCTTGGCTTGAACTCGTAGGGCCCGTGTCCGGCTCGAACCATGACCTTCTAATCTGTGAAATTGGTAGAGATGCCGGCCAATCTCGAACCTGTACCAATTTAGACCAGTTTGGTGCACCGGGAAATCCTCACTAGGATTACTCTCTGCTTGCCCCTACATGTCATACTAGAAGGGTTGGACACGCAGCGTTGTTGGTGTAGTTAGGATTCATAAAGATAAAAATTGGTGGCGCGTGGAAAATATGAAGTTTATGTGTGTGTGTGTGTGTGTGTGTGTGTGTGTGTGTGTGTGTGTGTGTATTGTGGTTGATTTTGTGTTATCTACTAATAAACACATACTATATGGAAAAGTTACTTATGTTTTTTTTTTGCGAAAGTACTTATGTTGGTTGTTGTATATACTATATTGATACTCCCTTTGTTCCTAAATATAAGTCTTTTTAAAGATTCCAATAAAGGACTACATACGGAGCAAAGTGAGTGAATTCACGCTTTAAAATATCTTTATATACATCCGTATGTAGTTTGTATTGAATATCTAAAAAGAATTATATTTAGAAACAAAGGGAGTACTACAATGTCACATGTTAACGCTTCTTTTTTAGATAGTTAGACAGTGCAAGGACTGATATGTAACTTTATTTTAGGTAGTGAGAGGATGCAAGGGACTAATGTGTAACGTCTTTCAGGTAGTGAAAGAGTGCACGAGACCGACGTGTTGCTTCTTTTTTAGGTAGGGGCCGATGTGTAACTTTTTTTAGATAGTGAGAGAGTGCACAAGATAGATGTGTTGTTAGGTTCATAGTAATAGTGTCCGCTATTGCGTCCATAATAGCACTACTGCCCGCTATTGCTCCAATTGAATGTCATTCCTTTTTGTTTATAATCAAGAAATATAATCCCGTCGTTCAAGTGTTCATCTAAGGAGATGCATGGCAACCTACGCATGTAAAGATTTGGGGTAGGAGGAAAACTGAACCACATAGAAAGCCAATCACATCGCTCTTTTCTCAACTCAAAACATGCTATTAATTGGGGAGATTAAAGTCGCAGTGGTTAGCTGCTGCATCCAACCCATCTGTCGTGGTATTCTCACGGGGGGCTTGCGAGTCGATAGATGCCACAAGGGCTTAGTGTGTGGGTAAGACTGCTGCTGATAGGACCGGGAGCGGGTATGCGAGTAGCACACGGTGGTTTACCCAGCTTCGGAGCTCTCCGTAGAGATAATACTCCTACTGTTGCATGTCTGAGTGTATCTGATATATCTGGTACAGAGCTGCTCCTAGAGCTGTATCTGAGGTCAATGCCATAGGCATCTGGCCTCGTATATATGCGGGTGGCCGGATGAGCATGCAATCTCTAGTGGCCGAATGGCACTTGGCCGTGGGTGTGTGTGTGAGAGTCCATGTGTCTCCTGATGGATGGAGCTAGCTTTTATAGTGTGAGGTAGGCATGGGTGGTGGTAGCGTTGGTTGTAAACTACCTTGGATAGCTTACAAACCAAGCTATGTAGTGGCATGGCCTAGGCATGGTGCATGTCATGCTTGTCCCCTAGGGTACTTTATAAATCAGTATCCAGGGGACACGGTACACTGTAGATGACGTTGCGGTATGGTTGTCTTGTCCGTGGTATGGCCGTCTCGTCGGGGTCTTGTCGCTGTCGGGTCGGGCTGCAGTCGGCAGCCGGTTGGCCGTTGCAGTCGGCCGGGCAGAGCTCTCTGGTGTGGTTGTTGGCGCAGTCGGCAGCCGGCTGGTTGGCGCAGTCGGCAGCCGGCTGGCTGGCGCAGTCGGACTGAGGGGCTTTGCTAGCCCTGATGTCTTGAAATATCGTCTTGCCGTCCTCGGGGTACCCGTGGTCGATTACTCCGACAGTAGCCCCCAAGCCTCCGGGCAACTTGGCAAAGTTGGGCGGAGGTTTTTTGGCGAGTGTTCATGTAAATGATCATGAAAAAAGACAAAGTTAGTCCATGCGGATATATCAAATGTTTGCTTTTAGCATTGCAAGTTTTATGCGGAGGGTGCCGACTCGGTTTCGTTCGAGCCCCCTTAATTTTTTTTCGTGTTCCCTCCGCTTTTTTGCTTGTGCTCTTACTTGCCGGACAGCCGCTCTGCGGTCTGTGGTTAAGAGTGGGCCGCGAAGTGGAGTGTACAATACTCAAGAGTCTAGGAGCAGATTCAACCGAGTAGATACTTGTAAAGGAAAACGGCCGGGTCACCCGAGCCGTTTTTCTTCCCAGACGTTTTTTGCATGGGTGGCCTTCAGCATTCACCCTTGCTAGCCGGACAGCCGCTCTGCGGTCTGTGACTAAGAGTGAGCCTTTGGTACTGCGCACGCTACTAAGCCGTCTGCGGGAACTAACGTCTCAGGCCAAGCGGCCAGCCCCCGGGCCAACTTTGGCTGGCGCCGGGGCGAACAGTGATGCGACTGTAATAAAAAATGCGGAGATAGCACCCGAGCATCGCTCGGGGTTATCCGTGCTTGTGTGATGCAAAAATATGCGGGCGAGGAGCTCACATTGATTTTTGTGTAGTCGCGGTTGTTGAAGACAGCCGGCGCGGCTCGACGCTCGCGGAGCGCGTCGGCGCACCCGCTGGGTGTGGCCCTCGAGCCCCCGGGTGCACGAAGGGGGTCCCGGCCGGTCAGGATCGACCGGCCAGGCGGCGAGGCGTCTTGCGACGCCCTTTTTCTTCTTTTCTGACGGCTGGGGGAGCCGGATAGAACTCTTCTCTTGTCTGCAATCTTCGCGGGGGCGCGCCAGCGCACCCGCTGGGTGTAGCCCCCGAGATTCGGGCCGACTGCTGAGCAGTCGGGCCGGATCTCCCGGCAACTACTTTGTCTTCTTCATCGCGGGGGCGCGTCAGCGCACCCGCTGGGTGTAGCCCCCGAGATTCGGGCCGACTGCTGAGCAGTCGGGCCGGATCTTCCGGCAACTACTTCGTCTTCTTCTTCGCGGGGGCACGTCAGCGCACCCGCTGGGTGTAGCCCCCGAGATTCGGGCCGACTGCTGAGCAGTCGGGCCGGATCTTCCGGCAACTACTTCGTCGTCTTCTTCAGCCGGCCGGATGGGCGGACCCCAACACAGCAGTCGGGCTCTTTGCAGCCGGACAGGCAGCCAGCGGTCGGACGCACACACACATTTTTTTCTTGCGAGTCGGCCGTGGACATCCGACATATTCTTCAACCGGATCTGGGCAAGCCGGATGCACACACACATTTTTTTGTCCCAGCCGGCCTCTCGGACAGCCGGCCCATCCCACCTGGTCACCTTTTTTTTCTTTTCAGCCACTGGCTTGACTTTTCTTCTCTTCTTTCTTTTTATTCTCTGCCTGATGAGCCGGTAGGAGCGGGACGCGGCGGAAGCCAACGGCCGAGTCGCGCCAGAGGCCGGCGTCCGGGTTGCGGGGGAGCCGGCAGGTCGGGTCGCCGGGGAAGCCGGCAGGCCGGGTCGTGTGGCGGAGCCGGCCAGCGCAGGAGGCCGGGATGCGGGCGGAGCCAGCGCGGGGGCGGCGAGCCGTCCAGCCAGGAAGCGGGCGGGGCCGGCAAGCGGGGCAACGGCGATGCGGCCAGGCGCGGGGAGATGGCAGGCGCAGGGCGAAGGTGAGGCGGGGCCAGCATGCGGCCGGGTGCCGGAGAAGGAGTCGGACTGACGCGGGGTGCAGCGGCGAGGGGTCCCGGCGAGGTGGAGTCGACGCCGGATGCGGAGGCCGACTGGCGGGGTGAAGTCGGTGCTGGGCGACCCGGCGGCCGGGTGCGGGAGCGGTGCAGGCGGCGGGAGGGCGAGGCACGGAGGCATGCGTCTGGAGGTGCACGGGGCCGACGCGGCCGGAGGCGCGGGATCCGAACCGCGGCCAGCCGGCGCGGGCGAAGGTGCGTCGGGATGAGGCGGACGCGGGAGAAGGTGGGAGCCGGCCGGAGCCAGAGTGGCTAGCGGAGTCGGACGCAGCGAGCTGGCGGGCGGCCAGTGCCTGCGCGGAGCAGGGGAGGCCCCGGCTGCAGACGAGAAGGCGGTGCGCGGGAGGCTGCCAGCACGGGGCGGCGATCCGTGGGCGGGAGCAGCCACGCGAAGGCGGCCATGCTATCAGGCGCGCGGGAGGCGGCCGGACCTGAAGGAGGCAGCCGATGGCCGCGCAGGGGAACCGCCCGGGCGTGGGAGCGGCGACGGGTCCCGAGTTCTGGGTCCCGGGGCGGCGCAAGGCGAGGCGGACGCCGTAAAGCGGCTGGGAGGGGCCCGAGCAGCGGCGCCGCATGGACGATGCGGGGCAGGCGGAGCCGGCATGCGCGGGGCTGGGGTCGAGCAGAGCCCAGCCGGCCAAGGCGCGGTGCGGCCGGCACGACAGGCCGGAGCGGGAGGAACCCGCGCGGACATGTACGGGCGCGAAGGACGAGCGGCTCACGGATGGGTTGCCTGGGGATGCAGCCGAGGCGGATGCTAGCGACGCCCGAAGCCGTCGCGTGGCCGCGGGTAGGAGCCACGGGCACGGGTGCTCAGCCGCTGGTACTCAAAAGTGTTAGGCGATGGGCCAAGTCATGGGCCAAGCCAGCTCAGGAGTCCTCGCAGGAGCGACCCACGCTCCTGCCCACGATCGCCACGACCCCATGATCTCCCTCTCTCTCTCTCTCTCTCTCACGACGCTATATGTATCCCGCTCTGTACTCTCTGTATGCAATGAGAAACAGATTACAACAGTTTTACATGGTATCAAACATCGATCCTTTCCTTCCCTCGCCATGACAATCCCCGGCGCACCACCGCCGCCACCTCCTCCCCCTCCTTCCGCCGGCAAGTCTCCTTCTTCCTCCTCCTCCGCCATGACTACTCCTTCAGACCACGCTCCCCTATCCTCCACCCTGGTTCTTCCTTCCCCCATCGCATTCAGCGACACCATTACCGACATTACGCCCTTCATCCCTATAGTTCTCGATCTCCACAGCCACAATTACTACCACTAGCGCCATCTTTTTGAGATCCATCTTGGGCGCTGCTCCCTCCTCCATCACATCTCCGATGATGTCCCCCCAGCTCCTCGCGATCCCTCATGGATCAAAGACGACCTAGCCATTATTCAGTGGCTCTACACGCGCATCTCGACGGAGCTCTTCAACCTCGTCGTCACGGATGGTGCCTCCGCGCGCGACATCTGGCTCGAGCTCCGCCGGCTTTTTCAAGACAACCGTGACGCCCGCATCTCCGCCCTCAACACGGAGCTCCGCACGATCACGCAGGGCGATCGCCCCGTGGGCGTCTTCTGTCAGAGGATCAAGGCGATTGGCGACGAACTTCGCGAGCTCGGCGAGGTGGTCGCCGATCGGTCGCTGCTCCACGCTCTGATGGGTGGCCTCGATGATCGCTTTGCCCAGCAGGCGACTCTGATCCCCCTCCTTCGTCCCCTCCCGACGCTCGCCGAGGCCCGCTCCATGCTTCAGATGGAGGAGCAAAACCAGGCGCGCAAGGCGGGGACGCCGCGCCTCTTTCACGCCACTACGCGCCCTCCTGCAGCACCGGCCCCGGCACCGCCTCAGGGGGCGTCTCCTTCCCAGCCGCCGCCGGGATGGCGTCCCAGTCCGAACTACAAGGGCAAGAACCCCATCTATCGTCCTCCGCAGCACCGGGCGTCGGGTTCGTCGTCAGGCTCCAACCCGGCGCCTCCGGCTCCGTCAAACCCTGCTCCTGCAGTTTTCCCGATCTCCACCACCACTCCGGCGCCATGGCGCCCTGCGCACGATCCATGGACTGGGCTCGTCCAAGCATGGCCCATGCCGTGGTCCGCGCCCTCTCTGACCGGTGCTCCTCCAGCTTACAGCGGCAGTTGGGCCCCGGGCATGCGCCCTCAGCTTGGCGCCCCGGGCCTCCTTGGAGCCCGGCCTCCTCCGCATGCCTATACGGCGTATGTGCCTCTCTACCAGGCCGCACCGCCGCCCTCTGCTTCGCCACCGTACCACTACGGCGCTCCCTCTGCTTCACCGTCATGGGATCAGGTGCCGTCGGCGGCCCCTTCTGCTTTCTCTTGGGAGCAGGCGTCCCCGGCGGCCCCCTCTACTTCACCTTGGGGTCCGGCGCCGGCGGCGGCTTCCTCTACTTCGCCATGGGATCCGCGCGCGCTGGCGCCTCCCGCTGCGACTTCCACCACTACGCAGACGACTCCAACTTGGGACCAGGCTGCGTTCATTGCCGCCATGAACTCACTTACCACTCAGGACCCAGGTACGGAATGGATTTTTGATTCTGGCGCTTCCTCGCGCATGTCTGCATCTAGCTCCACGTTGTCCTCGCTTCATCCTTCTATCTTCCCATCCATCACCGTAGGAAATGGCTCCTCTGTTCCTGTTTCGTGCATCGGGTCCACCTTTCTTTCCCCTTCTCTTTCTTTGCGCGAAGTGCTTGTTGCTCCTGCCCTCATCAAGAACTTGATTTCCGTTCGACGTTTCACTATTGACAATCTTGTTTCTGTTGAGTTTGATCCCTTGGGTGTGTCTGTGAAGGATCTTCGCAGCAAGGAGGTGATCGCGCGGTTCAATAGTTCCGGCGACCTGTACACTGCTTCCGGCGGCACGTCTTCATCATCTGTCCACGCGCTGGTCGCCTCGGTCTCTCTGTGGCATCGCCGGCTCGGTCACCCCAATAGCACCACCACCACCACTCTCCTCCGCGAGTTCCAGCTTCCGCATGTCCGCGATGCGCATGATTCTGCTTTGTGCCAGTCTTGCCAGATGGGCAAGCATGTTAGGCTACCTTTTAGCTTGTCTACTACCTCTAGTTCCTTTCCTTTCGAGTTGTTGCACTGTGATCTATGGCAATCTCCTGTACCTAGTGTTTCTGGTTTTAGGTTTTATCTTGTAATCGTGGATGACTACTCTCATTTTATGTGGACTTTTCCCCTTCGTGCTAAATCTGATGTACATACCCTATTTGTCAACTTTCAAAAATACGTTTACACGCATTTCTCTCTCCCCATCCGCTTTCTCCAATGTGATAATGGCCGTGAATTCAATAATGCTCGCAATCGAGAATTCTTTCTGCAACACGGTGTCCTTCTTCGTTTTTCTTGTCCATATACTTCTCCCCAAAACGGTAAGGCCGAACGATCTCTGCGCAGTATCAATGACATTCTCCGCACTCTTCTCATTCATGCTTCCATGCCACCACGCTACTGGGTTGAGTCTCTCCGTCATGCGACGTTTCTCCTCAACATCCGCCCTACCAAAACATGCCCGAAAACCTCTCCCTACGAATCTCTTTTTCTTCATCATCCTACCTACACTGACCTCAAGGTGTTTGGCTGTCTGTGTTTCCCAAATATGTCCGCCACGACCAACCATAAGCTCGAACCCCGCTCGCTTCCTTGTGTCTTTCTTGGCTACTCCGAGGACCACCGTGGCTACCGCTGCCTTCATCTTCCCACTAGCAGAGTGATTCTCTCGCGGCATGTGATTTTCGATGAGTCGGTTTTTCCCTTTGCTCAACACACACCACCCCACGACTCCTCCCCGATCTCCATTGCTTCGCACAGGAGTCCTCGCCACCCCGCGATCGACGTGCATGCTGTGCATGGCACTGTTCACGTCGATCGGGCTCCCCCCAGCGCTTCCACCACGCCCCTCCCACCTACCGCCACTACCCCTGATCATCCACCAGAACCGCCTGCGCCCGCCACTCCGCACGCACATGCAGATGCTGCCAATACGCATGCACCGCCGACCCACACATCGCCTGTCCATGCAGATTCCACCCCTGTACGTACGATGCCCCTTCCCCAATCCGCTGCGACTCCATCACCTGACGTCGCTTGCCCTCTTCCGCCCCGCGCAGTTCGCGTCCAAGTCCCTGCTAATGCTCACACTATGCGTACTCGTGGCAAAGCCGGTTTTGGTCTCCCCACTCGTCGTCTCAACTTAACGGCCTCTTTTTCTTCTTCTCCCATTTCTCCTCTCCCATCATCCTATAAACAAGCCCTCCTTGACCCTAACTGGTTTCAGGCTATGAAAGAAGAGCATGATGCCCTCCTCCAAAACCACACGTGGTCGCTCGTTCCTCGTCCTCCCGGTGCCAACATCATCTCTGGGAAATGGGTTTTTCGACACAAATTCAAATCCGACGGCTCTCTCTCTCTCGTTACAAGGCTCGGTGGGTTTGTCGGGGTGACTCTCAACAACCTGGTATCGATTTTGACGAGACGTTCTCTCCCGTTGTTAAGCCTAGCACCATCCGCGCCGTCTTAAGCATTGCTGTTTCTTCAGCATGGCCCATCCATCAGCTGGATGTAAAAAACGCCTTCCTTCATGGCTCCTTGAATGAGACAGTGTTTTGTCGTCAACCTCTCGGGTTTGTCGACCCCAACTTTCCTGACCACGTCTGTCACTTGCAGAAATCCTTGTACGGGCTCAAACAAGCTCCCCGAGCTTGGTTCACGCGCTTCGCCGCATTCATTCGCACCATTGGGTTCATCCCTTCGCAGTCCGATTCCTCCCTCTTCGTCTTCAAATCCGATGACCACCTCGCCTATCTTCTTCTATACGTCGATGATATAGTCCTTACTGCCTCCTCCACGTCCTTTCTCGATCGCGTCATTTCCTCCCTACGTGCTGAATTCTGCATGACCGATCTCGGGCAGCTCCATCACTTCCTCGGTGTAGCTGTCTCCCACTCGCCTTCGGGCCTCTTTCTGTCCCAGCGGCAATACGCCCTTGACATTCTGTCCAAGGCCGGCATGCTCGAGTGTCATGCCACGCGCACCCCCGCTGAAACTGGTTCCAAACTCTCCGCGTCTGGCGACCCATACCCCAATCCTACACTTTATCGCAGCCTCGCGGGAGCGCTGCAATACATGACCCTCACCCGTCCTGAGATCGCATACTCCGTGCAACAAGCCTGCCTATTCATGCACGATCCCCGTGTTCCTCATTTTAACCACGTCAAACGCATCCTCCGTTACCTCAAAGGCACTCTCGACCACGATCTCCTTATTAACACCTCCTCTCCCACTTCTCTCACAGCCTACTCTGATGCAGACTGGGCAGGTTGTCCCGACACTTGACGATCTACTTCCGGATACTGTGTGTTTTTGGGTGATAATTTGATTTCTTGGTCGTCAAAACGACAGCTAACAGTCTCCAGGTCCTCTGCGGAAGCCGAGTATCGCTCGGTAGCTCACGCTGTTGCTGAGACAGTCTGGCTTCGACAGCTGCTTGGTGAACTTCATCGACCCATCCAGAGGGCTACTGTCGTATATTGTGACAACATTTCTGCTGTCTCCATGTCCTGTAATCCGGTCCAGCATCGTAGAACTAAGCATATAGAGATTGACATTCATTTTGTAAGAGAGAAGGTAGCTTTAGGTGAAGTGAGAGTGCTTCATGTTCCCACCAGCGCGCAGTTCGCCGATATCTTCACCAAGGGGCTCCAAAACGCAACCTTCGCCGGCATCCGTTCCAGTCTCAACGTCGTCGAGCTCGCCGCTGACACTGCGGGGGGGTGTTAGGCGATGGGCCAAGTCATGGGCCAAGCCAGCTCAGGAGTCCTCGCAGGAGCGACCCACGCTCCTGCCCACGATCGCCACGACCCCATGATCTCCCTCTCTCTCTCTCTCTCACGACGCTATATGTATCCCCCTCTGTACCCTCTGTATGCAATGAGAAACAGATTACAACAGTTTTACAAAAAGCACAAACAGAATGGACGTGGTCTGAGTATTGTACGGCCGGTGTCTAAGGCATGTATGGGGATTATCTGGCTTGTGTCTTAGTGAATCTATTTCTGTGTTTTGGAAGTGTATGGTCATGGTTTGACCTTTGTTTGACTCACATCTAGCTAGCTAGCATAGATGATATACGAAGTAGTGAACGCCCGTTCCGGCCGGAGCAAAGCGTAGCGCGGAGGGGAGTGGACGCGAGCGGCGTGCGGACGGATGCAGCCGACCGAAGCGAGGCCCCGCGCGCGATGCGCGCGCGGACGGACGGTCGGCGTCGCAATGGTGGTGATGACGAAGGCGGCGAGGCCGACGACGAGGACGCGCCATCCCGCACGGCCGCTCCGGGGGCAGGTCGAAGTCGAGCCCCCGAGCGCTACCGGAGAGACGGCGCGACGCCGCGGCGGCGATGGCGAAGATGGTCCCGCCCGGACTATGAAACCAACAGCAGCGCGGTAGCATAGTACCGCTCATGGTGGGCGCCAACTGTCGTGGTATTCTCACGGGGGGCTTGCGAGTCGACAGATGCCACAAGGGCTTAGTGTGTGGGTAAGACTGCTGCTGATAGGACCGGGAGCGGGTATGCGAGTAGCACGCGGTGGTTTACCCAGCTTCGGAGCTCTCCGTAGAGATAATACTCCTACTGCTGCATGTCTGAATGTATCTGGTATATCTGATACAGAGCTGCTCCTAGAACTGTATCTGAGGTCAGTGCCATAGGCATCTGGCCTCGTATATATGCGGGTGGCCGGATGAGCATGCAAGCTCTAGTGGCCGAATGGCACTTGGCCGTGGGGGTGTGCGTGAGAATCCATGTGTCTCCTGATGGATGGAGCTAGCTTTTATAGTGCGAGGTAGGCATGGGTGGTGGTAGCGTTGGTTGTAAGCTACCTTGGGTAGCTTACAAACCAAGCTATGTAGTGGCATGGCCTAGGCATGGTGCATGTCATGCTTGTCCCCTAGGGTACTTTATAAATCAGTATCCAGGGGACACGGTACACTGTCGATGACGTCGCGGTATGGTTGTCTTGTCCGCGGTATGGCCGTCTCGTCGGGGTCTTGTCGGTGTCGGGTCAGGCTGCAGTCGGCAGCCGGCTGGTCGTTGCAGTCAGCCGGGCAGAGCTCTCTGGTGTGGTTGTTGGCGCAGTCGGCAGCCGGCTGTTTGGCGCAGTCGGCAGCCGGCTGTTTGGCGCAGTCGGCAACCGGCTGGCTGGCGCAGTCGGACTGAGGGGCTTTGCTAGCCCTGATGTCTTGAAATATCGTTTTGCCGTCCTCGGGATACCCGTGGTCGATTACTCCGACACCATGATCGCTTCAAATCCCAATCAGCACACCACAGAAATCATATGCATTGGTCGATGTAACTAATAGATGGGTCAAAATAATACATATTCAACTACTCTTTCCGTACCGGTGCATTGTCATATTACGAAAACCAAATAACCCCAAACACTTAAAGCATGGTTAATAGTATAGCCAGCTGCTGGATTTTGCCACATCATCTATAACCAACCTTATAGCCGACAAGTACAATAGTGTATATAAATATATAGTACTTTTTTGATACATGGCCCATCTCCTTGAAGGAAATATGCCCTAGAGGCAATAATAAAGTTATTATTTATTTCCTTATATCATGATAAATGTTTATTATTCATGCTAGAATTGTATTAACCGGAAACATAATACATGTGTGAATACATAGACAAACAGAGTGTCACTAGTATGCCTCTACTTGACTAGCTCGTTAATCAAAGATGGTTATGTTTCCTAACCATGAACAAGGAGTTGTTATTTGATTAACGGGATCACATCATTAGGTGAATGATCTGATTGACATGACCCATTCCATTAGCTTAGCACCCGATCGTTTAGTATGTTGCTATTGCTTTCTTCATGACTTATACATGTTCCTATGACTATGAGATTATGCAACTCCCGTTTGCCGGAGGAACACTTTGTGTGCTACCAAACGTCACAACGTAAATGGGTGATTATAAAGGTGCTCTACAGGTGTCTCCAAAGGTACATGTTGGGTTGGCGTATTTCGAGATTAGGATTTGTCACTCCGATTGTCGGAGAGGTATCTCTGGGCCCTCTCGGTAATGCACATCACATAAGCCTTGCAAGCATTGCAACTAATGAGTTAGTTGCGAGATGATGTATTACGAAACAAGTAAAGAGACTTGCCGGTAACGAGATTGAACTAGGTATTGAGATACCGACGATCGAATCTCGGGCAAGTAACATACCGATGACAAAGGGAACAACGTATGTTGTTATGCGGTCTGACCGATAAAGATCTTCGTAGAATATGTAGGAGCCAATATGAGCATCCAAGTTTTGCTATTGGTTATTGACCGGAGACGTGTCTCGGTCATGTCTACATTGTTCTCGAACCCGCAGGGTCCGCACGCTTAAGGTTTCGATGACAGTTATATTATGAGTTTATGAGTTTTGATGTACCGAAGTTAGTTCGGAGTCCCGGATGTGATCACGGACATAACGAGGAGTCTCGAAATGGTCGAGACATAAAGATTGATATATTGGACGGCTATATTCGGACACCGGAAGTGTTCCGGGTGATTTCGGAGAAAACCGAAGAGCCGGAGGGTTACCGGAACCCCCCGGGAGAAGTATGGGCCATATGGGCCTTAGTGGAGAGAGAGAGGGGCAGCCAAAGGTGGGCCGCACGCCTCCTCCCCCCTGGTCCGAATTGGACTAGGAGAGGGGGGGCGGCGCCCCCCTTCACTTCTTTCCCCCTCCTAGTAGGAGTCCTACTCCTACTAGGAGGATGACTCCTCCTTGGCGCGCCATAGAGGGCCGGCCGGCCTCCTCCCCTTGATCCTTTATATACGGGGGCAGGGGGCACCCCTTGACACACAAGTTGATCCACGTGATCATATTCTTAGCCGTGTGCGGTGCCCCCTTCCACCATAGTCCTCGATAATATTGTAGCGGTGCTTAGGCGAAGCCCTGCGACGGTAGTGCATCAAGATCGTCACCACACCGTCGTGCTGACGGAACTCTTCCCCGACACTTTGCTGGATCGGAGTCCGGGGATCGTCATCAAGCTGAACGTGTGCTAGAACTCGGAGGTGCCGTAGTTTCGGTGCTTGATCGGTCGGGCCGTGGAGACGTACGACTACATCAACCAAACGCTTCCGTTGTCGATCTACAAGGGTACGTAGATCACACTCTCCCCTCTCGTTGCTATGCATCACCATGATCTTGCGTGTGCGTAGGAAATTTTTTGAAATTACTACATTCCCCTACAGTGGCATCCGAGCCTAGGTTTTATATGTTGATGTTATATGCACGAGTAGAACACAAGTGAGTTGTGGGCGATATAAGTCATACTGCTTACCAGCATGTCATACTTTGGTTCAGCGGTATTGTTGGACGAAGCGGCCCAGACCGACATTACGCGTACGCTTACGCGAGACCGGTCCTCCCGACGTGCTTTGCACATAGGTGGCTTGCGGGTGACAGTTTCTCCAACTTTAGTTGAACCGAGTGTGGCTACGCCCGGTCCTTGCGAAGGTTAAAACATCACCAACTTGACAAACTATCATTGTGGTTTTGATGCGTAGGTAAGATTGATTCTTGCTTAAGCCCGTAGCAGCCATGTAAAACTTGCAACAACAAAGTAGAGGACATCTAACTTGTTTTTGCAGGGCATGTTGTGATGTGATATGGTCAAGACATGATGCTAAATTTTATTGTATGAGATGATCATGTTTTGTAACCGAGTTATCGGCAACTGGCAGGAGCCATATGGTTGTCGCTTTATTGTATGCAATGCAATCGCGCTGTAATGCTTTACTTTATCACTAAGTGGTAGCGATAGTCATGGAAGCATAAGATTGGCGAGACGACAACGATGCTACGACGGAGATCAAGGTGTCGCGCCGGTGACGATGGTGATCACGACGGTGCTTCGAAGATGGAGATCACAAGCACAAGATGATGATGGCCATATCATATCACTTATATTGATTGCATGTGATGTTTATCTTTTATGCATCTTATCTTGCTTTGATTGACGGTAGCATTATAAGATGATCTCTCACTAATTATCAAGAAGTGTTCTCCCTGAGTATGCACCGTTGTGAAAGTTCTTCGTGCTGAGACACCACGTGATGATCGGGTGTGATAGGCTCTACGTTCAAATACAACGGGTGCAAAACAGTTGCACACGCGGAATACTCAGGTTATACTTGACGAGCCAAGCATATACAGATATGGCCTCGGAACACGGAGACCGAAAGGTCGAGCGTGAATCATATAGTAGATATGATCAACATAGTGATGTTCACCAATGAAACTACTCCATCTCACGTGATGATCGGACATGGTTTAGTTGATTTGGATCACGTAATCACTTAGAGGATTAGAGGGATGTCTATCTAAGTGGGAGTTCTTTAAGTAAATTAATTGAACCTAAATTTATCATGAAACTTTGTACCTGATAGTATCTTGCTTGTTTATGCTTGATTGTAGATAGATGGCTCGTGCTGTTGTTCCGTTGAATTTTAATGCGTTCCTTGAGAAAGCAAAGTTGAAAGATGATGGTAGCAATTACACGGACTGGGTCCGTAACTTGAGGATTATCCTCATTGTTGCACAAAAAAATTACGTCCTGGAAGCACCGCTGGGTGCCAGGCCTGCTGCTGGAGCAACACCAAATGTTATGAACGTCTGGCAGAGCAAAGCTGATGACTACTCGATAGTTCAGTGTGCCATGCTTTACGGCTTAGAATCGGGACTTCAACGACGTTTTGAACGTCATGGAGCATATGAGATGTTTCAGGAGTTGAAGTTAATATTTCAAGCAAATGCCCGGAGTGAGAGATATGAAGTCTCCAATAAGTTCTATAGCTGCAAGATGGAGGAGAACAGTTCTGTCAGTGAGCATATACTCAAAATGTCTGGGTATAATAATCACTTGATTCAATTGGGAGTTAATCTTCCAGATGATTGCGTCATTGATAGAATTCTCCAATCACTGCCACCAAGCTACAAGAGCTTCGTGATGAACTATAATATGCAAGGGATGAATAAGACTATTCCCGAGCTCTTCGCAATGCTGAAAGCTGCGGAGGTAGAAATCAAGAAGGAGCATCAAGTGTTGATGGTCAACAAGACCACTAGTTTCAAGAAAAAGGGCAAAGGGAAGAAGAAGGGGAACTTCAAAAAGAACGGCAAGCAAGTTGCTGCTCAAGAGAAGAAACCCAAACCTGGACCTAAGCCTGAAACCGAGTGCTTCTACTGCAAGCAGACTGGTCACTGGAAGCGGAACTGCCCCAAGTATTTGGCGGATAAGAAGGATGGCAAGGTGAACAAAGGTATATGTGATATACATGTTATTGATGTGTACCTTACTAATGCTCGCAGTAGCACCTGGGTATTTGATACTGGTTCTGTTGCTAATATTTGCAACTCAAAACAGGGACTACGGATTAAGCGAAGATTGGCTAAGGACGAGGTGACGATGCGCGTGGGAAACGGTTCCAAAGTCGATGTGATCGCAGTCGGCACGCTACCTCTACATCTACCTTCGGGATTAATATTAGACCTAAATAATTGTTATCTGGTGCTAGCGTTAAGCATGAACATTATATCTGGATCTTTTTTGATGCGAGACAGTTATTCATTTAAATATGAGAATAATGGTTTTTCTATTTATATGAGTAATATCTTTTATGGTCATGCACCCTTAAAGAGTGGTCTATTTTTGTTGAATCTCGATAGTAGTGACACACATATTCATAATGTTGAAGCCAAAAGATGCAGAGTTGATAATGATAGTGCAACTTATTTGTGGCACTGCCGTTTAGGTCATATCGGTGTAAAGCGCATGAAGAAACTCCATACTGATGGACTTTTGGAACCACTTGATTATGAATCACTTGGTACTTGCGAACCGTGCCTCATGGGCAAGATGACTAAAACACCGTTCTCCGGTACTATGGAGAGAGCAACAGATTTGTTGGAAATCATACATACAGATGTATGTGGTCCGATGAATATTGAGGCTCGTGGCGGATATTGTTATTTTCTCACCTTCACAGATGACT
This sequence comes from Triticum dicoccoides, assembly GCF_002162155.2. Lineage (NCBI taxonomy): Eukaryota > Viridiplantae > Streptophyta > Magnoliopsida > Poales > Poaceae > Triticum > Triticum dicoccoides. The sequence goes on along the minus strand of NC_041386.1, from coordinate 493,306,844 downwards.
TAAGCAGATATGGGTATATCTACTTAATGAAACATAAGTCTGAAACGTTTGAAAAGTTCAAAGAATTTCAGAGTGAAGTTGAAAATCATCGTAACAAGAAAATAAAGTTTCTACGATCTGATCGTGGAGGAGAATATTTGAGTTACGAGTTTGGTGTACATTTGAAACAATGCGGAATAGTTTCGCAACTCACGCCACCCGGAACACCACAGCGCAATGGTGTGTCCGAACGTCGTAATCGTACTTTACTAGATATGGTGCGATCTATGATGTCTCTTACTGATTTACCGCTATCGTTTTGGGGTTATGCTTTGGAGATGGCCGCATTCACGTTAAATAGGGCACCATCAAAATCCGTTGAGACGACGCCTTATGAACTATGGTTTGGCAAGAAACCAAAGTTGTCGTTTCTGAAAGTTTGGGGCTGCGATGCTTATGTGAAAAAGCTTCAACCTGATAAGCTCGAACCCAAATCGGAGAAGTGTGTCTTCATAGGATATCCAAAGGAGACTATTGGATACACCTTCTATCACAGACCCGAAGGCAAGACTTTTGTTGCTAAGTTCGGAAACTTTCTGGAGAAGGAGTTTCTCTCGAAAGAAGTGAGTGAGAGGAAAGTAGAACTTGACGAGGTAACTGTACCTGCTCCCTTATTGGAAAGTAGTGCATCACAGAAAACTGTTTCAGTGACACCTACACCAGTCAGTGAGGAAGCTAATGATGATGATCATGAAACTTCAGAACAAGATACTACTGAACCTCGTAGATCAACCAGAGTGAGATCCGCGCCAGAGTGGTACGGTAATCCTGTTCTGGAAGTCATGCTACTAGATCATGATGAACCTACGAACTATGAAGAAGCGATGGTGAGCCCAGATTCCGCAAAATGGCTTGAAGCCATGAAATCTGAGATGGGATCCATGTATGAGAACAAAGTATGGACTTTGGTTGACTTGCCCGATGATCGGCAAGCAATTGAGAATAAATGGATCTTCAAGAAGAAGACTGACGCTGACAGTAATATTACTGTCTACAAAGCTCGACTTGTCGCAAAAGGTTTTCGGCAAGTTCAAGGTATTGACTACGATGAGACCTTCTCACCCGTAGCGATGCTTAAGTCTGTCCGAATCATGTTAGCAATTGCCGCATTTTATGATTATGAAATTTGGCAGATGGATGTCAAAACTGCATTCCTGAATGGATTTTTGGAAGAAGAGTTGTATATGATGCAACCAGGAGGTTTTGTCGATCCAAAGGGAGCTAACAAAGTGTGCAAGCTCCAGCGATCCATTTATGGACTGGTGCAAGCCTCTCAGAGTTGGAATAAACGCTTTGATAGTGTGATCAAAGCATTTGGTTTTATATAGACTTTTGGAGAAGCCTGTATTTACAAGAAAGTGAGTGGGAGCTCTGTAGCATTTCTGATATTATATGTGGATGACATATTACTAATTGGAAATGATATAGAATTTCTGGATAGCATAAAGGGATACTTGAATAGGAGTTTTTCAATGAAAGACCTCGGTGAAGCTGCTTACATATTAGGCATTAAGATCTATAGAGATAGATCAAGACGCTTAATTGGACTTTCACAAAGCACATACCTTGACAAAGTTTTGAAGAAGTTCAAAATGGATCAAGCAAAGAAAGGGTTCTTGCCTGTGTTACAAGGTGTGAAGTTGAGCAAGACTCAATGCCCGACCACTTCAGAAGATAGAGAGAAAATGAAAGATGTTCCCTATGCTTCAGCCATAGGCTCTATCATGTATGCAATGATGTGTACCAGACCTGATGTGTGCCTTGCTATAAGTCTAGCAGGAAGGTACCAAAGTGATCCAGGAGTGGATCACTGGACAGCGGTCAAGAACATCCTGAAATACCTGAAAAGGACTAAGGATATGTTTCAAATATATGGAGGTGACAAAGAGCTCATCGTAAAAGGTTACGTTGATGCAAGCTTTGACACTGATCCGGACGATTCTAAATTGCAAACCAGATACGTGTTTACATTAAAGGGTGGAGCTGTCAGTTGGTGCAGTTCTAAACAAAGCGTTGTAGCGGGATCTACATGTGAAGTGGAGTACATAGCTGCTTCGGAAGCAGCAAATGAAGGAGTCTGGATGAAGGTGTTCATATCCGATCTAGGTGTCATACCTAGTACATCGGGTCCAATGAAAATCTTTTGTGACAATACTGGTGCAATTGCCTTGGCAAAGGAATCCAGATTTCACAAGAGAACCAAGCACATCAAGAGACGCTTCAATTCCATCCGGGATCTAGTCCAGGTGGGAGACATAGAGATTTGCAAGATACATACAGATCTGAATGTTGTAGACCCGTTGACTAAGCCTCTTCCACGAGCAAAACATGATCAGCACCACGGCTCCATGGGTGTTAGAATCATTACTGTGTAATCTAGATTATTGACTCTAGTGCAAGTGGGAGACTGAAGGAAATATGCCCTAGGGGCAATAATAAAGTTATTATTTATTTCCTTATGTCATGATAAATGTTTATTATTCATGCTAGAATTGTATTAACCGGAAACATAATACATGTGTGAATATAGACAAACAAAGTGTCACTAGTATGCCTCTACTTGACTAGCTCGTTAATCAAAGATGGTTATGTTTCCTAACCATGAACAAGGAGTTGTTATTTGATTAATGGGATCACATCATTAGGTGAATGATCTGATTGACATGACCCATTCCATTAGCTTAGCACCCGATCGTTTAGTATGTTGCTATTGCTTTCTTCATGACTTATACATGTTCCTATGACTATGAGATTATGCAACTCCCGTTTGCCGGAGGAACACTTTGTGTGCTACCAAACGTCACAACGTAAATGGGTGATTATAAAGGTGCTCTACAGGTGTCTCCAAAGGTACATGTTGGGTTGGCGTATTTCGAGATTAGGATTTGTCACTCCGATTGTCAGAGAGGTATCTCTGGGCCCTCTCGGTAATGCACATCACATAAGCCTTGCAAGCATTGCAACTAATGAGTTAGTTGCGAGATGATGTATTACGAAACAAGTAAAGAGACTTGCCGGTAACGAGATTGAACTAGGTATTGAGATACCGACGATCGAATCTCGGGAAAGTAACATACCGATGACAAAGGGAACAACGTATGTTGTTATGCGGTCTGACCGATAAAGATCTTCGTAGAATATGTAGGAGCCAATATGAGCATCCAGGTTCCTCTATTGGTTATTGACCGGAGACGTGTCTCGGTCATGTCTACATTGTTCTCGAACCCGTAGGGTCCGCACGCTTAAGGTTTCGATGACAGTTATATTGTGAGTTTATGAGTTTTGATGTACCGAAGTTAGTTCGGAGTCCCGGATGTGATCACAGACATAACGAGGAGTCTCGAAATGGTCGAGACATAAAGATTGATATATTGGACGGCTATATTCGGACACCGGAAGTGTTCCGGGTGATTTCGGAGAAAACCGGAGAGCCGGAGGGTTACTGGAACCCCCCCC
>NC_041386.1:493295474-493303113 GCF_002162155.2 Triticum dicoccoides | reverse complement strand
GGGAGAAGTAATGGGCCATATGGGCCTTAGTGGAGAGAGAGAGAGGGGCAGCCAAAGGTGGGTCGCGCGCCTCCTCCCCCCTGGTCCGAATTGGACTAGGAGAGGGGGGTGGTGCCCCCCTTTCCCTCTCCCTCCCCACTTCTTACCCCCTCCTAGTAGGAGTCCTACTCCTACTAGGAGGAGGACTCCTCCTTGGCGCGCCATAGAGGGCCGGCCGGCCTCCTCCCCTTGATCCTTTATATATGGGGGCAGGGGGCACCCCTTGACACACAAGTTGATCCACGTGATCATATTCTTAGCCGTGTGCGGTGCCCCCTTCCACCATAGTCCTCGATAATATTGTAGCGGTGCTTAGGCGAAGCCCTGCGACGGTAGTGCATCAAGATCGTCACCACGCCATCGTGCTGACGGTACTCTTCCCCGACACTTTGCTGGATCGGAGTCCGGGGATCGTCATCGAGCTGAACGTGTGCTAGAACTCGGAGGTGCCGTAGTTTCGGTGCTTGATCGGTCGGGCCGTGGAGACGTACGACTACATCAACCAAACGCTTCCGTTGTCGATCTACAAGGGTACGTAGATCACACTCTCCCCTCTCGTTGCTATGCATCACCATGATCTTGCGTGTGCGTAGGATTTTTTTTGAAATTACTACGTTCCCCAACACTCCCTCTCTCACAACATGCCTAGGAGCACGTGTTGTATCCGGCTGTTAAGAGCAAGTCTAATAAGTCCTAATCAGCAGGCTACAGCATTTGCCATGTCATCAAAATCCTATGTGGAAGAAAAAGAAAGGAGGAGAGAGATTGAAGCCGGCTACACATCTGTAGCCCGGGTGCAGCACAACAAACAAGGTAAAAGCTTGCATGCAACCGGTGTAAATGCAAACAAGCAGGCGCTAGCTCCTCTCCTTCCAATCACCCACCTTCCTTCACATGCATGCATTAAATAATATAATCAACTAGTAACTAATCTATAGCCGGTTTAGTATATCAGTGGATTTTTCTATGAGCTCTAGATGACATGGCACTATTATATAGGGGGGATTTGATTTTTTGCCACCCTTTACGTTGGACTTTGATAATTTGCCACTAGTTAGATTGTAATTGATCTGGTGACACTTCTTACTTTGTACTTTGATCTTTTTTTTGACTGGGAACTGTGGGGCAAAACCCCCACAGCAGATCAAAACTTTATTAAATCAAAGAACAATTACAACAGGGTGATTACAAGGAGTAACCAGAAAACAAAAGAAAAGAAAGAAAGCTTACAAAAACTAGCTTAAAGGGGGAGGAAAGAGATCCATTTCAGCAAGTCATCCTTGTAAGCAGATTTGATTTTGTGCTGCATTAGGCTAATATTATGCCTGAAAGCACATCTCCATTTATTGAAACTTGCCCTCTCACTTCTGAACACTTTGGCATTTCTAATGATCCAGATATTCCAGCAGGCAATGAACACCACTTCAGTGAAGAAAGGCTTATGAAAACATCTCCTTGCCTGAGTAACCAAATCTAGCATGGAGGTGCCAGCCGTCCAATCAATCTGCAGATAATTCCAGATCCTAATACTGAAATTGCAGTTGAAGAATAAATGAGCCCTGGTTTCTCTAGTCAATAAGGGGCAGAGCCTACAATGAACTCCATCCTCCATGTGTTAATGTCTTCTGTCAACCATATCCTTAGTGTTCAACCTGTCCATAATAAGCATCCAAGCAAAAACCTTGATCTTGAGGGTACAGGAGGATTTCCAAATCCAACATAGCAAAGGGTTGAAGGACTCAGACACAAAAGTGTGAGAGTAGAACATCTTAGGCTTGAAGACCTTGGATGAGCCCTGCCAGAACCATAAGTCCTTTGAACTGGGTACTCTATTGTGGGAGTCCATCAAACCCTTAATCAAGTTCAACTCATCAAAGGCTTGAGCAGATAGAGGAAGGTGGAAAAGTTGGTGCATATCCTGAGTATTGAAAATTTCCTTAACTAGAACCCAGGGGTCCTTGGCAAAAGAAAATAGCCTTGGAAATCTTGTCTGCAAACTAGAAACTTCACTGCCAAGGTTCCAATTATTAGACCAAAAAAGAGCAGTGTCCCCTTCATTAATCTGCACCCAGGAGCAATCGCTAAAATTGTGCATGACTTTGCAAATATCCCTCCACCAGAAGGAGCCACAATCATTTGTTCCCTGGGGCATTCCTTCATAATAATATGAATCCCAAACTAGGGACACCCAAGGAATATCTCTTTTTTTGAGGAAATTACTAGCATGCTTGAGTAGAAGGGCCACATTCTGAACCCCTAGGTTAAGTATACCAAGACCCCCTTTGTTTTTTGGCCTACAGATGAGCTCCCAAGCAGCAAGAGATGGGGCTGGCTCATCTCTATGCTTTCTCCACATGCATTGCCTTTGGATTCTTTCTAACTGTTTGAGTATACCAGCAGGAACAGCTAGGCTACACAGAAAGAATATTGGTATCAAAGACAAAACAGAGTTGAGGAACTGCAGCCTTTCACCTTGGTTAAGAAATGATGAGCTGGCAGTCATTCTTCTTTCCATACAGTCAACCAAAGGCATGAAGTCCACCATTTTTGGCCTTGTGGTCCCCACAGGCAAGCTAAGATATGTGAAAGGCATTTTACCAATTTTGCAACCAAAAGCAGCAGCAAGATCCTCCATCACAGCAGAGTCAACATTGATTAGAATAATAAAGGATTTATGGTAGTTGACATCCAGACCTGTGGACTGAGAGAACACCTGCAACATATCCTTCAGGGCCAGAAGCTGAACCCTGTCAGCAGGTAGGATGATCAATGTATCATCAGCATACTGGATCACAGGGTAATCTCTGTCATGGCAGGGTATAGGGAGGTGAAGAACTCCCTTCCTGAACATATCATTAATCACTGTTTGCAGTTGTTACGACATATCTCTCTCAAGGTAGTTTTGGTGATTGATGAAAACATGTTTGCGGACTAATCTTGTGCTTTGAATAATTCACAGATTCTCCCCTGGCACGAGACGTTTTCTTCCCCTTGGAGTGTATTTCAAGACGGTGTAGCTCTTTCGTTTCTTTCTCGGTGGACTCGTTGCGTAGAGGGCACCGTACTATCAAGAGGGGGTCCACTGGGGTATTGTAGGGTGGAATCAACACGTACACATAAGCTTCTCACCCTCCAAGCTTTTCCATTCCATTGTAGAGATCTCTCCTCTCTTCCTTGCCCTGTCTGGGTCCAAGCGGTAGTACCGCGCAACCCAGCGGTAGTACCGCTGAGGAGCCACAAGTGGCAGTACCGCTCCACAGCGGTAGTACCGCCCGTGGCTCCACAGCAGTAGTACCGCTGGGGTGCCTGGCACCTCCGCCTCATCCTCAGCCTCTTTGGAGAGATTCTCTCTCTCTCTCTCTTCTGTGCCCCAGCGGTAGTACCGCACTACCAGTGGTAGTACGGCTGAAAGGTCACAAGCGGCAGTACCGCTCCATGGCGGTAGTACCGCCCGTGACCCCGCTGCTGTAGTACCGCTGGGCTGTGTGGCTCCTACCGCCTCGACTCGAGGGGGTCTTTTTCTCGTGTCGGGTTTTGCGGCACTAGTTGCGGTTGTAGAGGCGGTAGTACCATTCCAGGAGCGGTAGTACCGCCCCTACCACCGCGGTAGTACCGCATTGGGTCCTATTCCCTACTAGTCCCCTCTGCGCGGCAGTGCCGCTGGCTGGCACGGCAGTACCGCTGACCTGGCGGTAGTACCTGAAAGTGCGTTATATCGACTAGAGGGGGGGTGAATAGGCGATTTTTATGAAAGTCTTCAAAACATGGGAGTTATGAAGACAAACAGCGAAGATTATGCCTATTACTACGCAGCGGAAGTTAGATTACACTAGGCCAGCCATGGTCAAGTATTCAATAAAGTGAAAGCGCAATGACAAACAGCTGCAGTGTAGTAAGGATCAGGTGGGAAGAAGTTATGAAGCCAAACAGATCATACATTCACGTTGTGAAGACAAAAGATAGAGCAAGCATGCAATGGCTTCACAATGAGTAACAGTAAGAAAAAGGAAGTGAACATGAAACCAGTGACTCGTTGAAGACAATGATGTGTTGGACCAGTTCCAGTTGCTGTGACAACTGTACGTCTGGTTGGAGCGGCTAGGTATTTAAACCTTAGGACACACAGTCCCGGACACCCAGTCCTAAACACGCAGCTCAGGACACCAAGTCCTCACCGTATTCTCCTTGAGCTAAGGTCACATAGTCCTCGCCCAATCACTCTGGTAAGTCTTCAAGGTAGACTCCCAAACCTTCACAGACTTCATTCACTGGCAATCCACAATGTCTCTTGGATGCTCTGAACGCGACGCCTAACCGTCTGGAGGATTCACAGTCCTCAAGTGTAATAAGTCTTCAGATCACACAGACAAGAAGACTTAAGTGATGCCCAATGTTCTCTGGCTCTGGGTGGTTAGGGCTTTTCTCCTCGCTAGGAATTTTCTCTCAAAGGCTTCGAGGTGGGTTGCTCTCAAACGACAAAAGCCATGCACTGAAATCTGAGCAACCAACCGTTTATGGTTGTAGGGGGTGGGCTATTTACAGCCACTTGGCAACCCGACCTGATTTGTCCGAAATGACCCTAGGTCACTAAGGAACTGACACGTGTCTCAACAGTCAGATTTCAAACTCTCATGGCAACTTTACTTGGGCTACAAGCAAAGCTGACTTGTCCGGCTCTGGACAAGATTCGCTCTCATTGTCTTCACTCAAAGACATAGGTTTTTGGTTTAGGCATCACTTCAGTCATTCTGACTGGTTCTCCTGGACCCCACTTAACAGTACGGTGGTTCCTATGACTCAACAGAAAAGAAAAAGAACTATGAAAGATCTAGGTCTTCGAGCTCCATAGGCTTCATAACGTGTCTTCTTTTGTCATAGTCTTCAATGTGAATATCTTCATATACCACCTTTGGCTTCAATGTCTTCATACATTTTTAGGGGTCATCTCTGGTAGTAAAACTGAATCAATGAGGGACTTCTACCTGTGTTATCCTGCAATTCTCACAAACACATTAGTCCCTCAACTAGGTTTGTCGTCAATACTCCAAAACCAACTAGGGGTGGCACTAGATGCACTTACAGTACCGCCCTGTCGTGGTATTTCTCACGGGGGGCTTGCGAGTCGACAGATGCCACAAGGGCTTAGTGTGTGGGTAAGACTGCCGCTGATAGGCCCGGGAGCGGGTATGCGAGTAGCACGCGGTGGTTTACCCAGCTTCGGAGCTCTCCGTAGAGATAATACTCCTACTGCTGCATGTCTGAGTGTATCTATCTGGGGTGTACATCGGGCAGTACAAAGTGCTCCTGGAGCTGTATCTCGGATCAGTGACCAGTGCATCTGATCTAGTATATGCCTATTCGAGGCATGCTAGTGGCCGGCCATGTATGGCCATGGCTTGTCGCCGTGGGAGTCCATTCTCCTGGATGGATGGATGAGTGCCCCTTTTATAGTGTGGGCTAGCTTACTATGTAAGCTATGTGGGTATGGTGGGGTGTCATGCTTGTCCCCTGGGTCACTTCATAAATAGTGCCAGGGGACAAGTGACACTATACATGATGGCATCGAGGTACAGCCGTCTCGTCCGTGGTATGGCCGCCACGTCGGGGTCTTATCGATGTCGGGTCGGGCTGCAGTCGGCAGCCGGTTGGTTGGCGTAGTCGGCAGCCGGCTGGTTGGCGCAGTCGGCAGCCGGCTGGATGGCGCAGTCGACAGCCGGCGCAGTCGGACTGAGGGGCTTTGCTAGCCTCGATGTCTTGAAATATCGTCTTGCCGTCCTCGGGGTACCCGTGGTCGATTACTCCGACAGTAGCCCCCAAGCCTCCGGGCAACTTGGCAAAGTTGGGCGGAGGTTTTTTGGCGAGTGTTCATGGAAATGATCATGAAAAAGACAAAGTTAGTCCATGCAGATATATCAAATGTTTACTTTTAGCATTGCAAGTTTTATGCGGAGGGTGCCGACTCAGTTTCGTCCGAGCCCCCTTAATCTTTTTCGTGTTCCCTCCGCTTTTTGGCTTGTGCTCTTGCTTGCCAAACAGCCGCTCTGCGGTCTGTGGCTAAGAGTGGGCCGCGAAGTGGAGTGTACAATACTCAGAGTCTAGGAGCAGATTCAACCGAGTAGATACTTGTAAAGGAAAACGGCTGGGTCGCCCGAACGTTTTTCTTCCCGGGCGTTTTTCGCATGGGTGGCCTCCAGCGTTCACTCTTGCTAGTCCGACAGCCGCTCTGCGGTCTGTGACTAAGAGTGGGCCTTTGGTACCGCGCATGGTACTAAGCCGTCTGCGGGAACTAACGTCTCAGGCCAAGCGGCCAGCCCCCGGGCCAACTTTGGCTGGCGCCGGGGCGAACAGTGATGCTACTGTAATAAAATGCGGAGACAGCCCCCGAGCATCACTCGTGGTTATCCATGCTTGCGTGGTGCAAAAAATATGCGGGTGAGGAGCTCACATTGATTTTCGTGTAGTCGCGGTCGTCGAAGACAGCCGGCGCGACTCGATGCTCGCGGAGCGCGTCGGCGCACCCGCTGGGTGAAGCCTTCAAGCCTCTGGGTGCTCGGAGGAGGGTCCCGGCCGGTCAGGCTCGACCGGCCAGGCGGCGAGGCGTCTTGCAGCGCCCCTTTTTTTCTGCCGGCTGCTGACAGCCGGACAAAACTCTTCTCTTGTCTGCAATCTTCGCTGGGGCGCGTCAGCGCACCCGCTGGGTGTAGCCCCCGAGATTCGGGTCGACTGCTGAGCAGTCGGGCCGGATCTCCCGGCAACTACTTTGTCTTCTCTCTCGCGGGGGCACGTCAGCACACCCGCTGGGTGTAGCCCCCGAGATTCGGGCCGACTGCTGAGCAGTCGGGCCGGATCTTCCGGCAACTACCTTGTCTTCTTTCTCGCGGGGGCGCGTCAGTGCACCCGTTGGGTGTAGCCCCCGAGATTCGCGCTGACTGCTGAGCAGTCGGGCCGGATCTCTCGGCAACTACTCTGTCTTCTTCTTTTTCTTCTTCAGCCGGCTGGGCGGGCGGACCCCGACGCAGCAGTCAGGCTCTTTGCAGCCGGCCAGGCAACCAGCGGTCGGACGCACATCTGGCAGTCGGACGTACATTTCTTCTCTTCTCTCTTTTCTTTCCTTCAGCCGACTATCTGGCAGCCAGCCATCTCACCCGGTCACCCTCTTTTTTTTCAAGCCGGCCTGACTTTTCTTCCGCCGGCATCCCACTCGCTTCTTTTGAACCAGCGCCCGGCCGCAGCAGTTGAGCAATGCGAGCCGGCCTGGGAGCGCAGAGAGGCCAGGGGGCAGGACCGACCGGGTGGTGGCGGAGCCGGCGGGCGGCGAAGCCGGCCGTCTGGGTCGCGGTGGAGTCGGCGGGCGGCGAAGCCCGCCGTCCGGGTCGCGGCGGAGTCGGCGGGCGGCAGAGCCGGCCGTCCGGGTCGCGGCGGAGAAGGCAGGCGGCGAAGCCGCGAGTAGGCGCGGGAGGCACGTCGGAGCCGGCCAGCGTAGGAGGCCGAGTCCTTCTGGGGAGACGGCCATGGGCGCCTGGAGGCGCGAGACAGGGCGGAGCCGCGCGGAGGGACGCGGAGCAGTCGGCCAGGCGGGGCAAGGGCCCTGAGACGCTGG
>NC_041386.1:493276380-493294802 GCF_002162155.2 Triticum dicoccoides | reverse complement strand
CGCGAGCCGGCGGGCGCTGGTCAGGACGTGCGGAGCCAGCGCAGAGGGCGTGGCGGTGTCGGCAGAGGAGCGTGGGGAAGGCCGGGACGCGTGCGTGAGCAGGCCAGCGCGGGAGGCCGCCGAGCGAAGCGGAGGTGACGAGCAAGACGCCGGACGGGGCCAGGACGCACGGAGCCGGCGGGCGGGACGCCGGACGGGGCCGGATCGCACAGAGCCGTCGTGCGGGATGCCGGACAGGGCCGGGTCGCGCGGAACCGGCGCGCGGGAGCCGGAGGCGGCCGGGCTCGGGCAGGAGCCGGCATGCTGGAGATGGCGCGAGCGTGGCCGCGGGAAGCGGAGATGGGCGCGAAGGCGGGGCTCGAACCCATGGTTGCGGGGGTGGTGCGGGGCACTGGTGGTGGCGGTTGTGCCAGGAGGCAGAGGCTGGAGCTCCTGCGAGCTAGAGCAGAGGAGGCGCGGTTGCCGGCAGATGCGCATGCAGTAGCAGCAACGCAGGCAGAGGGGATGAGCGAGGAAGCAGCTTGGGCGGGACGAGGCAGCAGCACGGCTGGAGAGGAAGAGGCGCCGCGGGAGGCCGCCGGCGCGCGGATTGCGCGGCCCCCGGGCGGAGGAAGCAGCCCGCAGCGACGAGCAGTGGAGGAGCAAGCCTATGGCCGTTATCTGACCAATGTCCGTCTACTATCTGATCGATATACAGGCGTTTATCCAACCTGCATATGGCTAGTGTATAGGCAATATCTGACTAATGGTTTGACCATTGTTTTGACTTGCTCTAGCTAGCTTGTATGGACGAAATGTGGAGGAGCGAAAGCGCATTCCGGTCAGAGCAAGGCGCAGCGCGGAGAGGAGCAGACGCAAGCCGCGCGTGGATGGTCACGGCCGACTGAAGCGAGGCCCCGCGCGCGGCGCGTGTGCGGATTGACGGCCGGCGTTGCGATGGTGGTGACAAAGAGGCTGGCGGCGAGGACGCGCCACCCCTCGCGGCCGCTCTGGGGGTGGGTCGATGTCAAGCCCCCGAGCGCTACCGGAGAGACGGCGCGACTCCGCGCCGGAGGCGATGAAGAAAAAAGGGTCCCGTCCGGACAGCGAAACCAGCAGCAGCGCGGTAGCATAGTACCGCCCCATGGTGGGCGTCAACTGTCGTGGTATTTCTCACGGGGGGCTTGCGAGTCGACAGATGCCACAAGGGCTTAGTGTGTGAGTAAGACTGCTGCTGATAGGCCCGGGAGCGGGTATGCGAGTAGCACGCGGTGGTTTACCCAGCTTCAGAGCTCTCCGTAGAGATAATACTCCTACTACTGCATGTCTGAGTGTATCTATTTTGGGTGTACATCGGGCAGTACAAAGTGCTCCTGAAGCTGTATCTCGGATCAGTGACCAGTGCATCTGATCTAGTATATGCCTATTTGAGGCATGCTAGTGGCCGGCCATGTATGGCCATGGCTTGTGGCCGTGGGAGTCCATCCTCCTGGATGGATGGATGAGTGCCCCTTTTATAGTGTGGGCTAGCTTACTATGTAAGCTATGTGGGTATGGTGGGGTGTCATGCTTGTCCCCTGGGTCACTTCATAAATAGTGCCAGGGGACAAGTGACACTATACATGATGGCATCGAGGTACAGCTGTCTCGTCCGCGGTATGGCCGCCACGTCGGGGTCTTATCGGTGTCGGGTCGGGCTGTAGTCGGCAGCCGGCTGGTTGGCGCAGTCGGCAGCCGGCTGGTTGGCGCAGTCGGCAGCCGGCGGGTTGGCGCAGTCGGCAGCCGGCGCAGTCGGACTGAGGGGCTTTGCTAGCCCCGATATCTTGAAATATCGTCTTGCCGTCCTCGGGGTACTCGTGGTCGATTACTCCGACACGCCCCCTCTCAGCGGTAGTACCGCCCTGTGCGGGGCTGGTTGGTGAGGGGCAACGGTTGGATTGTTGCCCCCACTATAAAAAGGGGTCTCCTTCTTCCCTTTGACTTACCTCTTCCCCCTCAAGCTCCATTTATTGCTCAAGCTCCATTAAATGCTCCAAGCTCCATTTTCTCCCGATCTATCTCTCTAGCCAATGAAACTTGTTGATTTGCTCGGGAGTGGTTGAGAAGGCCCTGATCTACACTTCCACCAAGGGATCTTCGATTTCCCCACTCATCCCTAGCGGATCTTGTTACTCTTGGGTGTTTGAGCACCCTAGACGGTTGAGGTCACCACGGAGCCATAGTCCATTGTGGTGAAGCTTCGTGGTTTTGTTGGGAGCCTCCGATTAAGTTGTGGAGATTGCCCCAACCTTGTTTGTAAAGGTTTGGTCGCTGCCTTCAAGGGCACCAATAGTGGAATCACAGCATCTCGCATTGTGTGAGGGCGTGAGGAGAATACGGTGGCCCTAGTGGCTTCTTGGGGAGCATTGTGCCTCCACACCGCTCTAACGGAGACGTACTTCCCCTCAAAAGGAAGGAACTTCGGTAACACATCCTCGTCTTCACCGGATCCACTCTTGGTTATCTCTTACCTTTACTTTTGCAAGCTCTTTAGTGTTACTTCTCTTGCTTGTTTGTATGCTTGTTGTTATTGCATCATATAGGTTGCTCACCTAGTTGCACATCTAGACAACCTACTTTGATGCAAAGTTTAATTTGGTAAAGAAAAGTAAAAATTGGTAGTTGCCTATTCACCCTCCCTCTAGTCAACCATATCGATCCTTTCAATTGGTATCAGAGCCTCGTCTCTTTATTAAGGAATTTACCGTCCAAAGAGTATGGTTGATACCGTAGACGGTGTGGAGGAACACTCCGGTGTGAATCCGATCTCGTCTACGGGCGATGGGGGAACCTCGTTCTCTCGTGAGGAGTTCAATGTGGCCTTGCAAACATTGAAAACCTCTATGACGACCGAAGTTGAAAGCATGTTTACTAAATTTCTTGAGGGGCTTAAACTATCCACCGCACCGTTGAAAGTGGGTGACCCCGCCAACAAGGTGACGGATGCTATCCCCGACAAGGGGGAAGCTAGTAGTGAAAAGGCTCCTTCTTCTAGTGGTAAGAATGGCACCGGCATCTTTGCCCATGTGGAACCACCACTTGTTTATGGTGGACCGGTTCCTTCCACTCATTTGAATCATGCTGGTCCTCCCCCTAAGATTGTGAAAAATGAGGACTTTGATTCTTGGGTTTACCGCTTTAAACGTCATTTAAATCATGTGAACACTAACCTTTGGAGAATCATTGAAGAAGGTTTCTATCCACATGATCCAAGCAACTTCACTCCTCGAGAAGCCACAGACAATCAATTCAACGAGAATGCTCTCTTCATCATTCAAGATGCAATTCCACCCGAAGACCTACCTCATCTTCGTCCCTTCGCCTTGGCCAAAGATGCATGGCATTGTGTTGTCTCTCTCTACCGGGGAAGTGCAAGCATTCAACGCTCCAACTATGAAGTGGTATAAGATGAGCCGATGAGTTTGCAATGAAAGAAGATGAAGAACCTCGTGAGCTTTATCGGAGAGTAACCAAACTCGCGGTCTCACTACGAGATCATGGGAGCAAGGACACGGATGACAATTGGATCAAGCGAAAATTCCTCAAGGCAATGATGCCCTATCACAAGGCCATGTCCTCCGTCATTCGTCAAAGACCAGACTTCCACACTTTGACCTCAAGCGAAGTGTTGGATGAGTTTGTGGCCATGAACATTTTGGACAAGACCACCGACAATGCGGTGCTTCGTTCCCAAAGGGCAAAGAGGCCTAACCTTGCATTGAAGGCCAAGCTCACCATTGAAGAAGAAGAAGAGGAAGAAGAGGAGAGCAACCCCGAAGATACGAAGTATGCATATCATGAACACATGGCGCTTGCTTCAAGGCAATTTTGGAGCAAGAAAAACTCGAGGCCAAACTTTAACAAAAACAACTCAAGTGGCACGAAGAGCAAGCAACGTGTAAGGACTTGCTACAATTGCGGCAACGTGAGTCATTTTGTTGCGGAATGCCCATATGAGAAGAGGGAAGACAATGGTGGCAAGCTCATCCGAAAGGACAAGGCCAAGTCGTTCCCCAACAAGAGCAACTTCACCAAGAAGACTCCTCCCAAGGCATTAGTGGTATAAGAAGAGTACAATGAGGATGATGATGACGAAAGTGATGAGTCGGTTGCCATGGCCTCCGTTGCCATTGCGACGACTCTACGGGTTTCTCTCTTCGATTCACCCAATGAGAGCATCACAGCCAAGTGCCTCATGGCTAAAGCCACGAACAAGGTAACCTCCAACATCAAAACTACCATCATTAATCATCCTTCTCCGGCAGATAGCATTAATGAAATTGATGGAGATAATGTGGAGGCTAATGAGTTTGAGGCCTTTATGGGCAAACTCAAGAGAAAATCAAAGAAGCACTTTGTTGCTCTCTTGGAACAACTTGGTGAAGCCAATGACCTGATCGAGGCTCACGAAAACACCATCACTAAGATGGAAGGGCATAGTCGTGACTATGCCGATGAGATTTCGGATCTTTCCAATGCTCTTGAGGAAGAGCATGGTCTTCGTTTGGCTCTTGAGGAGTCACACAATGTTGATCATGCTAAGTTAAAGAAAGATTATGACCATGTCCTTATTGTTTCTCGTGTGCTAAATTCCGAGAAGGCCAAACTCAGGGTTGATCTTGCTAGACTGAAAGAGGAGTTTGATATACTTGACAAGGCCCACAAGGCCTTGAAGGGTATTCACACTAGTCTCAAGGAGTCTCATGATCAACTCCAAGTGAAGCTAACTAAGGAGAAAGCAACATTTCCTCATATGGTTTTAATTGACAATGCAAATGCTACTAACCCGTGTTGTGAGCATATACATCTTGTTGAGGAAAATGCTAAGTTGAAGGAGCAACTTGAGAGAGGTCTTGCGACTTGCATACAAGGCAAGAAGAACCTCAACGATCTCTTGATCAACCAAAAGGGAGTTGTGGCCAAGGAAGGGGTTGGGTACGTGCCCGACTCCAAGAACAAGAAGAAGAATGACAAGACCAAAAGACCTCCTCCTCTCATGCAAACCTTTGTGAAGGAAGGAGAGAGTGCCTCCGAGGAGAAGAAAAAGAACACTGCAAGGGGCGACAATGTCAAGAAGGGCAATGCCACCCCTCCCAACACAGCCGACGATTTTAACCTTTCTTATGTGTTATGCCGTGCTAGTGACAGGCATGTTTATGCCAAATTTGTTGGTTCTCTTCATGAGTACATTGAACGGTCTATTTGGGTTCCAAAGACCCTTGTTACTAACATCAAAGGAACCATTACAAAATGGGTACCTAAAACCAAGCATTGATCTCTTGTAGGTGTTTGCTTCCGGTGGTGGATCATGGTTGCTCGATAGCGGAGCTACAAATCATATGACCGGAAGCAAGGACTTGGTGGTGGATGTGCACAAGGTTCCATCTATGCCCACCAATGTTGAGTGGGGTGACGCCTCATCTTCTAAGGTATTGGGACTTGGCAAGGTGGTCATCTCTCATGATCTCACGATCGAGAAGGTCATGCTTGTTGAGTCCCTTGCATACAATTTACTTTCCGTTCGTCAACTTGCAATCATTGGCTTTGCCACTTTCTTTGATATCGATACCGTGTCCCTCTTGTGGAGCAAGACTCTTAAAGTAGCCTTTGTTGGGCATGTCAAGAACGGTCTATATGTGATTAACTTTTCGGAGCGACCCACTAAGACCGCGACGTGCCTAATGGCTAAAGTTGATGTGGGATGGATTTGGCATCGCCGTTTAGCCCATGTCAATATGAGATCTTTGCAAAGTCTCCTCAAGGGGGACCATGTCCGTGGACTAACGAATGTTAGTTTTGCTAAAGATCGTGCTTGCAGTGCCTGTATCGAAGGAAAGCTACATGAGAAGGCTCACCCTCCCACGACTATCATTTATTCAAAGAGGCCTTTGGAGATCCTTCACATGGATCTCTTTGGGCCTCCATCCTTCGATAGTCTTGGAGGTAGGAAGTATTGCTTGGTGATTGTGGATGACTACTCAAGGTACACGTGGGTGTATTTCTTCAAGAGGAAGAGCGAGACCCAACAAATCGTCAGTGACTTTGCAAATGAAGCACAACGTCAACAAAATGCAAAGATCTTGACAATAAGAAGTGACAACGGCACCGAGTTCAAGAACTACACCTTGGATGAATTTCTTAGTGATGAGGGATTCAAGCATCAATATTCCGCACCATACACCCCTCAACAAAATGGTGTTGCAAAGAGGAAGAACTGGACGTTGATGGATGCGGCAAGGACCATGATGGCGGAGTTCAAGTCTCCGCACAACTTTTGGGCCGAAGCCATCAACACCGCGTGTCATGCATCCAATCGGCTCTACCTCCGCAAGGGCTTGAACAAGACTCCATATGAGATGCTCACTGGTAACAAGCCCAATCTCAAGTACTTCCGGGTATTCGGGTGTGTGTTTCATTCTCAAGAAAGGTGTTCGGTTGTCTAAATTTGAGGCTAGAGCTTATGAGGGCATATTTGTTGGTTATGCTACAAACTCTCATGCTTACCGTGTCCTTAATAAATCCATGGGACTTATTGAGGAGACGTGTAACGTGGAGTTTGATGAGAATAATGGCTCCCAAGTGGAGCAAAGTGGCACTTGTGATGTAGGTGATGAAATTCCTCCCCAAGCCATAAGAAGAATGGGTGTTGGCTTTATCCTACCCATTGAGGAACCCCTTGTGGCCGAAGGAGAAGGACAAAGCTCCACTCAAGTGGAGCCATCACCAACCCAAGGCCCACACGCTTCCGAAGAACAACATGAAGGCCCTCATCCTCAATAACATGACCAAGGGCAAGATCACGCTCAAGACGGTGTTGACACATCAAGTGATGCCCAAGGTCAAGTTCTCTCCTCCGAGCAGGTTCAAGAACAAGAACAAGCCCAAGACGACGCTCAAGATGATCAAGTGACCACTCATCGTCTCACCCTCGAGGAGGAATTAGAGCGTCGTGCTGCCAAGGTTGCTTCCAAGCTCTCCACCAAGGATCATCTCATGACGAATGTACTTGGAAGCTTAAGAAAGGAGATAAGCACTCGTAGACAATTAGCAAATTATTGTGAGCATCACGCGTTTGTCTCTTGTGTGGAACCCCACAAGGTCTATGAAGCGCTAGAAGATCCGGATTGGCTAAATGCCATGCATGAAGAACTCAACAACTTCGAGCGCAACAAAGTGTGGAGATTAGTGCCAAGACCAACCGGGAATGACAATGTCATAGGAACCAAGTGGATATTTAAGAACAAGCAAGATGCCCATGATATTATCATTCGCAACAAGGCTCGTTTGGTAGCACAAGGCTACTCCCAAGTCGAGGGTATCGACTACGGTGAAACCTTTGCTCCCATTGCTCCTCTTGAATCCATTCGCATGTTGATTGCATATGCTTCTCATCATAACTTTAAGTTACATCAAATGGATGTGAAGAGTGCTTTTTTTAATGTCCTATTAATGAGTTGGTTTACGTCAAGCACCCCCCTCGGGTTCGAGGATCCCTACTTTCCCGATCATGTGTATCAACTCGATAAGGCACTCTACGGCCTTAAACCAGCCCCACGTGCGTGGTATGACCACCTTACCGAGTTGTTACAAGACCGTGGTTTTGAAGTTGGGCTAATCGACCCCACTCTTTTTTACTAAGAAGGTCAAAGGGGAGTTGTTTGTGTGCCAATTATACGTTGATGATATTATCTTTGGTTCTCCTAACAAAGCTTTCAATGAGGAATTTGCCGCTCTCATGACCTCAAAGTTCGAGATGTCCTCCATGGGAGAGTTGAAGTTCTTTCTAGGGTTCGAAGTGAAGCAAAGAATAGAAGGAACCTTCATCAATCAATCCAAATACACTCAAGACATGCTCAAGAGATTCAAGCTAAGTGACGTCAAGCCGGCTTTCACTCCAATGCCCACCAAGTTCCAACTTGACTTAGATCCCAATGGTAAAGTGGTGGATCAAAAGGTATATCGTTCCATGATTGGATCCTTGCTTTACCTTTGTGCATCTAGACCGGACATCATGTTGAGTGTGGGAATTTGTGCACGGTTTCAAGCCGCACCTAAGGAAAGTCACTATGTGGCGGTCAAACGAATCTTTTGATATTTGGCTCATACCCCAAACTTTGGCTTATGGTACCCAAGAGGATCAAACTTCAAGCTTGTAGGGTACTCGGATTCCGATTGGGCGGGAGACAAAGTGGATAGGAAGTCCACTTCCGGAGGGTGCCAATTCCTTGGTTGCTCTTTGGTAAGTTGGTCTTCCAAAAAGCAAAGTTGTGTGTCTCTCTCGTCCACTGAGGCGGAGTATGTTGCCGCCGGTAGTTGTTGTGCACAACTCCTATGGATGAGGCAAACTTTAAAGGATTACGGTGTCTCTTGTGACAAAGTGCCTCTTTGGTGTGACAATGAAAGTGCCATCAAGATATCTCTCAACCCGGTGCAACACTTCAAGACGAAGCATATTGAGATCCGGTATCACTTCATCCGGGATCACATTAGGCGAGGAGAGATCGAGCTCAACTATGTCAACACTCATGACAACCTTGCAGATATTTTCACGAAGCCCTTGGATGAAGCAAGATTTCGCGAGTTAAGGCATAAGATAAATATCATTGATTCGAGCAATGTGGCTTGAACCCTTGCACACCCCACCACGCTCAATTTGTTGTCTAGTTTAGGTGTAGGCATGGACATAGGGGGAGTGTTGTTCTCTCAACGAACTCTCGATTAGAGAAGGCAATGGTGGTTGCATCTCTAGATTTTTGGCTAAATCTAGGCTTGAGTTGGTTGGAGAAGGCAACTAGACTATCTCGATTAGAGTTTGGTAGGAATATTTTTGAATTTGGCAGGCTGGTAGTGTCGGATCTGACCACGGTAGTAGGAAACCGCTGTTTCTCCGCCTCGTGCTGTAGGAAACTGCTGTTTCTCCGCCTCGAGCAGTACTACCGCTCTCGTTGGAGCGGTACTACCGCTTGGGCTCGAGCAGTACTACCGCTCTTGTTGGAGCGGTACTACCTCTTGACCTCAAGCGGTACTACTGCTCGCTTTGGGGCGGTACTACCGCGGGCATGTCACGGTACTATCGCTGCATGCCAAATTCCATCATATTCCTACCTTACCTTGATTATTTTTTTGTGTTTGTTGGCTTATGCTCGTTCTTTCTGGTTGTTTTGCGTGTTCTTGTGTTTGGCTCCAGGTGATGACCCTTCTGAGCATCAAGCTCGCCGTATCAACCCCGGGTGTGCAACATCAAAACGCTACCGCACCTCTGAGCCAGCCGGTGGTTCCTCGAGCACCCAACCGCCTCCAGCAAGCGCATCTGCAAGTGTTCCTCCACCTCCTCAGCAATCGAAGAGATCCACCAACAAGCCAAAGGGGAAGACTGTGACTGAGATGACCAACAAGGAGTTTTGGGAAAAGCGTCGCCGCAATCCCTATGAGGTGGACCAAGAACCCACTTTGGTCAGCCGCCCATTCTGGAACCATTTTCAGTTTGCCATCTATTTTGATGTGATCAAGGCCAAGAAGAATCTCTTTGTTGGTGTTCGCTCCATTGACACTGATGCTATGGAGAAGGACCCGGAGTACTTTGGTGAAGCCCTTCAGATGTGCACTCAGCTGAACATTCTCAGGATCATGCAATTCAACAAGGATTTCGATGCAGATTTGGTGGCTCAATTCTTTGCCACCGTTCATCTTGGGACAGATGCCGGCAAAACTCTGACATGGATGACCAATGGCAAGCTGCTTTCTGTCAAGTGGAAGGATTTCATGGAGCTACTTGATGTGGTGGATACCGGGCTTGAGACTCCAGTCGGTTTCCGCCCTCACCGCAATGATACGTCCACCCACAAGCAAGCCCTTTGGCCCTATTGCACAGTGAAAGTTCACCCAGTGACTAAGAAGAAGACCTATGAGCTGTCTCCGTATCTGGACATTCTTCATCGTATCTTCCGTGAGACTCTCTTTCCTCGCATCGGGAATCTGGATATGGTCCACTCTTATCTCGTGGATATGCTTCTGTTCTGTCAGCATGAGAAGGACACAAACATTGGAGAGAGCCTGGATATTTCTCATGTCATGTGGTCTGAACTTCTCTCTGCCGTGTCTGAGCGCAAGTGCCCTATATATGGTCCATTCATCATGAGGCTCATTGAGAGGGCCTGGGCACAGACTTATCCCAGAGTGTTGCTAGAAACTGGAGACTTGGTTTCTCATGAGATCAAGCGTCTGAGGAAGAAGGACAATTGGGCCACTCCAGCGCCTCACACAGGGGGTCCGTCTGCTGCTGCTGCCATGGGGGATCCGTCTACTGCTGCTGCCATGGGGACCGAGGGTGGGGCTACTACTGATGATCATGAGGAGGACTTTGGGCCCTCTAGTACAGAACCGTCATGGGCACAGAAGCTTAAACGCAAGCTGAAGAAGCTTTTCTGCATGGAGTCTCATGGTCAGTACATGACTCATGTGGTGGAGAAGCATGCCAGGACGCGCCACAAGGAGCTCATGCGTCAGATGGGAGCGACAGTTGCCAGTGGGTCTGAGGGTCAGATCACTAAAGAGGAGGAATGGATTCATCAGCATTGCCCTTGGACCGACTCCAATGCCGAGCAGTTTTCGACCCACGATGAAGATGCAGAGATGTGATGTTCGAGATCTTCATCTTCCCATCACCTGGAGTCGTAGCATCACTCTTTGCCCTTTTGGTGTCTCGCTGCCAAAGGGGGAGAGAGTGTAAGGATTTGTGTTGTTGCCGTGCTTTGAGTCGTCTTGTGGTTTCTTGTGTGTTCTCTCAGTGTCTTTATTTGGTTTGGTTTGGTGCCTGTGAGACCTAAGTTCTAGACATATGGTGTGAGACATATGCTCCCTCTCGCTACCTTATTACTTATGTCTATTCAGTACTGTAGTTTATTATGAGATGCATGCTTGTCCTGTTTTATTCTCTTCTCTCATATATCTTGTGCTTAGTATTGTTGGACTATAAAATATAGGGGGAGTGTTGATCCGAATGTGTGTGTCTTGCTTTCCGAATGCTCCTCTATCTAGGTGCACACATTCTGGGGGAGCCCATCTATACTTTGTAGTTCTTAGTTTTCTTCTTTTATTTCTTTTCCTTGCGCAAATCCCTAGTTGTCATCAATCCACCAAAAAGGGGGAGATTGTTACAACATATCTCTCTCAAGGTAGTTTTGGTGATTGATGACAACATGTTTGCGGATTAATCTTGTGCTTTGAATAATTCACAGATTCTCCCCTGGCATGAGACATTTTCTTCCCCTCGGAGTGTATTTCAAGACGGTGTAGCTCTTTCGTTTCTTTCTCGGTGGACTAGTTGCGTAGAGGGCACCGTACTATCAAGAGGGGGTCCGCTGGGGTATTGCATGGGTGGAATCAACACGTACGCATCAGCTTCTCACCCTCCGAGCTTTTCCATTCCATTGTAGAGATCTCTCCTCTCTTCCTTGCCCTGTCTGGGTCCAAGCGGTAGTACCGCGCAACCCAGCGGTAGTACCGCTGAGGAGCCACAAGCGGCAGTACCGCTCCACAACGGTAGTACCGCCCGTGGCTCCACAGCAGTAGTACCGCTGGGGTGCCTGGCACCTCCGCCTCGTCCTCAGCCTCTTTGGAGAGATTCTCTCTCTCTCTTCTGTGCCCCAGCGGTAGTACCGCACTACCAGCGGTAGTACGGCCGAAAGGTCACAAGCGGCAGTACCGCTCCACGGCGGTAGTACCGCCCGTGACCCCGCTGCCGTAGTACCGCTGGGCTGTGTGGCTCCTACCGCCTCGACTCGAGGGGTCTTTTTCTTGTGTCGGGTTTTGCGGCACTAGTTGCGATTGTAGAGGCGGTAGTACCGTTCCAGGGGCGGTAGTACCGTTCCAGGAGCGGTAGTACCGCCCCTACCACCGCGGTAGTACCGCGTTGGGTCCTATTCCCTACTAGTCCCCTCTGCGCGGCAGTGCCGCTGGCTGGCACGGCAGTACCGCTGAACTGGCAGTAGTACCGCCCCCTCTCAGCGGTATTACCGCCCTGTGCGAGGCTGGTTGGTGAGGGGCAACGGTTGGATTGTTGCCCCCACTATAAAAAGGGGTCTCCTTCTTCCCTTTGACTTACCTCTTCCCCCTCAAGCTCCACTTATTGCTCAAGCTCCATTAAATGCTCCAAGCTCCATTTTCGCCCGATCTATCTCTCTAGCTAATCAAACTTGTTGATTTGCTCGGGTGTGGTTGAGAAGGCCCCGATCTACACTTCCACCAAGGGATTTTCGATTCCCTCACTCGTCCCTAGCGGATCTTGTTACTCTTGGGTGTTTGAGCACCCTAGACGGTTGAGGTCACCATGGAGCCATAGTCCATTGTGGTGAAGCTTCGTGGTTTTGTTGGGAGCCTCCGATTAAGTTGTGGATATTGCCCCAACCTTGTTTGTAAAGGTTCGGTCGCCGCCTTCAAGGGCACCAATAGTGGAATCACGGCATCTCGCATTGTGTGAGGGCGTGAGGAGAATACAGTGGCCCTAGTGGCTTCTTGGGGAGCATTGTGCCTCCACACCGCTCTAACGGAGACGTACTTACCCTCAAAAGGAAGGAACTTCGGTAACACATCCTCGTCTTCACCGGATCCACTCTTGGTTATCTCTTACCTTTACTGGTGCAAGCTCTTTAGTGTTACTTCTCTTCCTTGTTTGTATGCTTGTTGTTATTGCATCATATAGGTTGCTCACCTAGTTGCACATCTAGACAACCTACTTTGATGCAAAGTTTAATTTGGTAAAGAAAAGTAAAAATTAGTAGTTGCCTATTCACCGCCCCCCTCTAGTCAACCATATTGATCCTTTCAGCAATAGATCAACAGCTATGACAAAAAGAAGAGGAGATACTAGGTCACCCTGTCTAACTCCTTTTTTTGCAAACAAACTTCCTTCCAGGGACACCATTAAGAAGAACAGAAGAAGTACCAGTGGCCAGAAGCTGCTTCATCCAGAGGATCCACTTATCATTGTAGCCCTTTTGCCTAAGAATTTGAAAAGTAGCTTCATGCTCAACAGAATCAAAGGCCTTCTCAAAGTCCAGTTTGAGAATTACTATAGGTCTCTTGGACTGATGACATTGGTGCAAGTATTCAAAGGTCCAACCAAGACAATCCTGGATTGTTCTGCTCTTAATGAAACCATATTGATTTTTGTGAATGCACTGCATAATCAACTCCTGGAATCTATTTGCAGCCATTTTGGACAGAAATTTGAGCCCATACTAGTGAGAGAGATAGGCCTATAATCCCCCACTTTCTCAGGTGATATCTTTTTGGGCACAAGAGTAATAAAAGAACTGTTAATATTCTCCAAGACAGCAGATCCCTCATGAAAAGCCTGGGCCAGATCATAAAAGTCATTTGAAATTAGATGCCAGCATTTCTTGAAAAACAAACCATTGAAACCATCAGGACTAGGTGCTTTATCCACAGGCATGTGCTTAACCACATTGTCCATTTCTTTCTTTTCAAAAGGCTTAGTGAGCACCTCAAGGCCAGCCACATGGGAAATAAGTGATGGCAAGTCAAAGCCCATCATAATCCCTCTAGTGGTGCCCATTCTATTCTTAAAGCAACCCCAAATAATTCCAACCATTTTAGAGTGATCAAAGACCACAGAGCCATCAGGTAGCTTAAGACTAGCTATAGAGTTTTTCCTGTGTCTCTCTGTGGCCATAGCATGAAAGAATTTGGTGTTTTCTCCCCAACCTTAAAATACCTGATAGTGCATCTCTTTTTCCAATATAAAAACTGCAGGTGCAGAAGCTTTTCCAAATGGGTCTTGACAATTCTTCTGAAATTAGTCTCCTGTATAAAAAGGGGCCTCCATTCCTCCAACTCATCAAGAAGGAAAATAACATGATTGCATTTGCTGATCAATAATTTCAATTTGGAAACATTCATTTGCCACCTCTTAAGGCACATTCTCAAACTTTTAAATTTGTCTGCAATCCTAGCAGTTATATGTGTTTACCTAGAGGGTTGTTTCCAAGAAGATTCAACACAGTCCATGAAACCCTCTAGCTCCATCCAATAATTTTCAAACCTAGAGAGATTTGATTTTGGTATGGAAGTCTTAATGGAGACCAAGCAATGTACTTGATCAGAAGCAGTCCTGGCCAAGGGCAGAACTTCAGTCATAGGATAATCAGTAATCCAGTCCACAGAGGTGAAGAACCAGTCCAGCTGCTCAAGGAGTGGGATATCTTGCATATTAGACCAGGTGTAGGATCTGCCTTTGATTGGAAGCTCAAGAAGGACTAGGTGCCCAATTATCTCATTGAAAATAAACATGTCATTTATGTCTCCACCAGGTAAGTTCCTGTTATCCACGGGCCTAAGGAAATTAAAGTCACCAAGCAACAACCAATGCTCATTAAGGGGGATAGACATGTTATATAGCCAAGTAACAAAATTGTCCCTGGCTTCACCCTGACAAGGGCCATAAACAACAACTAAAGTCCACATTTCATTGTTGTCTGGAAGTAAACTGAACAACCACAGCAAACTGCTGCACTTCAATTAAGGTGTCACTAAAAATAGCAGAATTCCAGACAACAAGGATTCCCCCAGAAGCTCCAATGGAAGGAGAACAAGCAAAAGAGTCAAATCTTTTGGGGCAGAAGGATTTAATTGACCTAGAGTCAAAAGAAGAGCATTTAGTTTCTTGTAGACAGGCTATTGAACATTGGCTTTCCTCAATTTTCTGCCTGACATCTCTCTGTCTAGCTTCAGAATTCAGACCTCTTACATTCCAGCATAGAACATTCCAGTTTCTATAAATATTACTCATTATAGCATAAGATAAAGTCCATAAACCACATGACACACAATACCACATGTCCAGAAGAGCACAACAAAGTCTAACCCAACATAAAAACACACAAAAGTTCATGAGGAAGATCACTGCCTAAAAATAAAGATAAAACAAAGTTAAGGGCTTGCCAAACCCAATATGCCAAGGACACACTAATCATCAGTTTTAGAAGAGACAACAGCTGGTGGGTCCACCATAAGTGCATCCACAGATAGAAGAGCGGCGTCAATTTCCAGCTCTCTCCCAACTTCTTGAAGACGGCTGACAGGAGTTGCAGGAGGTATTCCATCTGAAGCAGGCTCATCAGGCATCTGGGCCGTGAAAGGCTTAGCTTTGGGCTTCTTCCTCTTGGGCTGAAGAGTGAGCTCCTGGAAGGTGGGCTTGAACCCATCACGCTGAACAGAGCTTCTAGTGCAATGTCTCACCGAGGTGTCCACTATTGGAGTTGGCGCCAACGTTTTTCATGGCCTTCTAGGTTTAGCCATCGGAACTGCAGGGGAGGACATCTCCACAGGTTCCACATCAACATGATCAGAAAAAAGCGCCCTGGCAACAGGCCTAGCCGTCTCCTGCTCTCTCCAAGTAAGTCGCGGCAGGTCTGAGACACTAAACGCAAGATCCCAGCTTCTTTTAGACAGAAAGACGGGCGATAGTGGCTGCAGTAGAACTGGCCTGGGAACAGTGAAAACTACCGGAGCTTGCAGAAGGCTCTCAAAAGATCTCCTCCAAACCATATTAGGAGGCAGAGGAGGCCCAAATGGCACCACATGCAAGATAATCTCCTCCCTGACAGCAGGAGGCTGATAGACAACAATGGCCCAGTTGTTAACTGCATCTTCATCAAACAAAGGCATGGCAGGAGCTTCAGGCTGATCATCATCAACCACAACAACGGGCGGTTCCTGGTCAGCACCAGAGCTGGGCTGGGCTGAGAGATCAACCACAATTGATTCCTGGTCTTGGGAAGGCTCAGGTTCCACATTGTTATCCCAATTGCCCCAATTGTCGTCAGCCACCTCGTTGACAGGCGGTGGAGGGGGGACTGCATTCCACCCCAAGGCAGGATAAGCAGGAAGGTTGAACGGAGATAGCTCAGGGAACGGAACACCAAAAACTGGATGCGGATTGCCATTGATGGGCATCCAATCCTCATCCTGGGGCATCTGCTCTATGAAGTTTGCACCCAAAATATACAGTGGCATAGTCCAGGAAACTCTAGAACCTCCGTAAGCCGCATAATCCATGAAAACCACATCACGTGGCACAAGAATATCCTCTGGAAACGAAGCAAACACCAGAGATCGAACCAGATAGGGGTCCTCACTGAACCAATGGTGAAACTTGCCAAAAGTGTTCACAGCTGCCCTGATGCATTTAGTATTACAAAGATCCAACGGGATGCCAAGAAACATGAGCAACCCCTGACGAAAACCCTGGATGCCACAGAAAGATTCTCCCTCATCGTGCTTCATAAATCGCACAAAACGGTCATTACCCAGTGGCTATGGCGGGAGCTGCAGCAAAGAAAATCTGACAGCAGCCTCCCGAAGCTCAAATAGCCCAACCGAACGAATCCAAGGCTGCGCTGACCTGACAAGAACACCATGCGCTTGCATCCACTGCACTACTTCTTCTCTAGCAGCACCAATCTCATCAGGCTGGGGGATAGGCATTACCTCTGCTAGCATGAACTCCTCATGGCGGCGCACAATTGGGGTATGTGGCATCACAAAAGTACGCGGGAGTCGATCTTCCCCACCATCGACGATGTGGTGGCCAGCAGGAACATACATCAGAGGATCCAGGTGAAAGTTCGCCATCGGGACCGAGAACTCCGCCTCCAAGGACGGCGAGTGTAGTAGTGGAGGAGGGGTTGCAGGCGGCGAGGCCAATGGAGTCTTGGGGCCGGGGCTGATGGAACTGGGCGACAGCGTAAATGCGGAAGTGGAAGGGAGGTACAAATTTGGTAAAAGTGTTGTCAGAGAGATATTCCCGCAGCGCGCCTCGGAAGATGGAGCGTTTACGGGTTTGGCTTGCCAAACGAGCCCCAAGATCCTAGCGAACCTGTTACAATCTTTCTTGACATGACCAGACCGGAGGCAATAGATACACCAAATCTTAGACGTGCATGCAGATGCAAAATGTCCCTTCTTTAAACACTTCTGACACGTAGAAATTTCATCAACCATATCAGAAATTAAATTATCAAAATCCTCCCTGGCTTGTTGAGACGAGGGGATATCCAAATGCTCCCCAGAGGATACCAGCCCAGCCCGGTCTGACTCTGCAGAAGGTGTGGGCTGATCAAGGCCCGAAGCAGAGGTTGGCCCATTGTGGCTCGGTACGTCCTCATTCAAAGAATCCAAATTCTCACCCGAGATTGGTGGCGTGCGATCAGCTGGTGGCAGAAGATCTTGAACCGTACCAAACGATATAGATGGCCTTGCCTACATCCACCAGAGATTCGCCGGTAATGAAGGACGGATTACAACCCGCTCATGAGGAGGAATCGAATAACCTGCATCTTCAACAGTTTGAATGCAATTTTCCATAGCCGGATAACGATAACCCTGGCAAGCAGCATAATTCTGAAAGACTGCAAATGATAACTTTTTGCCAACTGAATGAGTGGATTTGAACGAGGACTTAGATGGCCTAGAATGCAATTGTAACACCCTCGATGCGGCTATATCTCCCACGTGTCGAAGCACGACTTAGAGGCATAACTGCATTGAAAGCAATGTCGCAAGTGAGGTAATCTTCACAACAACCCATGTAATACAATAAGGGAAAAGGATACATAGTTGGCTTACACTCGCCATGTCACACAATTGCATAAATAATTCATTACATTCATCCAAATACACTCAAGGCCCGACTACGGAACCAAAATAAAGATAAACCCCAAATGCAACATAGTCCCCGATCGCCCCAACTGGGCACCACTACTGATCATCTGGGAAAGACACGTAGTATCATCCTGAGTCCTCATCAAACTCCCACTTGAGCTCAGTTGAATCACCTGGAGCGGTATCATCGGTCCCTGCATCTGGTTTGGAAGTAATCTGTGAACTATGATCAAGAAGTGATCCTAGAACAACCTACGTCAAACATAACTCCAACACCGTGGTCACTTCCCGGACTCCGCCGAGAAGAGACCATCACGGTTACATACACGGTTGATGCATTTTAATTAAGTTAAGTTTCAGGTTATCTACAACCGGACATTAACAAATTCCCATCTGCCCATAACCGCAGGCATGGCTTTTAAAAGATCAAATCCCTGCAGGGGTGTCCCAACTTAGCCCATCACAAGCTCTCACGGTTAACGAAAGATATTCCTTCTCCCAAGACAATCTGATCAGACTCAGCATCCCGGTTACAAGACATCTCGACAATGGTAAAACTAAACCAGCAAAGCCGCCCGAATGTGCCGACAAATCCCGATAGGAGCTGCACATATCTCATTCTCAGGGCACACTCAGATGAGTCAGACGTCGGGTAGGCCAGCCAAGAGTTGCCCCTGGTAGCCCCGGACATCGCTCAGTTGGACCAACACTTAGAGAAGCAC
>NC_041386.1:493226701-493276097 GCF_002162155.2 Triticum dicoccoides | reverse complement strand
GGGGGGTTAAAATAAAGATGACCATTGAGTACGCAACACCCAAGGGAAAAAGGCTAGGTGGCGAATGGTAAAACCAATGTTGGGCCATGCTAGAAGAGTTTTATTCAAGGCAAACTGTCAAGGGGTTCCCATTATACCCAACCGTGTAAGGAACGCAAAATCAAGGAACATAACACCGGTATGAAGGAAACTAGGGCGGCAAGAGTGGAACAAAACACCAGGCATAAGGCCGAGCCTTCCACCCTTTACCAAATATATAGGTGCATTAAGATAAACAAGATTATATTGTGATATCCCAACAATGAACATGTTCCAACAAGGAACACACTCCAATCTTCACCTGCAACTAACAACACTATAAGAGGGGCTGAGCAAAGCGGTAACATAGCCAAACAACGGTTTGCTAGGACAAGGTGGGTTAGAGGTTTGGCATGGCAATTTGGAGGCATGATAAGCAAGTGGTAGGTATCGTAGCATAGGCAAAGCAAAAAAGCGAGCATCTAGCAAGCAAAGATAGAAGTGATTTCGAGGGTATGGTCATCTTACCTGCAAAGTTCTCGAAGTTGCCTTGATCCTCGTAAGCGTACTCAACGGGCTCCTCGATCACGTACTCGTCTCCCGTCTCTACCCAAGCAAGAACAACAAGCAAAAAGGAACACAATCAACCACGTGCAATGCTCAAGCAACATGATGCAACCATGGTATGATATGCGGGATGCGATATGTGATGCATATGCATGATTTGGAAAGGAATGATTGAACCTGGCCTCAACTTGGAAATCCAAGAGTGCCACTGGAAAGAGGAGTTGATTTCGGTCAAAATCGATATAAATATCACCGGAATCGGATGCACGGTTTGGAAATGGCAAGCAAAACGACTATGACACCGGTCTGTAATTAACAGAAAATGGCCATCTAAATGCATCAAGATAAATAAGCTACTGCGCTTGAACATAGCAACAAAATACATGGCAGGGATCCACTAAAGATGCTTGATAAAAGATGAACACTGAGCTACAGCTAATTCACTCATTATCAGGTTCAAACAAGCATGGAAAAAGTGCAAAAGATAACAGGTTTCAAACTTGGTGAAATTAACAGCTTGTCAGGAATTTAACATCAGGAAGCAATGTTCAGAGCATGAAAACTAAATGCTACAGGAACATATCATGGCAAAGCAAGGCATGGCATGAAGCTACTAAAAGCATACAACAAAATTCCCTTACTGACTATAAGCCAAAAGGGATCAGAAAATACAATTGCAACCACATGAACATAGTAATTATCGTTAACAGATTCAGACTTAGTGAAAAACTGGAACATGGCAAAACAGATAACAAGTAGGCATGTTTACAAGCTCGATGCACTCACCATGAGGCATTGCATGATAAACTAAGCATACACCCAGTAAGTAGACATGACATAGAAGCTAGACATGGCAAGAACAACAACATAGCATGCACGGATCAATAACAACAAGCTTGGCAAAATTGCAAAACATGTTAACAATCTACCAGGAACATTTTATAGCAAAAGTGGAGCTCGATTGACTCAAGCTAGGGTGCTCCATAAATGCAAACAAAGACATGGATTGATAGAGCACCACAATATCTACAAAACATCCTTACTGACCATGCTCAAAAGAGGCACGGATCACTCGGTAGCAACAAGAACACATGGCATAAAAATTACAGCAAGGCAATGACTTAGAATATTTCTAAGTCACTGGAATCAGCAACATAGAGTAAGCTACTTTGCATGCTTGTGCTAGTCAACACAGAGATCACAAAAATACATGGCATACACCCCTGTAAAGATGGAATGGCATACTTCAAAACACATGTAGAGCTCAGGATCATACCATGTACACACTAATCATGGCAAAAATGACAAGAGTGCATTTGCTGAAACAGATCTGAAACTAACATCACATAGCCCTCTTCCAACAGCATTTCGGGCATCAAGATGAGCTCAAATGAAAAATGATGCAATGAGATGAAATGGAGTACTCGTCGAGAAGAACATTTTGATATGCTACACGCGCGAATTGGAGCAACGGTGATGAAGTTATGGCATGTCAAAGTATGCAAAAAGTTAGGGTTTCGGAGGGAAAAAGTCAACCGTCTCGATTTGGATCTGAATCGGATCCCGCCGGGGCACTGTTCACTGGAGTCGTGGACGTCGAGGTTCGTCACCGGAAATGGACGCAGCGGCCGGATCCGGGCGATGAACTCACCGGAGCGGCGCGGGAGGAGGAAGAGGAGGCCGGACCGGCTCGGGACGGCGCGGGCAGTGAGGGGCCGCCGCGGCGGAGCTTGGCGATGGCGGGCTCCGGCGGCCGGAGTGAGCTGGCCGGCAAGCCAGCGTGGTGGCGGAGCAGCGAGAGCGGGCGGCGCGCGGCAGGAGGAAGACGGCGCAGGGCGCGGGCGCCACTGCGGGCCGGGGAGGGCCGACGATGGGCCTCACGGACCCTGGCGGATCCAGCGAAGTGGGGCGCCGGGCGGCTGACGTGTCTCTGTGATCAAGTCATTTCCGAGAAGTTGGCATTCACCAGTCTCTGACCAGTTAAGAGGAGTACGGCACTTCCTGCCATAGAGAATCTCGAATGGGGCCTTGCCCGAACTCGCTTGGAAGCTGTTGTTGTAGGAGAACTCGGCATATGGAAGACAATCTTCCCACTTCATACCGAAAGAAATGACACAAGCCCTGAGCATATCTTCAAGAATTTGATTTACTTGCTCGACTTGGCCACTGGTTTGAGGATGAAAAGTTGTGCTGAAGCGAATGTTGGTGCGCATGGCCTTCTGAAAAGAATCCCAGAACTTAGAGGTAAGGATGCTGCCATGATCTGAAGATATCAACTGCAGAATGCCGTGCAGGGAGACAATCCTGGAGGTATATAGCTCTGCCAACTGAGCTGCTGTGATAGATTCTTTGATAGGAAGGAAATGAGCCACTTTAGTGAGTTTGTCGATGACAACGAATATAGCATCATTGCCACGCTTGGACTTTGGAAATCCAGTCACGAAGTCCATCTCAATATGGTCAAACTTCCATTATGGAATGGCAAGAGGTTGGAGGAGACCAGCTAGTCGTTGGTGTTTTGCTTTCACTCTTCTGCAGACATCACATTCATTCATGAATTGAGCAATCTTACGCTTCATTCGAGTCCACCAATACGACTGCTTGAGGTCCTGGTACATCTTTGTACTTCCAGGGTGAATAGAGAGGAGTGAATTGTGAGCCTCGTTCATAATGACTTTACGAAGGTCGCCTTTAGGCACAACAATGCGATCCTCAAATAAGAGAGTATCCTTGTCATCAAGACGATATCACTTGTACTTGGGTTGACTCTTGGCAATCCCAATCTTCACCTTCTTCACCATAGCATCAAGAAGTTGAGCCTCACAAATCTGATCTTCCAAAGTAGGAGAGACTTGGAGGTTGGCGAGGAAACCTTGAGGAACAACTTGAAGGTTGAGTTTGCGGAAAGCTTCACAAAGCTTGGGTTGGTAAGGCTTGAGAATCAAACTGTTGCAGTAAGCCTTTCTGCTCAAAGCGTCAGCAATTACATTGGCCTTGCCTGGAGTATATTCGATGCTCGGATTATACTCTTGAATCATTTCGATCCAACAAGTCTAACTGAGGTTGAGATTAGGCTCAGTGAAGATGTACTTGAGACTCTTGTGATCAGTGAAGATGTCCACTTTTCGTCCCAATAAGAGATGCCTCCATGTTAAAAGAGCATGGACAACTGCCGCCAACTCGAGGTCATGAGTGGGGTAGTTATTTTCGTTGGGCTTCAACTGGCGAGAGGTATAGGTCACAACTTTCTTCTCTTGCATCAACACTGCACCAAGACCTTGGAGGGAAGCATCACAGAAGACCTCAAACGGCTTGGATTCATCAGGAGGAGTCAGAACTGGAGCACTGACTAACTTCTCTTTCAGGGTGTTGAAAGCAATGTCACATTCAGGCGACCAAACGTACTTCACATGCTTCTGGAAGAGGTTGGAAAGAGGATTCGTGATCTTAGAGAAGTTCTCGACGAACCTTCGACAATAGCTTGCGAGCCCAAGGAAGCTGCGGAGTTGCTTCACGTTCTGAGGTGGTTCCCAATTCACAATTGCAGACACCTTCTCAGGATTCACCGCTATGCCCTTGGCAGAGATGATATGCCCAAGGTAGAGAACCTCATCGAGCCAAAACTCGCACTTTGAAAACTTTGCATAGAACTGATGTTCTCTGAGTTTATCCAGCACCAAACGCAAGTGCTTGGCATCATCCTCCTTGTTCTTGGAAAAAACCAAAATGTCATCGAGGTAGACCAAGACGAAGTCATTTGTGTATGCGTTGAAGATGAAATTTATCATGCGAGAGAACATTGGAGGAGCATTGACGAGGCCAAAAGACATGACAGTGTATTCATATGAACCATAGCTTGTTTTGAATGCTGTCTTAGGGATATATTGTTCATGAATGTGAATCTGGTGATAGCCCATATGGAGATCAAGCTTGGAGAATACTTGAGCACTTTTGAGTTGTTCAAACAGCTCATTGATGTTGGGAAGTGGGTACTTGTTTATTATGGTCTTCTTATTCAATGGACGATAGTCGACACAGAGTCGGTCCATTCCATCCTTCTTCTTCACAAAAAGAACCCCACAACCCCATGGGGAAGAACTAGGTCGGATGAGACCCATACGCTCTTGAATATCAAGTTGCTTCTTCAGCTCCTTCAACTCTTCAGGTCAAAGCTTGTAAGGACATTTGCAAACAGGTTCCGTGCCGGGCTCAAGATCGATGACGAATTCAACTGGCCAGTGCGGAGGCATTCCTGGAAGCTCTTCTGGAAAGACGTCTTGATATTTGCAAACGACTGGAATTTGAGAGATGGCATCCAGCTCGCCCTTCTCATTGAGAGAAAACAGTCGGATGGTATCATCCCTTGCGGCAAAGACAATTACATCCTCAGACGAATGAGTCAATTGAATCTGCCTGGCAGCACAATCAAGCTGAGCCTTGTGCTTAGAAAGCTAGTCCATTCCGAGACTAAGATCAATATCCGAGTTACCAAGGACCACTGGAGAGGATAGAAACTTATAGTCACCCAACGTGATAGTAACATCCGGGATCATAGCGCTTGCATTCATGAATTTACCCGGAGAAACAACTGATAACTGTCTAGGCAAATCTTGTAAAGGCAACTCATGCTTAGATACAAATGGTCTCGAGATGAAACAATGTGATGCACCAGTGTCAAAAAAGAACTTTTGCAGGAATATCGTTAACATGAAGATTACCCATGATAACATCTGACGAGTCCTCTGCCTGAGCTGCGTTCATCAAGTTGACCTTAGCAGACTTGGGATTATGCTTGACCACTGCGGTGTTGGAAGATCTCATAGGAGGAGGAGGAGGAGGAGGAAGACGCCTCTGATTGAAGCATTTGTTGGCATAGTGACCCTTCTGCTCACACTTGTTGCACGTGACCTCCGAGAGCGGACGGTGATACGGAGCACTTGATCTTGGAGTATGAGACGAAGTCTTGTTCTGAAAGCCTGGGTTGGGTGGGTGGGAAGATCCATTGCCACCTTTGCTCTTCTGCTGATAAGGCTGACGGAACGGAGGAGGAGGAGGCAACCAATACTTTTGCTGCTTAGATGCCACTTGAGTTGAGGAAGAAGGAGTCACATCTCTGACTCGCTTCTTGGAAGCATCGCACTTCAGCTGAGCAGTCTCTTGTTTCAGTGCCATGTTGTAAAACTCATGGTACTTCTGTGGCTCGAAAAGCACGAGAGCAAGTTGGAGATCTTCTCTAAGGCCACCCCTGAATTGGTAAATCATGCTCTTCTCGTCGGGGACGTCCTGCTTGGCGAAACGAGCGAGCTTCTGGAACATGATGTTATACTGGTAAATAGACAAGCTGCCTTGCTTCAGGTTGCGGAATTCGTCACGCTTGCTCTCAACAACACTCTGAGGAATGTGGTGAGCTTTGAAGTCTTGGTGGAATTCATCCCAGGTAATCACATGGCCTCCTCTGGAATCTTTGTATTGCTGAAACCATTCTGCATCTTGGTCTTTGAGTTGGAAGGAGGCAAACTTGACAAAGTCCTCAGGCCTGAAGTTGCTGCACTCGAAATGCTTGGAGATATCCACGAGCCAATCATCAGCGTCTGTTGCCTCGACACAGTTGCTGAAGGTCTTTGGCTGGTTAGTGAGGAATTGGTTGAGTGTAGCAAACTGATTCTGATTGTTTCCATGGCCTTGATTCCCTTGGTTGCGTTCTTGCAAGAGCTGCATGACCAGCTGCGTGTTTGCATTGGTAGCGACCATCACAGCTTGCCATGCCTCCGGAGGTGGAGGTGGTGGTGGTGGCGGATCATGATTCGGAGTCGTGCGCGTTGGAGGAGCCATCCTGAAGAGGGTGACATCCATTAGCATCTTGACAGACATATAATCAAGCTGAATCAAATGGACCGAAATTGCAACATAAAGTCTTCACATCCGAACAAAATGAACGAATGAATTCCAATTGAAATGGTCACATTTCCATAAATTGAGAAGCCACTTAGATAGAGATTGAAATGGTCACATTTCCTGCGTGTCAACTTAAACGTCATGTAATTACTTTACTTTATTGCTAAAGCGTTACCCATAGTAGTAGAAGTAATAGATGACGAGACAACTTCAAGAAGACACGATGATGGAGATCATGATGATGGAGATCATGGTGTCATGCCGGTGACAACATGATCATGGAGCCCCAAGATGGAGATCAAAGGAGCTATATGATATTGGCCATATCATGTCACTATTATTTGATTGCATGTGATGTTTATCATGTTTATACATGTTGTTTACTTAGAACGACGGTAGTAAATAAGATGATCCTCATAATAATTTCAAGAAAGTGTTCCCCCTAACTGTGCACCGTTGCGACAGTTTGTTGTTTCGAAGCACCACGTGATGATCGGGTGTGATAGATTCTAATGTTCACATACAACGGGTGTAAGACAGATTTACACACGCGAAACACTTAGGTTGACTTGACGAGCCTAGCATGTGTACAGACATGGCCTCGGAACACAGAAGACCGAAAGGTCGAGCATGAGTCGTATGGTAGATACGATCAACATGAAGATGTTCACCGATGATGACTAGTCCGTCTCACGTGATGATCGGACACGGCCTAGTTGACTCGGATCATGTAATCACTTAGATGACTAGAGGGATGTCTATCTGAGTGGGAGTTCATAAGATGAAATTAATTATCCCGAACATAGTCAAAAGGTCTTCGCAAATTATGTCGTAACTCGCGCTTCAGTTCTACTATTTAGATATGTTCCTAGAGAAAATTTAGTTGAAAGATGATAGTAGCAATTATGCGGACTAGTTCCGTAAACTGAGGATTGTCCTCATTGCTTCATAGAAGGCTTATGTCCTTAATGCACCGCTCAGTGTGCTGAACCTCGAACGTTGTCTATGGATGTTGCGAACATCTGACATACACATTTTGATAACTACGTGATAGTTCAGTTAAACGGTTTAGAGTTGAGGCACCGAAGACGGTTTTGAAACGTCACGAAACATATGAGATGTTTCGAGGGCTGAAATTGGAATTTCAGGCTCGTGCCCACGTCAAGAGGTATAAGACCTCCGACGATTCTCTTAGCCCACTAAACTAAGGGAGAAAAGCTCAATCGTTGAGCTTGTGCTCAGATTGTCTGAGTACAACAATCATTTGAATCGAGTGGGAGTTGATCTTCCAAATGAGATAGTGATGTTTCTCCGAAGTCATTACCACCAAGCTGCTAGAGCTTCGTGATGAACTATAATATATCAGGGACATATATGATGATCCTTGAGATATTCGCGATGTTTGACACCACAAAAGTAGAAATCAAGAAGGAGCATCAATTGTTGATGGTTGGTGAAACCACTAGTTTCAAGAAGGGCAAGGGCACAAAGGGATACTTCATGAAATGGCAATTCAGCTGCTGCTCTAGTGAAGAAACCCAAGGTTGAACCCAAACCCGAGACTAAGTGCTTCTGTAATAAGGGGAACAGCCACTGGAGCAGAATTACCCTAGATACTTGGTAGATGAGAAGGCTGGCAAGGTCGATAGAAGTATATTGGATATACATTGTGTTAATGTGTATGTTACTAGTACTCCTAGTAGCACCAGGGTATTAGATACCGGTTCGGTTGCTAGGTGTTAGTAACTCGAAATAAAAGCTACGGAATAAACGGAGACTAGCTAAAGGTGAGATGACGATATGTGTTGGAAGTATTTCCAAGGTTGATCAAATATCGTACACTCCCTCTACCATCGAGATTGGTGTTTGCGTTGAGCATAGATATGATTGGATTATGTCTATCGCAATACGGTTATTCATTTAAGGAGAATAATGGTTACTCTGTTTATTTGAATAATACCTTCAATGGTCTTACACCTAAAATGAATGGTTTATTGAATCTCGATCGTAGTGATACACATGTTCATGCCAAAAGATAGTAATGATAGTACCACCTACTTGTGGCACTGCCACGCAAGTCATATCGGTATAAAACGCATGAAGAAGCTCCATGTTGATGCATCTTTGGGCTCACTCATTTTTGAAAAGTTTGAGCCATGCGAACCATGTCTATTGGTGTATATGCATGAAGAAACTCCATGCAAATGGATCGTTTGGACTCACTTGTTTTTGAATCACTTGAGACATGCAAATCATACCACATGGGCAAGATGACTGAAAGCCTCGGTTTCAGTAAAATGGAACTAGAAAGCAACTTGTTGGAAGTAATACATTTTGATGTGTGCAATCCAATGAGTGTTGAGGCATGTAGTGGATATCGTTATGTTCTTACTTCACAGATGATTTGAGTAGATGTTGAGTATATTTACTTGATGAATCACGAGTCTGAATTATTGAAAGGTTCAAGTAATTTCAGGGTGAAGTTGAAAGATCGTCGTGACAAGAGGATAAAATATCTATGATATGATCATAGAGATGAATATCTGAATTACGAGTTTGGCACAGAATTAAGACATTGTGGAAATTGTTTCACAACTAATACAGCCTGGAACACCATAGTGTGATGGTGTGTCCGAACATCATAACTGCACCCTATTGGATATGATGCATACCATGATGTCTCTTATCGAATTACCACAATAGTTTATGGGTTAGGCATTAGAGACAACCACATTCACTTTAAATAGGGCACCACGTAATTCCGATGAGATGACACCGTATGAACTATGGTTTAGAGAAACCTAAAGCTGTCATTTCTTAAAAGTTTGGGGCTGCGACGCTTATGTGAAAAAGTTTCAGGCTGATAAGCTCGAACCCAAAGCGGATAAATGCATCTTCATAGGACACCCAAAACAGTTGGGTATACCTCCTGTCTCAGATCCGAAAGCAATAAGGGATTGTTTCTAGAATCGGGTCCTTTCTCGAGGAAAAGTTTCTCTCGAAAGAATTGAGTGGGAGGATGGTGGAGACTTGATGAGGTTATTGAACCGTCACTTCAACTAGTGTATAGCAGGGCACAAAGAGTTGTTCCTGTGGCACCTACACCAATTGAAGTGGAAGCTTATGATATTGATCATGAGACTTCGGATCAAGTCACTACCAAACCTCGTGGGATGACAAGGATGCGTACTACTTCAGAGTGGTACGTAATCCTGTCATGGAAGTCATGTTGCTAGACAACAATGAACCTACGAGCTATGGAGAAGCGATGGTGGGCCCGGATTCCGATAAATGGCTCGAGGCCATATAATCCGAGAGAGGATCCATATATGAAAACAAAGTATAGACTTTGGAAGAACTACTTGATGGTCGTAAGGCTATTAGGTACATATGGATTTTAAAAGGAAGACGGACAATGATGGTAAGTATCACCATTAAGAAAGCTCGACTTGTCGTTAAGATTTTTTCCGACAAGTTCAAGGAGTTGACTATGATGAGACTTTCTCACTTGTAGCAATGCTAAGAGTCTGTTGGAATTATATTAGCGATTACTGCATTATTTATGAAATCTTGCAGATAGGATGTCAAAATATTGTTTCCTCGATGTTTTTTGAGGAAAGGTTGTATGTGATACAACCGGAAGGTTTTGTCAATCCTGAAAGATGCTAATAAGTATGCAAAGCTCCAGCAATCCTTCTAAGGACTGGAGTAAGCATCTCGGAGTTGGAATGTACGCTTTGATGAGATGATCAAAGATTTTGGGTTTATACAAACTTTATGAGAAACTTGTATTTCCAAAGAAGTGAGTGGGAGCACTATAGAATTTTTGATGAGTATATGTTGTTGACATATTATGGATCAGAAATGATGTAGAATTTATGGAAAGCATATAGGGTTATTTGAAAAGTGTTTTTCAATGGAAAGCCTGGATTAAGCTACTTGAACGTTGAGCATCAAGATCTATAAGGATAGATCAAAACGCTTAATGGTACTTTCAAATGAGCACATACCTTGACATGATCTTGAAGGTGTTCAAGATGAATCAGTCAAAGAAGGAGTTCTTGCCTGAGTTGTAAGGTATGAAGT
Organism: Triticum dicoccoides; assembly: GCF_002162155.2. Taxonomy (NCBI): domain Eukaryota; kingdom Viridiplantae; phylum Streptophyta; class Magnoliopsida; order Poales; family Poaceae; genus Triticum; species Triticum dicoccoides. The sequence goes on along the minus strand of NC_041386.1, from coordinate 493,265,531 downwards.
TAAGACTTAAAGCTCGACCATGGCAGAATAGAGAGAAAGGACGAAGGTCGTCTCCTATGCTTAAGACATAGGCTCTACAGTATGCTATGCTGTGTACCGCACCTGAAGTGTGCCTTGCCATGAGTCAGTCAAGGGGTACAAGAGTGATCCAAGAATGGATCACAGGACAGCGGTCAAAGTTATCCTTAGTAACTAGTGGACTAAGGAATTTTCTCGATTATGGAGGTGGTAAAAGAGTTCGTTGTAAAGGGTTACGTCGATGCAAGCTTAACACCTATCCGGATAGCTCTGAGTAGAGATACCGGATACGTATAATGGAGCAACAATTTAGAATAGCTCCAAGTAGAACAGTTATTTGGAATAGCTCCAAATAGAACATGGTAGCTGCATCTAGGAGATGACATAGAGATTTGTAAAGCGCACACGGATCTGAAAGGTTCAGACCCGTTGACTATAACATCTCTCACAAGCATAACATGATCAAACCCAGAACTCATCGAGTGTTAATCACATGGTAATGTGAACTAGATTATTGACTCTAGTAAACTCTTTGGGTGTTAGTCACATGGGGATGTGACCTTGAGTGTTAATCACATATCGATGTGAACTGGATTATTGACTCTAGTGCAAGTGGGAGACTGTTGGAAATATGCCCTAGAGGCAATAATAAATTAGTTATTATTATATTTCCTTGTTCATGATAATCGTTTATTATCCATGCTAGAATTGTATTGATAGGAAACTCAGATACATGTGTGGATACATAGACAACACCATGTCCCTAGTAAGCCTCTAGTTGACTAGCTCGTTGATCAATAGATGGTTACGGTTTCCTGACCATGGACATTAGATGTCATTGATAACGGGATCACATCATTAGGAGAATGATGTGATGTACAAGACCCAATCCTAAGCCTAGCACAAGATCATGTAGTTCGTATGCTAAAGCTTTTCTAATGTCAAGTATCATTTCCTTAGACCATGAGATTGTGCAAATCCCGGATACCGTAGGAGTGCTTTGGGTGTGCCAAACGTCACAACGTAACTGGGTGGCTATAAAGGTACACTACGGGTATCTCCGAAAGTGTCTGTTGGGTTGGCACGTATCGAGACTGGGATTTGTCACTCCGTGTGACGGAGAGGTGTCTCTGGGCCCACTCGGTAGGACATCATCATAATGTGCACAATGTGATCAAGGAGTTGATCACGGGATGATGTGTTACAGAACGAGTAAAGAGACTTGCCGGTAACGAGATTGAACAAGGTATAGGGATACCGACGATCGAATCTCGGGCAAGTACAATACCGCTAGACAAAGGGAATTGTATACGGGATTGATTAAGTCCTTGACATCATGGTTCATCCGATGAGATCATCATGGAACATGTGGGAGCCAACATGGGTATCCAGATCCCGCTGTTGGTTATTGACCGGAGAACGTCTCGGTCATGTCTGCATGCTTCCCGAACCCGTAGGGTCTACACACTTAAGGTTCGGTGACGCTAGGGTTATAGAGATATTAGTATGCGGTAACCCGAAAGTTGTTCGGAGTCCCGGATGAGATCCCGGACGTCACGAGGAGTTCCGGAATGGTCCGGAGGTAAAGAATTATATATAGGAAGTGCTATTTCGGCCATCGGGACAAGTTTCGGGGTCACCGGTATTGTACCGGGACCACCGGAAGGGTCCCGGGGGTCCACCGGGCGGGGCCACCTGCCCCGGGGGGCCACATGGGCTGTAGGGGGTGCGCCTTGGCCTATATGGGCCAAGGGCACCAGCCCCAAGAGGCCCATGCGCCAAGAGAAGAGGGAAAGGAAGAGTCCTAAAGGGGGAAGGCACCTCCGAGGTGCCTTGGGGAGGAGGGACTCCTCCCTTGGCCGCACCCTTCCTTGGAGGGAGGGCCAAGGCTGCGCCCCCCCTCTCCCTTGGCCCTATATATAGTGGGGGAAGGGAGGGCAGCAATACCTAAGCCCTGGCGCCTCCCTCTCCCTCCCATGACACACCTTCCTCCTCCCGCAGCGCTTGGCGAAGCCCTGTTGGAATCCCACTACTTCCACCACCACGCCGTCGTGCTGTTGGATCTCCATCAACCTCTCCTTCCCCCTTGCTGGATCAAGAAGGAGGAGACGTTGCTGCTCCGTATGTGTGTTGAACGCGGAGGTGCCGTCCGTTCGGCGCTAGGATCATCGGTGATTTGGATCACGACGAGTACGACTCCATCAACCCCGTTCTCTTGAACGCTTCCGCGCGCGATCTACAAGGGTATGTAGATCCACTCCTCCCTCGTAGCTAGATGACTCCATAGATTGATCTTGGTGACACGTAGGAAAATTTTGAATTATTGCTACGTTCCCCAACAGTGGCATCATGAGCTAGGTCTATGCGTAGTTTCTATGCACGAGTAGAACACAAAGTAGTTGTGGGCGTTGATTTTGTTCAATATGCTTACCGTTACTAGTCCAATCTTGATTCGGCGGCATCGTGGGATGAAGCGGCCCGGACTGACCTTACACGTACTCTTACGTGAGACCGGTTCCACCGACAAACATGCACTAGTTGCATAAGGTGGCTGGCGGGTGTCTGTCTCTCCCACTTTAGTCGGATCGGATTCGATGAAAAGGGTCCTTATGAAGGGTAAATAGCAATTGGCATATCACGTTGTGGTTTTGCGTAGGTAAGAAACGTTCTTGCTAGAAACCCATAGCAGCCACGTAAAACATGCAAACAACAATTAGAGGACGTCTAACTTGTTTTTGCAGGGTATGCTATGTGATGTGATATGGCCAAAGGATGTGATGAATGATATATGTGATGTATGAGATTGATCATGTTCTTGTAATAGGCATCACGACTTGCATGTCGATGAGTATGACAACCGGCAGGAGCCATAGGAGTTGTCTTCATTTATTTATGACCTGCGTGTCAACTTAAACGTCATGTAATTACTTTACTTTATTGCTAAAGCGTTAGCCATAGTAATAGAAGTAATAGATGACGAGACAACTTCAAGAAGACACGACGATGGAGATCATGATGATGGAGATCATGGTGTCATGCCGGTGACAAGATGATCATGGAGCCCCAAGATGGAGATCAAAGGAGCTATATGATATTGGCCATATCATGTCACTATTATTTGATTGCATGTGATGTTTATCATGTTTATACATGTTGTTTACTTAGAACGACGGTAGTAAATAAGATGATCCCTCATAATAATTTCAAGAAAGTGTTCCCCCTAACTGTGCACCGTTGCGACAGTTTGTTGTTTCGAAGCACCACGTGATGATCGGGTGTGATAGATTCTAACGTTCACATACAACGGGTGTAAGACAGATTTACACACGTGAAACACTTAGGTTGACTTGACGAGCCTAGCATGTGTACAGACATGGCCTCGGAACATAGAAGACCAAAAGGTCGAGCATGAGTCGTATGGTAGATACGATCAACATGAAGATGTTCACCGATGATGACTAGTCCGTCTCACGTGATGATCGGACACGGCCTAGTTGACTCGGATCATGTAATCACTTAGATGACTAGAGGGATGTCTATCTGAGTGGGAGTTCATAAGATGAAATTAATTATCCTGAACATAGTCAAAAGGTCTTCGCAAATTATGTCGTAACTCGCGCTTCAGTTCTACTGTTTAGATATGTTCCTAGAGAAAATTTAGTTGAAAGATGATAGTAGCAATTATGCGGACTAGGTCCGTAAACTGAGGATTGTCATCATTGCTTCATAGAAGGCTTATGTCCTTAATGCACCGCTCAGTGTGCTGAACCTCGAACGTTGTCTATGGATGTTGTGAACATCTGACATACACATTTTGATAACTACGTGATAGTTCAGTTAAACGGTTTAGAGTTGAGGCACCGAAGACGGTTTTGAAACATCACGAAACATATGAGATGTTTCGAGGGCTGAAATTGGAATTTCAGGCTCGTGCCCACGTCAAGAGGTATAAGACCTCCGACGATTCTCTTAGCCCACAAACTAAGGGAGAAAAGCTCAATCGTTGAGCTTGTGCTCAGATTGTCTGAGTACAATAATCATTTAAATGGAGTGGGAGTTGATCTTCCAAATGAGATAGTGATGTTTCTCCGAAGTCATTACCACCAAGCTGCTAGAGCTTCGTGATGAACTATAATATATCAGGGACATATATGATGATCCTTGAGATATTCGCGATGTTTGACACCACAAAAGTAGAAATCAAGAAGGAGCATCAATTGTTGATGGTTGGTGAAACCACTAGTTTCAAGAAGGGCAAGGGCACAAAGGGATACTTCATGAAACGGCAATTCAGTTGCTGCTCTAGTGAAGAAACCCAAGGTTGAACCCAAACCCGAGACTAAGTGCTTCTGTAATAAGGGGAACAGCCACTGGAGCAGAATTACCCTAGATACTTGGTAGATGAGAAGGCTGGCAAGGTCGATAGAAGTATATTGGATATACATTGTGTTAATGTGTATGTTACTAGTACTCCTAGTAGCACCAGGGTATTAGATACCGGTTCGGTTGCTAGGTGTTAGTAACTCGAAATAAAAGCTACGGAATAAACGGAGACTAGCTAAAGGTGAGATGACGATATGTGTTGGAAGTATTTCCAAGGTTGATCAAATATCGTACGCTCCCTCTACCATCGAGATTGGTGTTTGCATTGAGCATAGATATGATTGGATTATGTCTATCGCAATACGGTTATTCATTTAAGGAGAATAATGGTTACTCTGTTTATTTGAATAATACCTTCAATGGTCTTACACCTAAAATGAATGGTTTATTGAATCTCGATCATAGTGATACACATGTTCATGCCAAAAGATAGTAATGATAGTACCACCTACTTGTGGCACTGCCACACAAGTCATATCGGTATAAAACGCATGAAGAAGCTCCATGTTGATGCATCTTTGGGCTCACTCATTTTTGAAAAGTTTGAGACATGCGAACCATGTCTATTGGTGTATATGCATGAAGAAACTCCATGCAAATGGATCGTTTGGACTCACTTGTTTTTGAATCACTTGAGACATGCAAATCATACCACATGGGCAAGATGACTGAAAGCCTCGGTTTCAGTAAAATGGAACTAGAAAGCAACTTGTTGGAAGTAATACATTTTGATGTGTGCAATCCAATGAGTGTTGAGGCATGTAGTGGATATCGTTATGTTCTTACTTCACAGATGATTTGAGTAGATGTTGAGTATATTTACTTGATGAATCACGAGTCTGAATTATTGAAAGGTTCAAGTAATTTCAGGGTGAAGTTGAAAGATCGTCGTGACAAGAGGATAAAATATCTATGATATGATCATAGAGATGAATATCTGAATTACGAGTTTGGCACAGAATTAAGACATTGTGGAAATTGTTTCACAACTAATACAGCCTGGAACACCATAGTGTGATGGTGTGTCCGAACATCATAACTGCACCCTATTGGATATGATGCATACCATGATGTCTCTTATCGAATTACCACAATAGTTTATGGGTTAGGCATTAGAGACAACCACATTCACTTTAAATAGGGCACCACGTAATTCCGATGAGATGACACCGTATGAACTATGGTTTAGAGAAACCTAAAGCTGTCATTTCTTAAAAGTTTGGGGCTGCGACGCTTATGTGAAAAAGTTTCAGGCTGATAAGCTCGAACCCAAAGCGGATAAATGCATCTTCATAGGACACCCAAAACAGTTGGGTATACCTCCTGTCTCAGATCCGAAAGCAATAAGGGATTGTTTCTAGAATCGGGTCCTTTCTCGAGGAAAAGTTTCTCTCGAAAGAATTGAGTGGGAGGATGGTGGAGACTTGATGAGGTTATTGAACCGTCACTTCAACTAGTGTATAGCAGGGCACAAAGAGTTGTTCCTGTGGCACCTACACCAATTGAAGTGGAAGCATATGATATTGATCATGAGACTTCGGATCAAGTCACTACCAAACCTCGTGGGATGACAAGGATGCGTACTACTTCAGAGTGGTACGTAATCCTGTCATGGAAGTCATGTTGCTAGACAACAATGAACCTACGAGCTATGGAGAAGCGATGGTGGGCCCGGATTCCGATAAATGGCTCGAGGCCATATAATCCGAGAGAGGATCCATATATGAAAACAAAGTATAGACTTTGGAAGAACTACTTGATGGTTGTAAGGCTGTTAGGTACATATGGATTTTAAAAGGAAGACGGACAATGATGGTAAGTATCACCATTAAGAAAGCTCGACTTGTCGTTAAGATTTTTTCTGACAAGTTCAAGGAGTTGACTATGATGAGACTTTCTCACTCGTAGCGATGCTAAGAGTCTGTTGGAGTTATATTAGCGATTACTGCATTATTTATGAAATCTTGCAGATAGGATGTCAAAACATTGTTTCCTCGATGTTTTTTGAGGAAAGGTTGTATGTGATACAACCGGAAGGTTTTGTCAATCCTGAAAGATGCTAATAAGTATGCAAAGCTCCAGCAATCCTTCTAAGGACTGGAGTAAGCATCTCGGAGTTGGAATGTACGCTTTGATGAGATGATCAAAGATTTTGGGTTTATACAAAGTTTATGAGAAACTTGTATTTCCAAAGAAGTGAGTGGGAGCACTATAGAATTTTTGATGAGTATATGTTGTTGACATATTATGGATCAGAAATGATGTAGAATTTATGGAAAGCATATAGGGTTATTTGAAAAGTGTTTTTCAATGGAAAGCCTGGATTAAGCTACTTGAACGTTGAGCATCAAGATCTATAAGGATAGATCAAAACGCTTAATGGTACTTTCAAATGAGCACATACCTTGACATGATCTTGAAGGTGTTCAAGATGAATCAGTCAAAGAAGGAGTTCTTGCCTGAGTTGTAAGGTATGAAGTTAAGACTTAAAGCTCGACCATGGCAGAATAGAGAGAAAGGACGAAGGTCGTCTCCTATGCTTAAGACATAGGCTCTACAGTATGCTATGCTGTGTACCGCACCTGAAGTGTGCCTTGCCATGAGTTAGTCAAGGGGTACAAGAGTGATCCAAGAATGGATCACAGGACAGCGGTCAAAGTTATCCTTAGTAACTAGTGGACTAAGGAATTTTCTCGATTATGGAGGTGGTAAAAGAGTTCGTCGTAAAGGGTTACGTCGATGCAAGCTTAACACCTATCCGGATAGCTCTGAGTAGAGATACCGGATACGTATAATGGAGCAACAATTTAGAATAGCTCCAAGTAGAACAGTTATTTGGAATAGCTCCAAATAGAACATGGTAGCTGCATCTAGGAGATGACATAGAGATTTGTAAAGCGCACACGGATCTGAAAGGTTCAGACCCGTTGACTATAACATCTCTCACAAGCATAACATGATCAAACCCAGAACTCATCGAGTGTTAATCACATGGTAATGTGAACTAGATTATTGACTCTAGTAAACTCTTTGGGTGTTAGTCACATGGGGATGTGACCTTGAGTGTTAATCACATATCGATGTGAACTGGATTATTGACTCTAGTGCAAGTGGGAGACTGTTGGAAATATGCCCTAGAGGCAATAATAAATTAGTTATTATTATATTTCCTTGTTCATGATAATCGTTTATTATCCATGCTAGAATTGTATTGATAGGAAACTCAGATACATGTGTGGATACATAGACAACACCATGTCCCTAGTAAGCCTCTAGTTGACTAGCTCGTTGATCAATAGATGGTTACGGTTTCCTGACCATGGACATTAGATGTCATTGATAATGGGATCACATCATTAGGAGAATGATGTGATGTACAAGACCCAATCCTAAGCCTAGCACAAGATCATGTAGTTCGTATGCTAAAGCTTTTCTAATGTCAAGTATCATTTCCTTAGACCATGAGATTGTGCAACTCCCGGATACCGTAGGAGTGCTTTGGGTGTGCCAAACGTCACAACGTAACTGGGTGGCTATAAAGGTACACTACGGGTATCTCCGAAAGTGTCTGTTGGGTTGGCACGTATCGAGACTGGGATTTGTCACTCCGTGTGACGGAGAGGTGTCTCTGAGCCCACTCGGTAGGACATCATCATAATGTGCACAATGTGATCAAGGAGTTGATCACGGGATGATGTGTTACGGAACGAGTAAAGAGACTTGCCGGTAACGAGATTGAACAAGGTATAGGGATACCGACGATCGAATCTCGGGCAAGTACAATACCGCTAGACAAAGGGAATTGTATACGGGATTGATTAAGTCCTTGACATCGTGGTTCATCCGATGAGATCATCGTGGAACATGTGGGAGCCAACATGGGTATCCAGATCCCGCTGTTGGTTATTGACCGGAGAACGTCTCGGTCATGTCTGCATGCTTCCCGAACCCGTAGGGTCTACACACTTAAGGTTCGGTGACGCTAGGGTTATAGAGATATTAGTATGCGGTAACCCGAAAGTTGTTCGGAGTCCCGGATGAGATCCCGGATGTCACGAGGAGTTCCGGAATGGTCCGGAGGTAAAGAATTATATATAGGAAGTGCTATTTCGGCCATCGGGACAAGTTTCGGGGTCACCGGTATTGTACCGGGACCACCGGAAGGGTCCCGGGGGTCCACCGGGTGGGGCCACCTGCCCCGGGGGGCCACATGGGCTTTAGGGGGTGTGCCTTGGCCTATATGGGCCAAGGGCACCAGCCCCAAGAGGCCCATGCGCCAAGAGAAGAGGGAAAGGAAGAGTCCTAAAGGGGGAAGGCACCTCCGAGGTGCCTTGGGGAGGAGGGACTCCTCCCTTGGCCGCACCCTTCCTTGGAGGGAGGGCCAAGGCTGCCCCCCCCTCTCCCTTGGCCCTATATATAGTGGGGGAGGGGAGGGCGGCAATACCTAAGCCCTGGCGCCTCCCTCTCCCTCCCATGACACACCTTCCTCCTCCCGCAGTGCTTGGCGAAGCCCTGTTGGAATCCCGCTACTTCCACCACCACGCCGTCATGCTGTTGGATCTCCATCAACCTCTCCTTCCCCCTTGCTGGATCAAGAAGGAGGAGACGTCGCTGCTCCATACGTGTGTTGAACGTGGAGGTGCCGTCCGTTCGGCGCTAGGATCATCGGTGATTTGGATCACGACGAGTACGACTCCATCAACCCCATTCTCTTGAACGCTTCCACGCGCGATCTACAAGGGTATGTAGATCCACTCCTCCCTCGTAGCTAGATGACTCCATAGATTGATCTTGGTGACACGTAGGAAAATTTTGAATTATTGCTATGTTCCCCAACAAATCCTACATCCAGCTGTATCCATCCTTCAACACATAACCAAGAAACCTTCGGAAATCATTTACCTCAACCTTCGAAAAGCATCCGTTATACGAGTTATGGCAATACTCCCGAACTCCCGCCCCAGTACTGGGTGGCGTCGAGGTTATCTCACCAACAACTGCATAAAAGAGATTTTCGATGTCGGGGAAACTCAAGTATTCCAGAATTGCAACGATAAAATTGTGACGACAACACCTCGGAGCTCAACTCCCCGGGACACTGCCACAACCCCTAAATGTCAGGAGGCACCAAGAACAATGTTCTCGTCACAAAACCATCGAAACAATTCCAAGATACCCGCGTGATCCTAAATTTTTTTAGTGAAATTTGAGAAGAGAAGAGTCAAAACTCTACGTCAGGATGCCTCACCAGAGCGATGAAGGGACTGAGGAGTAAAAAGAATCCTACTCTCCGATATATATAATCCTAAATGACTCAAAACATTTTTCTAGACTCAACAACGCCAGCGATTCGATCAAGCAGGGGCTCCTAAGGTCGGGGAAGGCTCTGATTACCAACTTGTAATGCCCTCGATGCGGCTATATCTCCCACGTGTCGAAGCACGACTTAGAGGCATAACCGCATTGAAAGCAATGTCGCAAGTGAGGTAATCTTCACAACAACCCATGTAATACAATAAGGAAAAGGATACATAGTTGGCTTACACTCGCCACATCACACAATTGCATAAATAAGTCATTACATTCATCCAAATACACTCAAGGTCCGACTACGGAACCAAAATAAAGATAAACCCCAAATGCAACATAGTCCCCGATCGCCCCAACTGGGCACCACTACTGATCATCTGGGAAAGACACGTAGTATCGTCCTGAGTCCTCATCGAACTCCCACTTGAGCTCAGTTGAATCACCTGGAGCGGTATCATCGGTCCCTGCATCTGGTTTTGGAAGTAATCTATGAGTCACGGGGACTCAGCAATCTCACACCCTCGCGATCAAGACTATTTAACCTTATAGGAAGGGTAAACGTTATGAGGTGGAGCTGCAGCAAGAGATTAGCATGTATGGTGGGTAACATACGCAAATGAGAGCGAGAAGAGGAGGCAAAGACACGGTCGATGAACTATGATCAAGAAGTGATCCTAGAACAACCTACGTCAAACATAACTCCAACACCGTGTTCACTTCCCGGACTCCGCCGAGAAGAGACCATCACAGTTACATACGCGGTTGATGCATTTTAATTAAGTTAAGTTTCAGGTTATCTACAACCGGACATTAACAAATTCCCATCTGCCCATAACCGCGGGCATGGCTTTCTAAAGATGAAATCCCTGCAGGGGTGTCCCAACTTATCCCATCACAAGCTCTCACGGTCAACGAAGGATATTCCTTCTCCCAAGACAATTCGATCAGACTCGGCATCCCAGTTACAAGACATCTCGACAATGGTAAAACTAAACCAGCAAAGCCACCCGAATGTGCCGACAAATCCTGATAGGAGCTGCACATATCTCGTTCTCAGGGAACACTCAGATGAGCCAGACGTCGGGTAGGCCAGCCCAGAGTTGCCCCTGGTAGCCCCGGACATCGCTCAGTTGGACCAATACTTAGAGAAGCACTGGCTCGGGGAGGGCGTGTTAAAATAAAGATGACCCTTGAGTCTGCGAAACCCAAGAGAAAAAGGCTAGGTGGCGAATTGTAAAACCAATGTTGGGCCATGCTGGAAGAGTTTTATTCAAGGCGAACTGTCAAGGGATTCCCATTATACCCAACCATGTAAGGAACGCAAAATCAAGGAACATAACACCGGTATGACGGAAACTAGGGTGGCAAGAGTGGAACAAAACACCAGGCATAAGGCCGAACCTTCCACCCATTACCAAGTATATAGGTGCATTAAGATAAACAAGATTATATTGTGACATCCCAACAATGAACATGTTCCAACAAGGAACACACTCCAATCTTCACCTGCAACTAACAACGCTATAAGAGGCGCTGAGCAAAGCGGTAACATAGCCAAACAATGGTTTGCTAGGACAAGGTGGGTTAGAGGTTTGGCATGGCAATTTGGGAGGCATGATAAGCAAGTGGTAGGTATCGTAGCATAGGCAAAGAAAAAAAGCGAGCATCTAGCAAGCAAAGATAGAAGTGATTTCAAGGGTATGGTCATCTTGCCTGCAAAGTTCTCAAAGTTGCCTTGATCCTCGTAAGCATACTCAACGGGCTCCTCGATCACATACTCGTCTCTCGTCTCTACCCAAGCAAGAACAACAAGCAAAAAGGAACACAATCAACCACGTGCAATGCTCAAGCAACATGATGCAACCATGGTATGATATGCTGGATGTGATATGTGATGCATATGCATGATTTGGAAAGGAATGATTGAACCTGGCCTCAACTTGGAAATCCAAGAGTGCCACTAGAAAGAGGAGTTGATTTCGGTCGAAATCGATATAAAGATCACCAGAATCGGATGCACGGTTTGGAAATGGCAAGCAAAACGAATATGGCACCGGTCTGCGATTAACAGAAAATGGTCATCTAAATGCATCAAGATAAATAAGCTACTGCGCTCGAACATAGCAACAAAATACATGACAGGGATCCACTCAAGATGCTTGACAAAAGATGAACATTGAGCTATGGCTAATTCACTCATTATCAGGTTCAAACAATCATGTCAAAAGTGCAAAAGATAACAGGTTTCAGACTTGGTGAAATTAACAGCTTGTCAGGAATTTAACATCAGGAAGCAATGTTCAGAGCATGAAAACTACATGCTACAGGAACATATCATGGCAAAGCAAGGTATGGCATGAAGCTACTAAAAGCATACAACAAAATTTCCTTACTGACCATAAGCCAAAAGGGGTCAGAAAATACAATTGCAACCACGTGAACATAGCAATTATCGTTAAGAGATTCAGACTTAGTGAAAAACTGGAACATGGCAAAACAGATAACAAGTAGGCATGTTTACGAGCTCGATGCACTCACCATGAGGCATTGCATGATAAACTAAGCATACACCCAGTAAGTAGACATGACATAGAAGCTAGACATGGCAAGAACAACAACATAGCATGCACGGATCAATAACAACAAGCTTGGCAAAATTGCAAAACATGTTAACAATCTGCCAGGAACATTTTATAGCAAAAGTAGAGCTCGATTGACTCAAGCTAGGGTGCTCCATAAATGCAAACAAAGACATGGATTGATAGAGCACCACAATATCTACAAAACATCCTTACTGACCATGCTCAAAAGAGGCACGTATCACTCGGTAGCAACAAGAACACATGGCATAAAAATTACAGCAGGGCAATGACTTAGAATATTTCTTTCACTGAAATCAGCAACATAGAGTAAGCTACTTTGCATGCTTGTGCTAGTCACCACAGAGATCACAAAAATACATGGCATACATCCCTGTAAAGATGGCATGACATACTTCAAAACACATGTAGATCTCAGGATCATAGCATGTACACATTAATCATGGCAAAAATGACAAAAGTGCATTTGCTGAAACAGATCTAAAACTAACATCACATAGCCCTCTTCCAACAGCATTTTGAGCATCAAGATGAGCTTAAATGACAATGATGCAATGAGATGAAATGGAGTACTCGTCGAGACGAACATTTTGATATGCTACACGCGCGAATCGGAGCAACAGTGATGAAGTTATGGCATGTCAAAGTATGCAAAAAGTTAGGGTTTTGGAGGGAAAAAGTCAACCGTCTCGATTTGGATCTGGATCGGATCCCGCCGGGGCACTGTTCACCGGAGTCGTGGACGTCGAGGTTCGTCGCCAGATCCGGGCGATGAACTCACCGGAGCGGCGCGGGAGGAGGAAGAGGAGGCCGGACCGGCTCGGGATGGCGCGGGCGGTGAGGGGCCGCCGTGGCGGAGCTTGGCGGTGGCGGGCTCCGGCGGCCGGAGTGAGCTGGCCGGCAAGCCGACGCGGTGGCGGAGCAGCGAGAGCGGGCGGCGCACGGCACGAGGAAGACGGCGTGGGGCGCGGGCGCCGCTGCGGGCCGGGGAGGGCCGGTGGTGGGCCCCGCGGGCCCTAGCGGATCCGGCGAAGTGGGGCGCCGGGTGGCTGACGTGTCAGCGCCTGATTGGTTCGGCGGCGGTGCACGGACGCGTCCGGCTAGACTTCGGACATGTCTGGCGGCTAGAGAGGAAGGAGACTAGGGTTTCGGGGAAAAAGATCCGAAAATGAAATGGAGGGGTCTATTTATAGAGGTAGAGGGAGTTAGGAAGCTCCAAATGAGGTGCGGTTTGTGGCCACGCGATCGTGATCGAACGACCTAAGTGATGGAAGAGGTTTAGGTGGGGTTTTGGCCACTTTGGAGGGGTGTTGGGCTGCAACACACACAAGGCCTTTTCGGTCCCTCGGTTAACCGTTGGAGTATCAAACGAAGTCCAAATGGCGCGAAACTTGACAGGCATTCTACTGGTAGTAAACCAAGGCCGCATGCCAAGTATCAGTCCAATCCGAAAACGTTTAACACCCGCATACGAAAAGAGGTAGAAAGGGACACCGGAGGACATAAGAGCGCCGGAATGCAAAACAGACAACGGGGAAAATGCTCGGATGCATGAGACGAACACGTATGCAAATGCAATGCACATGATGACATGATATGAGATGCATGACAAGGACAAAACACACAGAGACAAAAACCAGACAACGAGGAAATAGAATAACTTAATGCTAGAAACGGCAAGGGTTGGAATACAAATAAGGTAAATTATATCCGGGGTGTTAGAGCAATGCTAAAACCCCAAGAGCAGCACGCCTTTTAGAGGGGCTAACAAGGATCCACTCAGCATCACATTCCAAATTCCAGATCTTAAACTCGCGGCTCCAATTAGGACCACCGTTACTCCAAAGATGAAAGTAACATTTGAATTGATCGCAAGTAAAAGACCGAAGACTAAGAATGATCATGGCAACAACCTTGCAAGAGACTTGAAGACCAAATACCTTATCCTTAATCAGAAAAACCATGAGATCAATGCCTGAACCACCAATGGTTGCCTCCTGAGCCACAGCCACCGAATCTTCGTTTAAACAAAAATTGTGACGTCCAAAAGAGACCACCATGGTGAAGATGTCTGAGTCCTCCATGGGATGCACCGAAAAGCCCATAGATTGAAAAACCTTATCCGCAAAGGCCAAACCCTTGGAGAAATCCAAGCCAAGGGTGGAACCCTCCATGGAACCCATAGAAGATGGGTATGAACGTGTAGATCCCGAGACGCCGAAGAGATCTAGTGGAGAGAAACTAGAAATTGATGGCTAGAGGTGATTGCCGGAGGGGGAGATCGCCGGGGTGGGGGTGGGAGCGCCATTGCACACGATATTAATAATTTTTGTACTTTGATCTTTTGCCACTTTTCAACACAAAAACAATCTATGGAAATAATAGACAAACCAAGTAGACAAAGTAGAGGACCATTGTACCCTTGGACCCAAACAGAGCACATCCTCAGCCACTCCCGTCCAAAATCACAGCCGCCGCCGCTGTACCTGCTGCTCCCCCGATGCCGTTGTACCTGCTGCTCCCCCTTGCTGCTCTGTGGCCTTCGCCCTCTCATGCTCCTCATGCTGCCTCATGCTGGCCCACTGCTCCCTGCGCCCCCTCCTTCCCCGTTCAAACTCCATGAGCTCCATTATATATCTCCATAAGCTCAAAGTTGAAATGCATAAAGCCGTTGAACCAATGATCCAAATTGCATGAAACTTTCTCAGATTAGTAACACATATTTGAATTGCTTACTATAATTTTTTGAATTTTTTTTCTGACAACTTTTAAATTTTGGTCAAAATGTGGTCAAACTAGTTAAGTTCAAAGCTGAAATGCATTTTGCCATTGAACCGACGATCCAAATTGCATGAAACTTTCCCAGAGTAGTCACACATATAGGAATGATTTTCTGTAATTCTTAGAAACTTTTCTGGGTGGTTCAAAAAAATGATCAAATTTTGGGCAGCATTTTTGGCTCAATTTGGACAACATTTTGCCTGTTAATTCACTTTTGAAGATATGCATGCACAAGACAGAAAAATTCAAACATATATTTCCAGATGGACATATTCATACACCATGACACAATATCAAGACAATATAGCAAAATAAAGCATTTAACATGGTCATACACCATCTACCATAATCTATTCCTGCGGCCATGTTTTACAACCAAAAGCACAAGGCCATAGTAGCTGCCATGTTACAACCAAAAGCATAAAGAAATAGTTGCTGCCATGCTACATCCAAAGTAAAGGATGCTAAGTCTGTCACACTACAACCAAAAGTATAGAGAAGATCAAGCACAACACTAGTACTTCCTTCTCTTCGGGGTCAACTTTCTAGCTTTTGATCTTGAAGCCATGTCGTATGCTATCATGGTGTCCTCCATGGTAGGGGAAGTGTAACGCCCTCGATGCAGCTATATCTCCCACGTGTCGAAGCACGACTTAGAGGCATAACCGCATTGAAAGCAATGTCGCAAGTGAGGTAATCTTCACACAACCCATGTAATACATAAGGGAAAAAGATACATAGTTGGCTTATAATCGCCACTCCACACAAATACACGACTAAAGCATTACATCAACCAGATACAATCAAGGTCCGACTACGGAACCAAAATAAAAGAAGACTACCCCAAATGCTACACAGATCCCCGATCGTCCCGACTGGGCTCCACTACTGATCAACTGGAAATGGAACAACATAAAGGACAAGATCTTCATCGATCTCGTCCTTGAGCTTGGTTGCGTCACCTGCTCGGTAACATCGGCACCTGCAAACTAGTTTTGGAAGTATCTGTGAGTCACGGGGACTCAGCAATCTCACACCCTCGCGATCAAGACTATTTAAGCTTATGGGTAAGGTAAAAGGTATGAGGTGGAGCTGCAGCAAGCGACTAGCATATATGGTGGCTAACATACGCAAATGAGAGCGAGAAGAGAAGGCAAAGCACGGTCGATAAAAGTATGATCAAGAAGTGATCCTAGAACAACCTACATCAAGCATAACTCCAACACCGTGTTCACTTCCCGGACTCCGCCGGAAAGAGACCATCACGGTAACACACGCGGTTGATGTATTTTAATTAAGGTCAACTTCAGGTTTTCTACAACCGGACATTAACAAATTCCCATCTACCCATAACCGCGGGCACGGCTTTCGAAAGTTCAAATCCCTGCAGGGGGTCCCAACTTAGCCCATGACAAGCTCTCACGGTCAACGAAGGATATTCCTTCTAGCGGGAAGACCCGATCAGACTCGGAATCCCGGTTACAAGACATTTCGACAGGTAAAACTGAACCAGCAACACCGCCCGAATGTGCCGACAAATCCCGATAGGAGCTGCACATATCTCTTTCTCAGGGCACACTCAGATTGTCCTAGGTACGGGTAGGCCAGCCCAGAGTTGCCCCTGGTGGCCATCGGCAGCTAACAGGTGGACCAACACTCAAAGGAGCACTGGCCCGGAGGGGGGGTTAAAATAATGATGACCCTTGAGTCTGCAGAACCCAAGGGAAAGAAAAAGGCTAGGAGGCAAATGGTAAAACCAATGTTGGGCATTGTTGGAGGAGTTTTATTCAATGCGAACTGTCAAGGGGTTCCCATTATAGCCCAACCGCGTAAGGAACGCAAAATCCGGGAACATAACACCGATATGACGGAAACTAGGGCGGCAAGAGTGGAACAAAACACCAGGCATAAGGCCGAGCCTTCCACCCTTTACCAAGTATATAGATGCATTAATTAAATAAGATATATTGTGATAAACAGGTTCAAACAAGCATGGCAAAAATGCATTTGGTAAACAGATTTCAGACTTAGTGAATTTAACACTTGTCTGGAATTTTAGATCAGGTAGCACTCTTTGGAGCATGAAAACTAGATACTACAGGAACAGAATATGGCAAAGCAAAGCATGGCATGGAGCTACTCTAAGAGCTTAACAAAAGTCCCTTAGTGACCCTGAGCCAAAAGGGATCAGACAAAACATTTGCAAGCATGTGAACATGGCAAAAACATAACCAGTTCTCAGACTTAGTGAAAACTGGAGCATGTTGAAATAGATATCAAGTAGGCATGTTTACGAGCTCGATGCACTCACTACAGAGCATGTCATGACAATCTAAGCATGCACCCATCAAGAATACACTTTATGCAAGCTAGACATGGCAAGAACAATAACATGGCATGCACGTATCAACTACAACATCATCGGCAAAATCGCTAACAAGTAGACAATCTGCCCAGATTCACGAAATGACAAAAGTAGAGCTTGATTGACTCAAGCTAGGGTGCTCCATAATTGCAAACAAAGACATGGATGGATAGAGCACTGCAAGATTAACAAATCATCCTTACTGATCATCCTCAAAAGAGGCATGGATCACTAGGAAACAACATGAACATATGGCATCATGAGATAAACAGATCAAGGACTTAGTGGAAATGCGAAGTCCCTAAAATCAGCATTAACAAGTGCACCACTTTGCAAGCTTGTGCTAGTCACCACACACATCACAAAAATACATGGATGGCACCAATGGAAAGATGGCAAAACCTATAACAAAACATATGTAGAGCTCATGGGCACAACATGCACACAATAATCAGGGCAAAAATGACAAATATCTAAATGGAGCAGCAGATCTGACAATTATCTCAACTAGCATACTTCCAACAGCATTTCGGGCATCAAGATGAACTCAAATGAAAATTATGGAATGAGATGAAATGATGTACTCTTTGAGGCGAACATTTTGATATGCTATATGCATGAATCCGAGCTATGGATGCAAAGTTACGGCACGATGAACATGGGCGTAAGAGAAGATGGAAAAAGGACTTGGACGAAAAAAATATACCCTCGTGAAAAAATATAACGGGCCGGGGGGAGTGGAGCTGGGCCGGCTTGACGCTGGACCTAACCAGGCCGGCGTGCTGGGCCGAAGACGGGGCCCACGAAGGGTTAACGGGGGCGCTCGTCGGCTCCCTCGATCCCGATCGGATCGGGGAGGCAGGGGCGGCGACGCCGGTTCCCGCCGGCGAGGCGAGGCGAAGGAGGGCGCGGGCGACGGGCCTCTGGTGAGGGTCGACGGCGGCGGCACGCTCCGGGAGGCGGCGCGAGGCGACGGGCGAAAAGGCGGCGCCGAATGCGGGCGACGGCGCGAAGACCTGGCGGCGGCCGGCGGCGGGCATGGAACCGCGCCGGCGAGGCAGAGCGCTCCGGCAGGGCGATTCCGGCGACCTGAAAATGGCCAAGATGATGGACGTGGGCGGCGGCACGCGCGGGAAACGGCGGCCCGACTCGGGCCCGGGGAGGGCCGGATCTGGGCTCCTCCGGGCCCCGATGAAGTGGGGCGTGGGGAGGACAGGTGGCGCGCGCTGGTTGGATGCGGAAGGCGGCGATGATGACATGGCAGACTCTCATTGGTCGGAGCGACGTGGCGGCGGATGTGGACATGTCCGGCGCGGCGCGGACGCGTCCTGATGCGCGATGGAGGAAGAAGACTAGGGTTAGACCGCGAATTTCGAGGGGAGGGACATATTTATAGGTAGAGGGAGCTAGGAGAGTCCAAATGAGGTGCGGTTTTCGGCCACGCGATCATGATCGAACGACCGAGATGATGGAAGAGATTTAGGTGGGTTTTGGGCCACTTTGGAGGGGTGTTGGGCTGCAACACACACGAGGCCTTTTCGGTCCCTCGGTTAACCGTTGGAGCACCAAACGAAGTCCAAATGGTATGAAACTTGACAGACAGTCTACCGGTAGTAAACCAAGGCCGCTTGGCAAGTCTCGGTCCAATCCAGAAATGTTTAATCCCCACACACGAGAAGAAGGTAGAAATGACTACCGGAGGAGAACGGAGCGCCAGATTGCAAAACGGACAACGGGGAAAATGCTTGAATGCATGAGATGAACATGTATGCAAATGAAATGCACATGATGACATGATATGCAATGCATGACACGCAAGTAATGACAAGGCAACAACAAAAAATAAGCGGAGGACACCTGGCACATCGGTCTCGGGGCGTTACAACACTCCACAACTACGAGAGGATCTCGTCCCGAGATCTAGAATGGCACCGGAGGGACAACGGAAGAGGAAGAGGTGAGGTGAAACTAAGTTGCTTCTTGACAAACGAGTGAAACCAAAGAACCTTGAGAAGGTTAAGCCATTTTGAAAAAAGAATACAACGGAGATGAACGAAGTTGAAAACACTTCGTTAAGAAAGGGGAAAGGAAAGAACCGATTCGGGTAGCACTTCGGTTGAAAAGAGATGAAGAGTTGATAAAATGAAAGAGCTTGAGCAAAAAGGGCACAACACTCCGGTTTAAAAGGATAAGCACGAACAGAACAAGGTCCTGACAACCCAAGAAGATGGGTTGAGGAGAGCAACATCATAATGCCTCCGGAACGGAAGAATAGAAGATAGATAATTGAAATAGGAGAATTGAGAAGAAAATGCCAACTTGTGCCACAAAAGAGCTTGAAAAGGCATCTTTAGGAGAAGGGTCGAACGGAGTTGTTAGAACACCAACAACGGAAGGACAAACTTGAAGTGGGCTTATAGAAGGCATCTCAACATTATGAGGTGACAACTTGCCACTCGCGGAAAAGATTTGATTGGGTTGATAAGAACAAGGAGACGAGAAACTATTTCACCGGGAGGACAAATGAAAAACTTGGATCATATATTATCACCATTAATAGTATTACTCCTTAGGGAAAGCTTTAGGTGAAATATAACCCAAGATAACTCCAACGAAGGGGTTGATGGATTTAATATATCTCATTCTTAACAACATGTGAATCATGAAACATGAATTAAAATTATCAAGAATGACATAATACCACCTCCAATGATACGGAAGAAAGAATTGCACTCCGGATTACAATATGAAGAAAGCTTGACCTACTTAGAAAAGAATCTCGATGAACACTTCGAGAATAAATTAACTCATAGGTGAACCATCATGTAGAACCTCCGTGAAGAACTCCGGTAACAAAAGGATAACG
Organism: Triticum dicoccoides; assembly: GCF_002162155.2. Taxonomy (NCBI): domain Eukaryota; kingdom Viridiplantae; phylum Streptophyta; class Magnoliopsida; order Poales; family Poaceae; genus Triticum; species Triticum dicoccoides. The sequence goes on along the minus strand of NC_041386.1, from coordinate 493,245,208 downwards.
AGAAGGAAAAGGAAGTTGAAAACACGAGGTGAAACCTTGTACTGATTTAGATGAATCTCCATGGTGAAATAATTGAGAGAACTTGGAACTCCAAGAATTACGTTATGCGTATCCTTCACCAATTAAATTGATGACAATCAACGGATTTGGCATACTACTTATTCTCGTAGAAAGGATTAAGATAGATGTCGCGCCAACTTAAGAATGTCTTCAACGAAACACCGGTAGGATTGGAAAGAACGAGTCAAATGATATGATAACGAAGGAAGAGAAATCTTGAACAAACCACCGTAAGAATTGAAAAAGAACGATTAAAACATGAAGAAACACCGGGAAGAATTAGCAAATGAACGAAGATGCTTGAGAGAATTTAGATCCATGAGAACGAATAGATCACAAGCTGATTAGAGGATATTTGGGCGATGCATCGGTAAGATTAGGAGAACGATAACTGAAAGCTGGGAATGAATAATTATGAGATGATGGGCTCCGGAGAATCAAACTGAAAATACTCTGAATTACTCTGAATGGGTGAAAAGAATTCTGACAATCGAAAACAATTATGAGAGGATGGCCTTGAACTAGAACCACGAATCTTGAGAGAACGGATATGATTTGGAGGGAAAATCTTCTTCTGACTTCAAAATCTGAGAATGACGATGAGAAACACCACCAATAATTGAAAAGGCACTCCGGAAGAATCAAAAGCGAAGAGATTTAGCCAACGATGAGAAGGATTTAACCGATCTTGTAGAAAGGCATTTGATTGATGATAAATCATTCTTACGTCAAACTTCGAAAAGAATTTCAGAATAACTCCGGAAAGAACTAGAAGACTCAGGTAAGATCCTGGGAAAAGACCTGTGGGTTAGGGCCCACTCAAAAGAACACCGTTGAAAAGATTTAAAAGAGAGATTGCACCGGTTGAATTGAATGACATGAATGAGATAACAATCTTGAAAGAGCTTGAAAGGATCTTAAATGACAAGACGAGCCTTTTGAGAAAACTTGAGCATGCCAGAACAAATGAATAGCGAGAAGTGAATTATTATGAGGTGCACCGGTATGAGAAGGCATTGAAATGAGGAAAAAGGTAAGATCAACAAAGCTTGACTTGAAACCACCGGGGAAGATAAAAGAAACAAAGAATGATGAACTAGAAGCTCCGTTAGTATCTTCATGAGAATCACCGGATAAGAACATTGAGGAAAAAAATGGAGAGGCTTCACATCAATAAAATGGATACTCGATTAAGATATCTGAATCCTTGGAGAAAAACAAAGGGAGGGAGGGTGGGAAAAAAACAAAGACAATTTGGAATGGATGAAACGAACACCGTTGAGAAAGCTGAGATTGGATCTTGCGGATGTTGAAATGTTCGGATCCACTTGAAGAGAAGCACACTGGTTGAAAAGGATTGGCAAGACAATCTCGATTATCCAGAAGGATTAGTATTCACATCGGAGTATGAGAATACCATTTGGGGAAGGTATGGAATCAACACTTGACATTGAAGCAACTTGAATACCACAACTCAAAACAAAACAAAGGATTGGCTTGCAGAATAAGCCAGAACAAACATATGATAGAGATTTCGTCCGAAGTTTTCGTGGTGGGGCCTACACGGGCTCGATCGTACAGCACCATCATGTACAAGGCAGTGCACATGACATACGAAGCGTCCCCGAGTCGGCATAGCCAAGGACTCTTTAAGACACAACGAGACCACTGTAAAACCGGCCGTGAATAGGCGGACCACTAGACGTCGAACCCCAATTTCATATCATACATCTGTTGGAAAGATATCCTAAGAGCTACTTGAATTCCCACTTATAAACTCCCGAAATTTTTTCCAGTTATGCAATCAGGTGTTGGGGATACAGGGGAAGCATAATATCACACCCAAATCTAGCAAATCCTACATCCAGCTGTATCCATCCTTCAACACATAACCAAAAACCTTCGGAAATCGTCTACCTCAACCTTCGAAAAGCATCCGTTATACAAGTTATGGCAATACTCCCGAACTCCCGCCCCAGTACTGGGTGGCGTCGAGGTTATCTCACCAACAACTGCATAAAAGAGATTTTCGATGTCAGCTAAACTAAACTCAGGTATTACAGAACTGCAATGATAAAATTGTGACGACAACACCTCGGAGCTCAACTCCCGGGAACATGAGGCACCAAGAACAATGTTATCGTCACAAAACCATCGGAACGATTCCAATATACCCGCGTGATCCTAAATTTTTTTTAGTGAAATTTGAGGAGAGAAGAGTCAAAACTCTATGTCAGGATGCCTTACCAGAGCGATGAAGGGACTGGGGAGTAAAAAGAATTCCTAAACTCTCCGATATATAATTCCTAACTGACTCAAAACATTTTTCTAGACACAACTCGGCCACTAAAAACGATCAAGCAATGGGGGCTCCTAGGGTCGGGGAAGGCTCTGATTACCAACTTGTAACACCCTCGATGCGGCTATATCTCCCACGTGTCGAAGCACGACTTAGAGGCATAACCGCATTGAAAGCAATGTCGCAAGTGAGGTAATCTTCACACAACCCATGTAATACATAAGGGAAAAAGATACATAGTTGGCTTACAATCGCCACTTCACACAAATACATGAATAAAGCATTACATCAACCAGATACAATCAAGGTCCGACTACGGAACCAAAATAAAAGGAGACTACCCCAAATGCTACACAGATCCCCGATCGTCCCGACTGGGCTCCACTACTGATCAACTGGAAACGGAACAACATAAAGGACAAGATCTTCATCGAGCTCCTCCTTGAGCTTGGTTGCGTCACCTTCTCGGTAACATCGGCACCTGCAAACTGGTTTTGGAAGTATCTGTGAGTCACGGGGACTCAGCAATCTCACACCCTCGCGATCAAGACTATTTAAGCTTATGGGTAAGGTAAAAGGTATGAGGTGGAGCTGCAGCAAGCGACTAGCATATATGGTGGCTAACATATGCAAATGAGAGCGAGAAGATAAGGCAAAGCACGGTCGATAAAAGTATGATCAAGAAGTGATCCTAGAACAACCTACGTCAAGCATAACTCCAACACCGTGTTCACTTCCTGGACTCCGCCGGAAAGAGACCATCACGGTAACACACGCGGTTGATGTATTTTAATTAAGGTCAACTTCAGGTTTTCTACAACCGGACATTAACAAATTCCCATCTGCCCATAACCGCGGGCACGGCTTTCGAAAGTTCAAATCCCTGCAGGGGGTCCCAACTTAGCCCATGATAAGCTCTCATGGTCAACGAAGGATATTCCTTCTAGCGGGAAGACCCGATCAGACTCGGAATCCCGGTTACAAGACATTTCGACAAGGTAAAACTAAACCAGCAACACCGCCCGAATGTTCCGACAAATCCCGATAGGAGCTGCACATATCTATTTCTCAGGGCACACTCAGATTGTCCTAGGTACGGGTAGGCCAGCCCAGAGTTGCCCCTGGTGACCATCGGCAGCTGACAGGTGGACCAACACTCAAAGGAGCACTGGCCCGAGGGGGTTAAAATAATGATGACCCTTGAGTCTACAGAACCCAAGGGAAAGAAAAAGGCTAGGAGGCAAATGGTAAAACCAATGTTGGGCATTGCTGGAGGAGTTTTATTCAAGGCGAACTATCAAGGGGTTCCCATTATAGCCCAACCGCGTAAGGAACGCAAAATCCGGGAACATAACACCGATATGGCGGAAACTAGGGCGGCAAGAGTGGAACAAAACAGCAGGCATAAGGCCGGGCCTTCCACCCTTTACCAAGTATATAGATGCATTAATTAAATAAGATATATTGTGATATCCCAACAAGTAAACATGTTCCAACAAGGAACAACATCTCCATGTTCCAACAAGGAACAAACTTCAATCTTCACCTGCAAATAACAACGCCATAAGAGGGGCTAAGCAAAGCGGTAACATAGCCAAACAACGGTTTGCTAGGACAAGGTGGGTTAAAGGCTTGGTTCAACAATATAGGAGGCATGATAAGCAAGTGGTAGGTATCGCAGCATAGGCATAGCAAAAGAGCGAGCAACTAGCAAGCAAAGATAGAAGTGATTTCGAGGGTATGATCATCTTGCCTGAAATCCCGCAAGGAAGAAGAACGAGTCCACGAAGAAGACAAACGGACATAGACGAACGGGTCCTCACAAACGCGACGTTACCGGAACCAACCCGAAGAAGCAAGCACCAGAAAGGAAGCACACAACATAGTAAACAAACCACACATGAACATGGTATGATATGCGAGATGCGGTATGCGATGCATATGCATGATTTGACAAGAGATGAATGAACCTGGCCTCAACTTGGAAATCCAAGTGTACCACTGGAAAGGTGAGATGAAATCGCTTAAAAACGATATAAAGAACGCCGGAATCGGAGTTATGGTTTGGAAATGGCAAGCAAATCAAATAAGGCACCGGTCTGCGATATACAGCAAGTGACCATCTAAATGCAACAAGATGAACATGCTACAGCACTCAAACATGGCAACACAATACATGGCAGGAATCCATTCATGATGCTTAACAAAAGACTAGCACTGAGCTACGGCCAATTCATCCATTAACATGTTCAAACAAGCATGGCAAAAATGCATTTGGTAAACAGATTTCAGACTTAGTGATTTTAACACTTGTCTGGAATTTCAGATCAGGTAGCACTCTTTGGAGTATGAAAACTAGATACTACAGGAACTGAACATGGCAAAGCAAAGCATGGCATGGAGCTACTCAAAGAGCTTAACAAAAGTCCCTTAGTGACCTTGAGCCAAAAGGGATCAGACAAAACATTTGCAAGCATGTGAACATGGCAAAAATATAATCAGTTCTCAGACTTGGTGAAAACTGGAGCATTTTGAAACAGATATCAAGTAGGCATGTTTACGAGCTCGATGCACTCACTACAGAGCATGTCATGACAATCTAAGCATGCACCCATCAAGAATACACATTATGCAAGCTATACATGGCAAGAACAATAACATGGCATGCACGTATCAACTACAACATCATCGGCAAAATCGCTAACAAGTAGACAATCTGCCCAAATTCACGAAATGACAAAAGTATAGCTCGATTGACTCAAGCTAGGGTGCTCCATAATTTTAAACAAAGACATGGATGGATAGAGCACTACAAGATTAACAAATCATCCTTACTGATCATCCTCAAAAGAGGCACGGATCACTAGGAAACAACATGAACATATGGCATCATGAGATAAATAGATCAAGGACTTAGTGGAAATGCTAAGTCCCTGAAATCAGCATTAACAAGTGCACCACTTTGCAAGCTTGTGCTAGTCATCACACACATCACAAAAATACATGGATGGCACCAATGGAAAGATGGCAAAACCTATAACAAAACATATGTACAGCTCATGGGCACAACATGCACACAATAATCATGGCAAAAATGACAAATATCTAAATGGAGCAGCAGATCTGACAATTATCTCAACTAGCATACTTCCAACAGCATTTCGGGCATCAAGATGAACTAAAATGAAAATGATGCAATGAGATGAAATGATGTACTCTCTGAGACGAACATTTTGATATGCTATATGCATGAATCGGAGCTACGGATGCAAAGTTATGGCACGATGAACATGGGTGTAAGAGAACATGGAAAAAGGACTTAGACGGAAAAAAAAATATACCCTCGTGAAAAAATATAACGGGCCGGGGGGAGTGGAGCTGGGCCAGCTTGACGCTGGACCTAACCAGGCCGGCGTGCTGGGCCGAAGACGGGGCCCACGAAGGGTCAACGGGGGCGCTCGTCGGCTCCCTCGATCCCGATCGGATCGGGGAGGCAGGGGCGGCGACGCCGGTTCCCGCCGGCGAGGCGAGGCGAAGGAGGGTGTGGGTGGCGGGCCTCCGGCGAGGGTCGACGGCGGCGGCGCTCTCCGGGAGGCGGCGCGAGGCGACGGGCGAAAAGGCGGCGCCGAATGCGGGCGGCGGCGCGAAGACCTGGCGGCGGCGGGCAGCGGGCATGGGGAACCACACCGGCGAGGCGGAGCGCTCCGGCGGGGCGATTCCGGCGACCGGAAAATGGCGAAGACGACGGACGTGGGCGGCGGCGCGCGCGGGAAATGGCGGCCTGACTCGGGCCCGGGGAGGGCCGGATCTGGGCTCCTCCGGGCCCCGGCGAAGTGGGGCGTGGGGAGGACAGGTGGTGCGCGCTGGTTGGATGCGGAAGGCGGCGACGATGACGTGGCGGCCCGTCATTGGTCGGAGCAACGTGGCGGCGGCTGTGGACATGTCCGGCGCGGCGCGGACGCGTCCGGATGCGCGGTGGAGGAAGAAGACTAGGGTTAGATCGCGAATTTCGGGGGGAGGGACATATTTATAGGTAGAGGGAGCTAGGAGAGTCCAAATGAGGTGCGGTTTTCGGCCACACGATCGTGATCGAACGACCGAGATGATGGAAGAGGTTTAGGTGGGTTTTGGGCCACTTTGGAGGGGTGTTGGGCTGCAACACACACAAGGCCTTTTCGGTCCCTCGGTTAACCATTGGAGCATCAAACGAAGTCCAAATGGTACGAAACTTGACAGGCGGTCTACCGGTAGTAAACCAAGGCTGCTTGGCAAGTCTCGGTCCAATCCAGAAATGTTTAATTCCCACACACGAGAAGGAGGTAGAAATGACCACCGGAGGAGGACGGAGCGCCGGATTGCAAAACAGACCACGGGAAAAATGCTTGAATGCATGAGATGAACACGTATGCAAATGAAATGCACATGATGACATGATATGCAATGCATGATACACAAGCAATGACAAGGCAACAACAACAAATAAGTGGAGGACACCTGGCACATCAGTCTCGGGGCGTTACAGGAAGGTTTCTGCGACGCCTCATCAGCCAATGCCATGGCCAACATCCTTCTTGTCACTGGATTGGGACTGCCTTGAAGACTTTGTGGCATAGTGATCATGTGCCTATTGGGAGTGACAACTTCAGGTTGTTAGGCTCTCACTTCAGGTTCCGGTGTCGAGGCATCATCATCAGCTGGATATCTTGGTGCTCTCTTCTTTCTTTTCCTGCACATAAACAAGTTAGTACATAGTAAAACAAGTGATGAAATATACATTGATTCTAACTAAGATAGCCAAACAAAGTTAGCTCTTTCGACAGGCATGTCCATGAATTTTAAAACACTTGAGACTGTTCTATAGTCAACTATGGCAAACAGAATTTATTAACTAGCAACAAGAACTAGTGACACTTCACCAAATAACCGCTCATGTATGTTCATCTTCCCTATAGGGATATATTAGGTTAAAACACCCCAAATGTTGAAATTGGAACCAAGTCAAAGAGGGAACCAATCTCGCATACCCGTCAGCTTGCCAATATGCATATTATACTTCCAAGTAACTTAGCTCAGTATTTCCTTGGTATCTATGTAATTAATATCCCCAGATATATGGAGAGACTAATAGCTAAAGTTGTTGATTAAGATACAAAGAAAGAAAGTTGTAGCGCAATCAATAAATGTATAATAAAGCAAAACTATAGTGTCATAGATGTCATTAGGCAAATCAATATGTACTCCCATGATTATAGACTTACAGTGACTACAATTAAAAGGAGCCATCAATTTTCACTTCAGGAAATCCTCTCACAACAAGAATGTTCGTTTTATGAGGGTAGAATTTCCCACTAGAGCATATGAAAATTTCCAATATATTGTATCTTCAATGCAAGGGCATATGCCTGGCCCAATTTCCCATACCAACAAGCATTATAAACAACGACGTTAGAGATTAATTCCATATATTTTGGCTACCCAAGAAAACAATGGATGGCAACTACAACCTGAACATACATACATGCCAGCTCACCAGACCTTGGCACTGACAAATTAAGCTCATCCTTTTCCAGAAGAAATCTTATTTTGTTTATGTTGTCGTAAGAAATCAAAATGTGTCACCTACAAACTATTCTAGGTTTGCCAAGTTCAAAATATACAATTGAAGTGGATTTTATTTGCATCGAGGAAGATTGCTCTGAGTGCAACCTAAGATTAGAAGGAAAGTAGTGAAGGATGATGCACCTGCCTTGTTATGGCTTAGATCTGATCGATCTTGGTAACCTCCTTGTGCACTTTTGAATCTGAAACCACCAGAACAATCTTCTCCTAAAAAGAAAAAGAAGAGACCTCATCGCTCAGCTGGTCTTGTTGTCATTGAAACTTGATTATAGAGATTTTGAACTGTCAATGACCAATAAGGAGCAACATACTATGGAGTTAGCGTGTATTCGCTAATGTACTGGACAATGAGCACCAAAAAGAAGCTACTCTGCTTTTTCACCTCGGCTCGGGAACAAACAAAGGAGGAAAGTCGAAGTCGTCTACTACGACGTGGTCACCTCTCTCCGGCTCAACCATCTTCAACACCTAGCTCATCTGAGTTATGTGGTCTGTAACAGCAAGAAATCAAGCAAAAATCATGAGATGTACAGCAGCAAGTAAGCAGTAGCGGCGACAGAAGCAACACACACAACATCACATAGCGGAGGCGGCAGCTACAACAAACAACAACAGCACATAGAGGCCGCAACAGAAGCATGGACGTGAGAATTTCAGCCCCTGCGCACACACAACAACAGCACATTAGCGAATTCCAGGTGCAGCGGCGGCCGTCGACGCGCGGGCAAGCGGGGGGCTCCGCGGGGTGCCGTGAGCCGGTGAGTCGCGGCGAGGCTCCGACCGGCCGCTGTCGCCGCTCCCCTTGCTGGTCACCCTAACCGTAGGGCGCCGTCGAGGAGATGAGCAAGACAGAAGAGAGGGAGGGAGTGGGAAAGAGAGAGAGACTCACCAGGGCCGCCGCCGTTGAGCACCACCAGGGCCTCCGCCGCCATTGCCCCTGTTTGAACCTGCGTGCGAGAGATGGAGGGAGGGGATGAGAACGACGGGCAACTCCTCTGTTCCTGGTCAATCAAGAGGAAGGGTAAATTCATCCTTTTGTGGGACCCATCTGAGGGGGCAAAATATCAAACACCCACATAAGAAGTGTCATCAGACTAAATACAAAGTAACTAGTGGCAAAATATCAAAGTCCCAAGTAAGGGGTGGCAAATAATCAAATTCCCGACTATATAGCCAGCAGCAGGCTTTGTTATTAACCATGCTCTAATCAGTAACTCGATTCCCTTCTCTCTCCTCATCTTTCTCCTCCAACTCATCCAAAATATAATATTTAAAAGCTTGCAGCCCGCCTATGTCATCCTATTGTACTTGCTCTTAGGCGCGGTGCATTAACTCCCACCTCATTTCTTGTTTTTGACATGAATAAGGGAATCGATCAATGAGATGTGGGGTTTGTATGCTTTCAATGACTTGAGACTACCTAGCAGGGCATGCAATGGTCTGTTCATTGCATGCAATGGTATTAATTAGCAAATAAACATTAAGTTCTCTTATTTTCTTATTCGCCTTGGTCACAGTGCACAACCTAAGAGCATGACTAATTAGGGGTGGAAATTGGTAGCGGATAATCCGAAATATCCGATATTCGTATTTGAGAAAATGCCTATTCGTATCTGAAACATCCGCATCCGAACCAAAATGGAAATGGAAATTATCCGTATCCAAATTTATTAAACAAATAAAAAAATAAAATATGGTACGAGATTTTGAGACAAATATGGATATGGAAGTGGATGTATCCGTATCCGAATAAGATTATGGAAGGTAATTTTCAAAATTCTAGACCCAGTATTCCAATTATCCAACATAAAAGCCAAATAAGTGATCAAATTTTACTCTTTATATGATTAAACTTATAAATTATTATGCATTACAATAGTATTTATTCATAAACCTATTTATCATTGACTTATTGTATGTCACAAGTTGATTATTTCAGGTCGCATAGCTATCGACTAATTTACTTAAGCAATATGTTGATATTGTTCGTACCCGTTCCGAATCAAGAAAATATCCGATACGTATCCGTATTCGAATAATATCCGAGCCGCATCCGTATCCGATAACATCCGTATTCGGATCCGTATTCGTTTTGAAAATATGAAAATGGAAGTGGCAAGAGCACTATCCAATCTGCATCCGATCCGTTTCCACCCCTACGACTAATACATCAATACGAAGGTAGTAGTATTTAGTGCTTTGTGCCTTAGCATTTTGGGATTATTTCACTTTCGTTGGATGCCCAGTGCACCGGGGTAGAGGGAGTATACACTAATATAGTTTCTTACAAATCTGCTACGCGGACATAGCACCCATAATATTGTCGGCTATTCGCATTCCGCTATGTGGACCCCAACCCGCTACCAGCCCACTATCCACTATTTAAAACCACTGAGGTTGTCGTCGATTAATTTGAAAAATTATTGAAACAATCACAATCGATGGCTTACATGGTGTGTACATCATAGTACTACCTTCGTACCGGTGCATTAGGCACATTAAGAAACCAAATAATTCCAAAATGCTTAGGCGCAGTGCATTAACTCTCATCTCGTTTCTTGTTTTTTGACATGAATAAAGGAATCAACCAATAAAAGACGTGAAACGCAGGGCCGGGCCCATAGTTATGCACAATGTGCGGCCCGCACAGGGCCCATAAAATCTAGGGGCCGCAAATCTTTATACAGGCCTATACTACTCCTTAGCGCTGTCGCTCGAAAAAAGAAGACTCCTGGGCGCTAGCCTTGCATGGTGTTGGGCCGCTGCCGCGTCCAGGTGAGTCAAGGATCGATTATCTAAAAAAGGAAACGGGATCGATCGCCAAAGGTCTGAATCCCACGTGCATACATCCTCAGCCCCCCTGGCGTCGCTACAGCCAACATGAAACGGGATCGTCGGATTAGAAACGGGATTGTTGAATCGATCCGCGACAGGCAGCACGGCGAGTCGGCGATAGTTCCTCTCCTCTCGACGAAACAAAATCGGCATCCAGACTCCAGAGCGCCGGCGACGGGCGACACGGGACAGTTCCTCCCAGCCAAAACAGGTAGCCTGCCGCTGACCGCAGGTTAGTGCTAGAACCCGATGATTCGTCTGAGTTTTTATCCATAGCATCAGCCGTTTGAGTTATCATGCATGTTAGGGCGCGTTCGGATTCCCTCGGCTCCACGCCGGAGTGGAGTGGCAATCTAATTTTAATTTACGGAGCTGATAAAAGGCCGCTCCGCGCGCTCCGCTCCGCGGAAGGCTGCCGAACAGGCCCTTAGGTAGACCATTACGTGAATAAATCCATGATCATAGAAGGGAAGATATGTACGGCTGTACTGTAGCTATCCAGATGAGTTTGCTCAGTTCTGATAATCCAAGACTTTGTATAGGTTTCAAAACGTAAATGATCTTGAAGATTATGACTTCAGTGGAGAGGTTAATTAAGGTAAAAATTCAAAATTACGGTTTGTAAACTCCTTCTTCCTGATTAACTTCGGCTCCTACTCCTACTGCTAATTTCTAATTAATTTTTGGCAAGAATCGTCAGAGATCAGTTCTTGCCTCCTCAGTTAAAGATCACATTATAGTAGTTCAACCAGACATGACATGAGAGTAGGTGAGTTATATGGTTCGTCTAATTGTCAAATATTGACGCATAATCTCTAACTGAGTAAGACACTATGTCATATACACTATAATTTCTCGCTAGCTAGTACATTTTTTTCTAGTGAGATATATTTTTAGTGAAAAAAATCTAGTGACATAGGGCCCCATTTTTTAGTTCGCACGGGGCCTCGGAATTTGCCGGCCCGGCCCTGGTGAAACGTGTATGCTTTTAATGACTTCAGACTACCTAGCACGGCATGCAGTGTTCAATTCAATGCATGCACCAATATTAATTTGCAAATAAGCATTAAGTTTTCTCGTTTCCCCTTTCATCTTAAACGCAATGCACAATCTGAAATGACTTATACATCGATACGAAGAAAGTAATATACCCCCTTTGTCCGGTGAAGAGTGTACATCTAGTTTCAAAATTTATTCATAAAAGAGTGTACTTCTATCTTTCCAATGCACTTTAAAATAGAAAAAAAAATACTTCTCTCTCATCACACGGTAATCAAGACCAATAACAATCTACAAATGGTCTTCTTAATTTCTACATGCACTTGGCTTATTGGGGGTTGGATAATTAAAAAGAAGAGAGATGATGGCTGCACTTTTTCAATGTATTTTTTTACTTAACTCCATAATTTGTTCTAAAATTTCTAGATATACGTTTTTCACCGGACGGAGGGAGTAACTCACGTATACAGTGCAGTAAAGAAGTCCAAAGGGAGACGTGTAGCTATAGCTTGGCAGCCACTCTAAGGGCCAGTTTTTTTGGGCAATTCTCTCAGAATTGACCCCTTCCTCAGCTTCTTCCAAAATTGTCACTTTATCTTTTTTTTACAATTCGTAGCTAGTTAAGATCTAATTAGCTAGAAATTATAAAAAGATATTAAATGGCAATTCTGAAAGAAGCTAAAGAATGGGTCAATTTTAGAAGAATTGCCAAAAAAACTGACCCTAAATCTACTATATCAATGCACGGTACTAGTATATTCCCTACTAGCAATTCAGCTGGCGCGTGTGCATCATGAACGTGAAGATCGAGGCCAACAACCAACAATCAAGTCTCCCGCGCGCATGCATGAGGCCGACCGTTGAAATGGCCGGTGCCGCCGCGACGGCACAATGCATGCATTGGCTGGCCGTACGACACGTGGCCGAGACTTGCATGTTCCCTCGTCGTGTGCCCATTCGTGCTTCCGTCTACGTGGCTTGATTTGATTGAAGCAAAATAAGATCTGGCCCCACCCCTTTAAAATCATGAGGGAAGATGATTAGATTAGAAAAAAAAGGTCTCGGTTATTCTAGGTAGTAATAAATTCCAAGCCACATGAAAAATACGCTACTGTAATATAAACTAATCATGTACTGCTGTTTGATTTGAGAGAGACCTTTCGTGTATCGAGGATCTCTTGCTAGTAGATTGTACAATTAAATAATTTTGAAATAAAACTCCTCTTTACCTAAAAAAAGATAAATTATTTTGGTCCAAACCTTTTCCAAATATGCTCAACCAAGTCATTCTTGAGTACTTTATGTGTCGAACATTCTGGGATCTCAGAATCTCTTCGTAGTACCTGGGTGAAGGACACCGTGAGTGAATATCTCGGTGGTAAAGCGGTCGACGTGCTTGCAATCTTGTTCTAATCGATAATATCAGCCGCCTTATCATTTACATCAACGACTATCATATTATGAAGAATGACGCATGCATCCGTTTTTAATTTCTCATTAGCATACATGACATACCAAGATATTCAGGTTCGGTTATACAGGGAGATAACAAGTCAAATGATGCTTGTAAAGATTTGGGTAGTAATTACTGAAATCAAACAAATGAATGTGGCCACTATCACTGATCCATCGATCTGGAAGTGGATGAGCTACCGGCGGCCCCGGCGGAACTGATGTCCACTTGCGGCAGCGGCGGCGGTGCCGGTGCCCCTGTCCGTCTCTCCCTGCTTCTGTCCATTGGGGCACGCGAGGCAGCCAAAAATGAGCGGCGGGCCATCGGCGCGGTAGGTGGACCGGTACGGCGGCGATGGAGAGTGGTGGCGGAGGGTGGGTAGGCGGCAGAGGGATTGAAGATGAGGAGGATGGGGGAGGCGACAGTAGCCACACGGGATGCCAGTGAGTTTCTCCTCTTTAAAGGACTCCGTGTGGGACTTCATTGTTGACAAATACTTGAAGAATTTTAGGACCTGGATTGGGAATGTTGCATCTATCGGGGGCAGACTCACTCTGCTCACTTCGGTATTGTCGCAACTATCCCTGTACCACGTGTCTATGTAGCTCATGAGTAAGACCTTTGTTGAAAAATTAGACAAATATCGTAGGAAATTTTTCTGACAAAGATGCAATAAGAAAAATTGTTACTACTTGGTTAAATGGAAGAGGGTCTGTAGACCGAAATATAAGGGGGGCCTTGGGGTTAAAGATCTCAGGAAGCAGAATATTAGCCTCATGGTGAAGTGGTGGTGGAAACTAGAAACCCATAATAGGGTATGGCAGGATCTGGTAAGAGCTAGATATTTGTCTAGCAAGTCTGTTGCGACAGTGACCCCAGATACTCAGACTCTTCATGTTGGAAAGCGCTTCTGAAAATAAAAGAGTTATATATGGTGGGGAGACGAATCAAACTGGGCGATGGTGACCTTACCAGGGTGTGGAAAGACCCTATAAATGGGCTTCCTCCGCTCAATTTGATATTTCCCCAACTATTTGAAATATGTACAGATCAAGACTTCACAATGAAGAAATTTGGCTATGCCATAGTCTGGACCTGTTTTAGGCGTCGTCTTTGCCCTGGTTTGAAGGAGCAATGGGGCAAGATGCGTGAGCAAGTCGCAGGGCTAGATATCTCTATTGATAGGGATATGGTTTATTGGGGGCTTGGTAAGAATGCTAGGTACTTCACCAAATCATGTACAAGTGGCTGGAAAAACCTCTCAGTGATTGCAATTATAAGTGGATCTGGGAAGCAATGCTTCCACTTAAAATTTAGGTCATCTTGTGGCAAATGGCTCAAGATGCAGTATTCACCAGATCAGTGATGAAAAGAAAAAAAATGGCCGGGAAACCCTATGTGTTCTTTCTGCAACAAGCTGGAAACAACTTCTCATTTGTTCTTCTCCTGCCACAGGCCTCCTTTGGTCCGCTTCCAGCAGCAACTAGTCAACGATCTATGTGGCTTCCCGTATAGCGAACAAAACAATCGATCCGAGAAAAAAGGCGTACCGCCGCGCACAGCGATTCGTTCGGCGACGTGTGCAGCGGCCGGCGGCGATCGGTCGATCCAGGGATTGAGAACCTGTGCAGCGGCGGCGGCGATCGAACCAAGACTCCAAGAGGCAAGAGCTAGCTAGTAGGTACTTCTACTGTAGCTGCTCTTTCTACAGGGTTCGATTTAAATTTTGGAATTGATCTATTCCCGAGTCCTGACGAAGTGACGATTCGAAGCAGCCCGTAGCACTAGCACGGATCCGTTCCTGTCTTCCTCGTCGATCCGAACGTCCGCATGGCAGCGGCAGCCGGCACCGGGGGCGTCGTAATTTTCTCTTCTTCTCTCTTAGCAATATATCAATGTGTTTTTGATTTTTTTTGTCTAGATTAAGGTCATCTATTGAGTCGAATTTACCCCTTATTTGTGTTGTTTGTCCTACATATTTTTGTATGTTGCCACAATTAAATCAATAAAATTGTTGCTAGCAGATTGAATGACCCGGGCAAGATAAAATTGATAGAACATTATCATCCAAAATCTGAAATATCTGGTAAGAAGGAAACACTTTCTGAGGCATTTTATTATGTTCTACTCCCTCCGTTTGTTTTTATAAGACATTTCGGGCAGCTTGCTTTGTACTGTTTTGTACAGTGTCTGAATGTCTAAACGTCTTATAGAAATGAACAGAGGTAGTACTTGAAACTGTAATTCTAATTTTGTTATTGTATGTTATTGAGCCTTGGTGTCTCATAATGTGTTTTGGAATTTGAGAATGCAAGACATCCTTTTCAATACATTTTGTCGTTTTTTTTAGCATTATATTGAGCAGTGTGACTATTGGATTGTTTTTAACCTTTTATAAATCGACTTCTATTATGTTTGGTAGTCCGTGTTACAAGCTATGAAACGCACATTTGTTTAACACATCGGTTGCTAGATTTTTTTTTTTTGCAATGGTTAAGTGGTGCATCAGGGTAAGATTAGCTCCAGCTCCGCCCCTGGTCTAATGGCTTCAGATTTTACACAGTGGGTTTGACTGCTATAACTTGGGCTATATGGTTGACACTTAAGGCTGGTCGTAATGGTAGTATCATAGATAGTATCATGCATGTCAACTAGACAATTTTGATGATGTGTCATAGCATTAAATGAAGAAAAAGAGGGTGTAGTATCATATCATGATACTGTATCATAATAAATGCTATGCTATTTTGTGTCATGCATTGCAATAAATAGAGTACTACATGAAAATAATATACGATACTATGCAATAGGGATGTAGTATCATACACCAGTATCATATGCATGATACTAGTATATGGTACTCCACATTACAACCAGTCTAATAGAACTACCTTTAAGAAAAAGTTGATTAAATCCTTTTGAGATTGTGTTCTCGGCTTGTTTTTTTCTTTTGTATTGGGCAGGGAGGAAGCGGTGAAGCTACGTCAAGGAAGCTACGTCAAGGAGCCGAGATGATCAAATCAAACACGACCAGGCTGATGACGATATGCGAGAAGGCTAGACGCACAGTGGATGACACTGGAGAAGTGCTCCCTTGGTGATTGATGTTGCGCTTTGTCATGGCTTCCTGCTTCAGATGTCTTTGCTGGAATATGTCTAGTTATCCTGTTATTTTTGTGTCTGGTTTTGTAATCTCTTAAAACTAAGTGGTGCTGTCAGGTTTTCGCCTCACAGTGCTTGTTTTGATGGCGGGCGGGCATAGTGGGTTCTCTGGCAGTGCGTTGAACTCGCTACCCTCTTTCTCTTCTTCCTGGTTATGTCTGGAACTGTACTATTTTCGTTTCATGCAAATGGAGAGGGGTAGATCCGGTAAAAAAAAAAGCCACACGGGATCAGCGAAGTAATTGCGGTGCGTGAAACTCGGCGGCGCCGGCGCAATGCATGCATTGGCTGGTCGTACGCACGTCTGTCTCGGTTATTAACTCCGCGGTGTTCAACCCAAAGCAGCAGCCTGGCTAGCTAGCTTCGTTTCCCAAGCCGTCAGTAAATTATGGACGGCGCTACGTCGTACGAGTATCTTTGCTTTGCTGCGCCGGCGTTTAGTTTGCCAAGGGAACCTGCTACTAGCAGTACTATAAGTACGCACTCCCGGTGGATGGTGCAAGTCAAGGTAGTAGCAGCAAGGCCTGAGGCAGGAAGAAACACAAAGGCGCCATGGCGTGCTTTCGGATTCGTTCAAGCGCTGCAGCTGTGGTCGTCGTCACCATGCTCCTGCTCCAAGCTTGCTTTGAAGGTAATCAAATGTAGTACGTACGTAAGCTTAGATCCGCATGCATACTAATTCTTCATCTTTTGCTCACTTGTTTTGCTCTGCCAGTTTCAGCGTCTTCCTCGCTGCAGCAGCATCCGCATCAGTCGCGCAAGATGCTCAGCGTCGATGCATCTTCCGTGTCATCGAGCGGCGCCGGAGGCCCCTCAGCGGAGCCGTTGGAGCTGGAGGAGTGCTCGGAGGACCTCCTGGAGGTGTTCCAGAACAACGCGCCGAGCATGGCCGGCGGCATGCCGACGTACAGCGTGGAGTTCACCAACACCTGCATCGACTGCGCCGTGTGCGACGTCCACGTCGCGTGCGGCGACTTCGCCTCAAATGACGTCATCGACCCAGACAAGTTCCGCCGTCTCGGCTTCAACGACTGCCTCGTCAATGGCGGCAGGTCCATCGAGCCCAGCTTCCCTGTGTCGTTCCAGTACGGCAACTCCTTTCCCTACCCGATGACAGTCGCGTCCGCCTCCTGTGACTATAACTAGCTATATATGGCTAGGGTACGAATGAAGCTATCTATTTTCGTTGCAAATAAAATCAAGTAGAGCTCGGCTACCGGCTTGTGGTCTAATCTTACTTTTGGAGTTACTGTTATCTACTATCAGTGTATATGGCGTCGAGGACTAGGTGAACCGAGTCCAATGAAAAACATTTTAAAGTTCTCCCATTTTAGTAAATGTCAGTCAGCCTTCAATCCCTATCTTTGTCCTTATATTTCACGCAGTATAAGGCGATGAGCAAGAGGGAAGAATGATAAGAAAATGATAGGCTAAAAAATGTTTGAGAAAATCCATCATTAGTTGGATAAAGTCGACTGGACGTGAAGTTCCCGTGCTCCTCCCGATGGATTTATTGCACCATAATTAAAAACGCAGAAAAAATTACCTACATGGGAATCAAACCTGCGTCAGGTTGGAAAGGACAAGCCCAAGTACAAAGCCAAACAACCATCACGCCAACCTAGTTTGTTGTTCACTAGTTGAAAACGAAATTATTTTAAACTCTTTCTTACTACTGTCATAAGAAAAGAGGAAAGCTATTTTTCTGGAAAAAAATTCACTTCATCAATGAAAGTTACCGGGGGTATATTTCATGATGCCCCTCCCTCCCCCACCCTGGTCCCCAAAGTTATCAAGACCAGGGTATACAAGTTATCAGGTCTGCGAGGCATGAGTTACCGTGCTATTAACATGAAAGTTACCGTGGGTATATTTAATCAACCCCCTCGCCAATGTTACCAGGGCCGGGGTAAAGAATAAGTTATCATGTCTGCAAATGTGTGGGTTACCATGCTATTCACACAAATGTTACCGGACCCCCGCCCCCCACCCTCCTCATGCCAAAGCTATCAGGACTGGGGTACATAAGTCATTATGTGTGCCTTGTGTGAGTTACCATACTATTCACATAAAAAGTTAC
>NC_041386.1:493178273-493226297 GCF_002162155.2 Triticum dicoccoides | reverse complement strand
CCAGGACAGGGGTACATAAGTTATCGGGTCTGCAATGTGTGAGTTATCATGCTATTCGCAGAAAAGTTACCGGGGTATATTTGATCAACTCCCCCCTCCCCCCTCGATCGCTGAAGTTACCAGGACCGTGGTGCATAAATTATCAGATATGCGATGTGTGAGTTACCATATTATTCATACAAAAAAGTTACTGAGTGTATGTTTACATTAGTTTTTTTTCAAAAAAAGCTACGACGATATTTTTACATAAGCTATCGGTTTGTGGTACCTATAATTATCAAGCTCATTACAAAAGAATTTACTGAGATATGGCAAACGAGAAAAAAACCGTTGTTCGAATTCTATAGGAGTGAAACATTTATTTCTCTGGAAAACATTCATCACTACAAAAAAAAGACAAGTGGAGTACAAAACACGTTGCATCGGCCCTTTAAAAAACTTGGAGCAAATGGTTTTGTCTCATCAAAGGCGTTGTGGTCTTTCTTTCTCGCTCTCATTTACTAAGGTAGAAATAAAATTAACCCGCAAATGAAAGAACATGTAGTTAGCTTAGCTGGTAATGCTTTGTGGCCACAACCAATAAGTTGTGTGTTCGAATCCTAGCGCGGTGGCACTAATTTTTTAAGCTCTTTTTACGTGCCAGAGAGGAAAAAAAGGCGATCATACGTGCTTGTCGCTAACTGACAGTCGGTAGACAAATAGCTTTTCGTTTAATTTAACAATTGTGAAAAAATAAGGATAATAATTCACAAGGTAGATTATCATAAAAAATGATTGTTAACAAAAGTCGCATATAACATTTTTTCAGTACAACCCCGCTAAACACATCGATGAACCAGATTTGTCTATACCTCTTCATAACAAATGATAGGATGATTTTTTATTAAAAAGGTCGTCAACCCAAGTAGCCGAGGAGCACGCAGATATGCACCCTCTGTACATGTATACATTTGTCGTATGTGGGTGTTCAACATGGCAAACACGGCATCCCAGGCCCACGCACGCGCCGCTGCACCTCGCCCGTCCTGCCATTACACGGGGTTCGACCTGTCAAACGTGGTGCCCAAGGGCCATGCACGCGCTGTTGTGCCTCGCATGCGCCACCATTAACGTGACGTGTCGCCTTGCCTCGGTTGTGCTGCCCCGCCGCCATTAAGCCAACGCGTCGCATAGCCTCACCTGCACATGCCACCGCCCACATTAATCTCCGACGCCTCACCTGTGCACGCCACCGCCCTCCCTTGGCGGCTACAAAAACCGCTTGTGCCCTCCTCTCCGCCCACACATTCCCCCTCTCTCTCTCTCGCCCCTCCCTCTTGCTACACGCACAATGCACATTAGTACAAAATGGCCTAACGTTCAGCTCATTAGTCCCGGTTTGTAAAATAAAACAGCATTAATGTGACCATTAGTGCCGGTTCCAACGGCTAGACGGGCGACACTCATTAGTCTCGGTTCGTGGCAAACCTTTAGTACCGGTTCGTGCCACGAACAGGGACTAAAGAGGTGGTGGCAGGCTGGTGTCGAGCTGTGGCCCCACCAACACCTTTAGTCTCGGTTCGTGGAACGAACCGGGACTAGAGATGCACCTTTAGTCCCGGTTCATATAACCAACCGGGACTAAAGATCATCCTATATAAATCCTTCTTCGAGCCTGGGCTCTCTGTTCTTCCCCTTTCCTCTCCTCTTTGTTTTCTTCCTCTCCTTTCGAGCGCATCTTCCATTTTTGCCAAAATTTGTCAAGATTTGAAGGCACCCCATCCATCCAAGTGATCACAAATGTTAAAAACTTTGTCCTTTCATCTAACATTGATAGATTAGCTCTTGCAATGCTCTATAAGTATAGTGATTTGTGGATTGTAGTTTGGGAGGAATTGTATGTGGTAGTTTATTTGATTTATATGCAACTTGAGCTCAAAATGACTCTTAGTTTGCATATGTAGGTGTGGTTTACTTAGTGCCTCCCCGTCTCCGTCCTAACCACCGTCGAACGCCCGCACCGTCCCGTCGCCGGCACCACCTTCTGGTGAGCCTCTTGTTCTTATTTTTATATATAAAAAAATCATGTTTGTGTGATTTAGATATATAGTTACTTGTATAATTATCTTATCCGTACGTCGTTTGTTATACATAGTGCCATGGTTTTGATATCCGTCCTCGTTGGCCCTCGTCCGGTTTATGATTCGGATGTGGTATATTCTCTTTTATAACTATTTGTTGCATTTCGTGTTTATGAAAAATTATGCCCATCAAGTTGACATAGATATTTTTATTTAGGAGGTATGTGAACCGGAAATTCCAACCGACCCTATTGTCGAGAGGTTAAGTGTAGTTGAAAATTAAAACGTGTATTTGAAAGAAAAATTGAAAAATAATTGAGGATGAGAAGATGGAATTGGAGTTGCATGTTGCCGATGTCGTCGATGATCACAAGATCAAGATGGAAAAAGTGTGCTTGAAGATTAGAAAATATGTCATTGATAGTGAGGCTTGGTATCATTATGCCGTTGGATCAATTGTTACCTTAGTTGCGATTTTGATCTCCTTTGTTATTGCATTTAAATGCTTTAGCTAGAGAGTTTGTATGTTATTTTATGAGAATAAGTGTGTATGAACTTGTATTAATTTGTTCTTTTCGGTGCCGTGTAATGAAGATGAGCCGGCAATGGATGTACGATGACCTATACTCTCCCCAGTTCATTAATGGCGTGCGTACTTTTCTGCTTGCGGCTAAGGTAAACAAGCGGGTGGATGGTTTTATGTCTTATCCATGTGCTGACTATAAGAATGATCACAATTACTCTAACTCAAGAACCATTCACTAGCACATGTTTGAGTCCGGTTTCATGCCCCACTATAATGTTTGGACCAAGCATGGAGAAAGAGGGGTTATGATGGAAGATAATGAAGAAGAAGAGGACGACGACAGCTATCCTGGCCATGGGTTTCCTGAATACGATGGTACAACAATGGGAAAAGAAGCTGGGCCGGCAATGCGGGAAGAAGCTGAAGAAGAGACATCAGATGAGCCCGCTGATGATCTAGGTCATGCCATTGCCTATGCAAAGAGAAACTGTGCAAGTAAGAAGGAGAGGCTGAAGTTGCAGCGCATGTTAGAGGATCACAAGAAATTTGAAGGAAATATGCCCTAGAGGCAATAATAAAGTTGTTGTTTATATTTCCTTATATCATGATAAATTTTTATTATTCATGCTAGAATTGTATTAATCGGAAACTTGATACATGTGTAGATACATAGACATAACACCGTGTCCCTAGTAAGCCTCTACTAGACTAGCTCGTTAATTAAAGATGGTTAAGTTTCCTAACCATAGACATGTGTTGTCATTTGATAAATGGGATCACATCATTAGGAGAATGATGTGATGGACAAGACCCATCCATTAGCTTAGCATGTTGATCGTTCAGTTTTATTGCTATAGCTTTCTTCATGTCATATACATATTCCTTCGACTATGAGATTATGCAACTCCCGGATACTGGAGGAATACCTTCTGTGCTATCAAACATCACAACGTAACTGGGTGATTATAAAGATGCTCTATGGGTATCTTCGAAGGTGTTTGTTGGGTTGGCATAGATCAAGATTAGGATGTCTCACTCTGAGTATCGGAGAGGTATCCCTGGGCCCTCTCGGTAATGCATATCATAATAAGCCTTGCAAGCAATGGGACTAATGAGTTAGTTGCGGGATGATGTATTATGGAATGAGTAAAGAGACTTGCCGGTAACGAGATTGAACTAGGTATGAAGATACCGACAATCGAATCTCGGGCAAGTAACATACCGATGACAAAGGGAATAACCTATGTTGTCATTACGGTACACCCGATAAGGATCTTCGTAGAATATGTGGAAACCAATATGAGCATCCAGGTTCCGCTGTTGATTATTGACCAGAGAGGTGTCTTGGTCATGTCTATATAGTTCTCGAACCCGTAGGGTCCGCACAGTTAATGTTCGATGACGATTTTGTATTGCATGAGTTATGTGATTTGGTGACCGAGTGTTGTTCGGAGTCTCGGATGAGATCACAGACATGACGAGGAGTCTCGAAATAGTCGAGAGGTAAAGATTCATACATTGGACGATGGTATTCGGACACCGGAAGTGTTCCGGGGGTACCTGGTGCATATCGGGTCACCGAAAGGGGTTCCTGGCATCCCCCGGCAACTACATGGGACTAATGGGCCAAGAAGGGGACAGACCAGCCCCTAGGGGGCTAGTGCGCCCCATGTAAGCCAAATAAGGGGAAGGAAAGAGGGGAAGAGAGAAAGGGAGGGGAGCAATTCGGCCTCCCCCTTCCTTCTCTCCTCCCTCCTCCTTCCTTGCCCCTCCGGATGGATATGGAAGGGGGGAGGCCGAATAGGGAAGCACCCAAGTAGGATTCCTCCTACTTGGGGTGCCCCTTGGCTGCCTCTCCTCCCCTCCAACCTATATATATGAGGGGGGGGGGCGCCGCTAGAACACAGAACATCAATTGTACCAAGCTGTGTGCGGCGCCTGCCTCCATAGTTTATGCCTCCGGTCATATTCACGTAGTGCTTAGGCGAAGCCCTGCGCAGATCACTTCACCATCATTGTCACCACGCCGTCATACTGACGGAACTCTCCCTCGACACTTTGCTGGATCAAGAGTTCGAGGGACATCATCGAGCTGAACGTGTGCTGAACTCGGAGGTGCCGTACATTTGGTGCTTGATCGGTCGGAACAAGAAGTTCGACTACATCAACCACGTTAACAAACGCTTCCGCTTTCAGTCTACGAGGGTACGTGGACACACTCTCCCCCTCTCATTGCTATGCATCTCTTAGATAGATCTTGCGTGAGCGTAGGAATTTTTTGAAATTGCATGCTACATTCCCCAACAAAATTGTTGTACCCGAATTGCAAAGCTGACAAGAAAAAGCTGGGCACCACACTGGAATTGCTGCAATGGAAGGCAGAGAATGGTGTATCTAACAAGGGATTTGTAAACTTGTGCTATCAAACGTCACAACGTAATTGAGTGATTATAAAGATGCTTTACAAGTACCTCCGAAGGTGTGTTTTTTGGGTTGGCATAGATCGAGATTAGGATTTGTCACTCCGAGTATCGGAGAGGTATCTCTGGGCCCTCTTGGTAATGCACATCATAATAAGCCTTGCAAGCCATATGACTAATGAGTTAGTTGCAGGATGATGTATTACGGAATGAGTAAAGAGACTTGCCGGTAACAAGATTGAACTAGGTATGAAGATACCGACGATCGAATCTCGGGCAAGTAGCATACCGATGACAAAGGGAATAACATATGTTGTCATTACGGTACGACTGATAAAGATCTTTGTAGAATATGTGGGAACCAATATGAGCATCCAGGTTCCGCTGTTGGTTATTGACCAGAGAGGTGTCTCGGTCATGTCTACATAGTTCTCGAACCCATAGGGTCCACACACTTAACGTTTGATGACGATTTTGTATTATATGAGTTATGTGATTTGGTGACCGAATGTTGTTCGGAGTCCCGGATGAGATCACGGACATTACGAGGAGTCCTAAAATGGTCGAGAGGTAAAGATTCATATATTGGACGATGGTATTTAGACACCGAAAGTGTTCCGGGGTATCGGGTGCATATCGGGTCACCAAAAGGGGTTCCGGGCATCCCCCCGACAACTACATGGGCCTAATGGGCCAAGTAAGGGACAAACCAGCCCCTAGGTCCTTGATGCACCTCTAGGTGACAAACCTATTACAGGAATAGATGCAGATGTTATGAACAGTTGACAAGCTCAATATGATGACTACTTGATAGTTTAGTGCGCCATGCTTTACGGCTTAGAACCGGGACTTCAGAAATGTTTTGAACGCCACGGAGCATATGAGATGTTCCAAGAGCTAAAAATTGGTATTTCATATTCATGCCCGTGTTGAGAGGTATGAAACCTCTGACAAGTACTTTGCCTACAAGATGGAGGAGAATAGCTCGACAAGTGAGCATGTACTCAGAATGTCTAGGTACTACAATCGCTTGAATCAAGTGGGAGTTAATCTTCCAAATAAGATATATAGTGATTGACAGAGTTCTCTAGTCACTATCATCAAGCTGCTAAAACTTCGTGATGAACTATAATATGCAAGGGATGACAAAAACGATTCCCAAGCTCTTCGCGAGCTGAGATCGGCGAAGGTAGAAATCAAGAAAGAGCATCAAGTGTTGATGGTTAATAAGACCACTAGTTTCAAGAAAAAGGGCAAGGGAAAGAGAGGGAACTTCAAGAAGAATGGCAAGCAACTTTCCACTCCGTGAATAAGCCCAAAGCTAGACCTAAGCTTGAAACTGAGTGCTTCTACTACAAAGGGAATAGTCACTGTAAGCGGAACTAGCCCAAGTATTTGGCGGATAAGAAGGATGGCAGAGTGAACAAAGGTATATTTAAAATACATGTTATTGATGTGTATTTTACTAGTGTTCATAGTAACCCCATGGGATTTGATACAACTCAGTTGCTAAGATTAGTAACTCGAAACTGGATTTACAGAATGGACAGAGACTAGTTAAGGGCAAGGTGACGATGTGTGTTGGAAGTGATTCCAAGGTTGATAAGATCACCATCGCACACTCCCTCTACCTTCGGGACCAGTGTTGAACCTAAATAAATATTATTTGGTGTTTGCGTTGAGCATGAATATGATTGGATCTTGTTTATTGTGATACAATTATTCATTTAAGTCAGAGAATAATTGTTGTTCTGTTTACATGAATAAACCCTTCTATGGTCATACACCCAATGTAAATGGTTTATTGGATCTCAATCATAGTGATACACATATTCATAATATTGATGCCAAAAGATGCAAAGTTGATAATGATAGTGTACTATATTTGTAGCACTGTCGTTTAGGTCATATTGGTGTAAAGCGCATGAAGAAACTCCATGCAGATGAGCTTTTGGAATCACTTGATTATGAATTATTTTGATACTTGCGAACCATGCCTCATGGGCAAGATGACTAAAACTCCGTTCTCAGGAACAATGGAGCGAGCTAATGACTTATTGGAAATAATACATACCGATGTATGCGGTCCAATAAGTGTTGAGGCTCGCGACGAATATTGTTATTTTCTGACCTTCACAGATGATTTGAGCAGATATAGGTATATCTACTTAATGAAACACAAGTATGAAACAATTGAAAAGTTCAAAGAATTTCAGAGTGAAGTGGATAATCATCGTAACAAGAAAATAAAGTTTCTACGGTCTGATTGCGGAGGAGAATATTTGGGTTACGAGTTTGGCCTTCATTTAAAACAATGTGGAATAGTTTCACAACTCACGCCACCTGGAACACTGCAGCGTAATGGTGTGTCCAAACATCGTAACCGTACTTTATTGGATATGGTGCGATCTATGATGTCTCTTACCGATTTACCACTATCGTTTTGGGGTTATGCATTAGAGACAGTTGCATTTACGTTAAATAGGGCACCATCTAAATCCGTTGAGACGACGTCGTATGAACTATGGTTTGGCAATAAACCTAAGTTGTCGTTTCTTAAAGTTTGGGGTCGCGATGCTTATGTGAAAAAGCTTCAACCTGATAAACTAGAACCCAAATCGGAGAAGTGCGTCTTTATAGGATACCCAAAAGAAACTGTTGGGTACACCTTCTATCATAGATCCGAAGGCAAGATCTTTGTTGCTAAGAATGGATCCTTTCTAGAGAAGGAGTTTCTCTCGAAAGAATGGAGTGGAGGAAAGTAGAACTTGATGAGGTAATTGTACCTTATCTCGAATTGGAAAGTAGCCCATCACATAAAACCGTCCCCGTGATGCCTACACCAACTAGAGAGGAATCTAATGATGATGATCATGAAACTTCAGATCAAGTTACTACCGAACCTCGTAGGTCAACCAGAGTATGTTCCGCACCAGAGTGGTACGGTAATCCTGTTCTGCAAGTCATGTTACTAGACCATGATGAACCTACAAACTATGAGGAAGCGATGATGAGCCCAGATTCCGCGAAATGGCTTGATGCCATGAAATCTGAGATGGGATCCATGTATGAGAACAAAGTATGGACTTTGCTTGACTTTCCCGATGATTGGAAAGCCATAGAGAATAAATGGATCTTCAAGAGGAAGACTGACGCTGATGGTAATGTTACTATCTACAAAGCTCTACTTGTCGTGAAAGGTTTTGGACAAGTTCAAGGAGTTGACTATGATGAGACCTTCTCACCCTTAGCAATGCTTAAGTCTGTCCAAATCATGTTAGCAATTGCTGCATTTTATGATTATGAAATCTAGCAAATGGACGTCAAAACTGCATTCCTTAATGGATTTCTTAAAGAAGAGTTGTATATGATGCAACCAGAAGGATTTGTCGATCCTAAAGGTGTTAACAAAGTGTGCAAGCTCCAGCGATCCATTTATGGACTGGTGCAAGCATCTCGGAGTTGCAATATACACTTTGATGAGGTGATCAAAGCATATGGTTTTATACAGACTTTTGGAGAAGCCTGTATTTACAAGAAAGTGAGTGGGAGCTCTGTAGCATTTCTAATATTATATGTGGATGACATATTGTTGATTGGAAATGATATAGAATTTCTGGATAGCATAAAAGGATACTTGAATAAGAGTTTTTCAATGAAAGACCTCAATGAAGCTGCTTATATTTTGGGCATCAAGATCTATAGATATAGATCGAGACGCTTAATAGGACTTTCAAAAGCACATACCTTGACAAGATTTTTGAAGAAGTTCAAAATGAATCAGTCAAAGAAAGGGTTCTTGCCTGTGTTGCAAGGTGTGAAGTTGAGTAAGACTCAAAGCCCGACCACGGCAGAAGATAGAGAGAGAATGAAAGTCATTCCCTATGCCTCAGCCATAGGTTCTATAAAGTATGCCATGCTGTGTACCAGACATATTGTGTACCTTACCATGAGTTTGTCAAGGGGTTACAATATTGATACAGGAGTAGATCACTGGACAACGGTCAAAATTATCCTTGAAGAGGACTAAGGAAATGTTTCTCACTTATGGAGGTGACAAGGAGTTCGTCGTAAAGCGTTACGTCGATGCAAGCTTTGACACTAATCTATATGGCTCAGTGTCTCAATCTGGATACATATTGAAAGTGGAGCAATTAGCTCGAGTAGGTCCGTGCAGAGTATTGTAGACACAGAAATTTGCAAAATACATACGGTTCTGAATATGGCAGACCCGTTGACTAAACTTCTCTCACAAGCAAAACATGATTACACCTTAGTACTCTTTGGGTGTTAATCACATAGCGATGTGAACTAGATTATTGACTCTAGTAACCCTTTGGGTGTTGGTTACATGGCGATGTGAACTATGTGTGTTAATCACATAAAGATGTGAACTATTTGTGTTAAATCACATGGTGATGTGAACTAGATTATTGACTCTAGTGCAAGTGGGAAACTGAAGGAAATATGCCCTAGAGGCAATAATAAAGTTGTTATTGAAGGAAATATGCCCTAGAGGCAATAATAAAGTTGTTATTTATATTTACTTATATCATGATAAATGTTTATTATTCATGCTAGAATTGTATTAACCGGAAACTTGATACATGTGTGAATACATAGACAAAACAGAGTGTCCCTAGTATGCCTCTACTTGACTAGCTCGTTAATCAAAGATGGTTAAGTAACCTAACTATAGATATGTGTTGTCATTTGATGAACGGGATCACATCATTAGAGAATTATGTGATGGACAAGACCCATCCGTTAGCTTAGCATACTGATCGTTAAGTTTTATTGCTATTGCTTTCTTCATGACTCATACGTATTCCTTTGACTATGATATTATGCAACTCCTGAATACCGGAAGAACACCTTGTGTGCTATCAAACATCACAACATAACTGGGTGATTATAAACATGCTCTACAGGTTTCTCCGAAGGTGTTTGTTGGTTTGACATAAATCGAGATTAGGATTTATCACTCCGAGTATCAGAGAGGTATCTCTGGGCCCTCTCGATAATACACATCATGATAAGCCTTGCAAACAATGTGACTAATGAGTTAGTTGCAGGATGATGCATTACGGAATGAGTAAAGAGACTTGCCGGTAACAATATTGAACTAGGTATAAAGATACCGACGATCGAATCTCGGGCAAGTAACATACCGATGATAAAGGGAATGACGTATGTTGTCATTGCGGTTTCACTGATAAAGATCTTCCTAGAATATGTAGGAACCAATATGAGCATCCAGGTTCTGCTGTTGGTTATTGACCGGAGATGTGTATCGGTCATGTCTACATAGTTCTCGAACCTGTAGGGTCCGCACGCTTAACGTTCGATAATGATTTGTATTATGAGTTATCTATTTTGGTGACCGAAGATTGTTCGGAGTTCCGGATGAGATCACAGACATGACGAGGAGTCTCAAAATGGTCGAGAGGTAAAGATTGATATATTGGACGATGCTATTCGGACACCGAAATGATTTCGGTTCGGATATTTTTTTGGAGTACCGGGAGGTTACCAGAACCCCCGGGGAAGTAATGGGCCTATGTGGGCCATAGGAGAGAGAGAGAGGGGAGCCTGGAAGGGGTGCCCCCCAAGGGAGTCTGAATTGGACAAGGGGGAAAGGCCTTCTCCCTCTCCCTCTCCCTCTCCTTCCCTTTTCCCCATCCGAAAGAAAGGAAAGGGGAGGGGGACTAGGATTGGGAGTCCTAGTCGGTCCCCCCTATGGCGCGCCCCTTGGCCGGCCTTCTCCCTCCCCTCCTTTATATACAGGGGCAGGGGGCACCCCAAAGCACAACCGTTGTTTCTTAGCCGTGTGCGGTGCCCCCCTCCACAGTTTACTCCTTCGGTCATATTGTCGTAGTGCTTAGTGCTACCTCTTGAGCATGCATTGGTTTTCCCTTGAAGAGGAAAGGGTGATGCAACAAAGTAGTGTAAGTATTTCCCTCAGTTTTTGAGAACCAAGGTATCAATCCAGTAGGAGACAACACACAATTCACCTAGTACCTGCACAAACAATCAAGAACCTTGCAACCAACGCGATAAAGGGGTTGTGAATCCCTTCACGGTCACTCGCAAAAGTGAGATCTGATAAAGATAGTAAAGTAAATATTTTTGGTAATTTTGTTGTATAGATTGGAAAGTAAAGATTGCAAAATAGTAAACGAGATGTGATGCAAAGAAAAGAGATGCAATATAATAAGAAAGATACCCGGGGGCCACAGGTTTCACTAGTGGCTTCTCTCAACATAGCATGTATTACGGTGGGTGAACAAATTACTGCTGAGCAATTGATTGAAAAGTGCATAATTATAAGAATATCTAAGGCAATGATCATGAATATAGGCATCATGTCCATGTCAAGTAGATCAAAACGATTCTGCCTCTACTACTATTAATCCACACATCGACCGCTATCCAGCATGCATCTAGAGTATTAAGTTCATAAGAACAGAGTAACACATTAAGCAAGATGACATGATGTAGAGGGATAAACTCAAACAATATGATATAAACCTCATCTTTTATCCTCGATGGCAACAATACAATACGTGACTTGCTGCCCCTACTGTCACTGGGAAAGGACACCCCAAGATTGAACCCAAAACTAAGCACTTCTCCCATTGCAAGAAAGATCAATCAAGTAGGCCAAACTAAACCGATAATTCGAAGAGACTTGCAAAGATATCAAATCATGCATATAAGAATTCAGAGAAGAACCAAATAATATTCATAGATAATTTTTTTCATAAACCCACAATTCATCGGATCTCGACAAACACACCGCAAAAGAGTATTACATCGAATAGATCTCCAAGAGCATCGAGGAGAACTTTGTATTGAGAAATAAAGAGAGAGAATAAGCCATCTAGCTAATAATTATGGACCCGAAGGTCTGTGGTAAACTACTCACGCTTCATCGGAGAGGCTATGGTGTTGATGTAGAAGCCCTCCGTGATCGATTCCCCCTCCGGCAGATCACCAGAAGAGGCCCCAAGATGGGATCTCACGGGTATAGAAGGTTGCGGCGGTGGAAAAGTGGTCTTGTGGCTCTCTGCGATTGATCTAGGGTATAAGAGTATATATAGGGGAAAAAGTACATCGGTGGATCTACGAGGGGCCCACGAGGGTGGGAGGCGCACCTACCCCCTAGGTGCGCCCTCCTGCCTCATGGCCGCCTCGCGGAGTTCCAGACTTCCACTCCAAGTCATTTGGTTTGCTTTTGGTCCAAGAAAGATCATCGTGAATGTTTCATTCCATTTGGACTCCGTTTGGTATTCCCTTTCTGCGAAACTCTAAAATAGGCAAAAAATAGAAACTAGCACTAGGCCTCTGGTTAATAGGTTAGTCCCAAAAATAATAGCATATTAAACCCATTAAACATCCAAAACAAATAATATAATAGCATGGAACAATCAAAAATTATAGACATGTTGGAGACGTATTAAGCATCCCCAAGCTTAATTCCTGCTCGTCCTCGAGTAAGTAAATGATAAAAATAGAATTTTTGATGTGGAATGCTACCTAACATAATTATCAATGTAATTTTCTTTATTGTGGCATGAATGTTCAGATTCGAAAGATTCAAAACAAAAGTTTTATATTGACACAAAAATAATAATACTTCAAGCATACTAATAAAGTAATCATGTCTTCTCAAAATAACATGGCCAAAGAAAGCTATCCCTACAAAATCATATAGTCTGGCTATGCTCTATCATCATCACACAAATATTTAAATCATGCACAACCCCGATGACAAGCCAAGCAATTGTTTCATACTTTTGATGTTATCAAACGTTTTCAATCTTCACGCAATACATGAGCGTGAGCATGGACATAGAACTATAGGTGGAATAGAATGGTGGTTGTGGAGAAGACAAAAAGGAGAAGATAGTATCACATCAACTAGGCGTATCGATGGCTATGGAGATGCCCATCAATAGATATCAATGTGAGTGAGTAGGGATTTCCATGCAACGGATGCACTAGAGCTATAAGTGTATGAAAGCTCAAAAAGAAACTAAGTGGGTGTGCATCCAACTCGCTTGCTCATGAAGACCTAGGGCATTTTGAGGAAGCCCATCATTGGAATATACAAGCTAAGTTCTATAATGAAAGATTCCCACTAGTATATGAAAGTGACAAAATAGGAGACTCTCTATCATGAAGACCATGGTGCTATTTTGAAGCACAAGTGTGGAAAAAGGATAGTAGCATTGTCCCCTCTCTCTTGCTCTCTCTCTTTTTTATAATTTTTCTTATTTGGGCCTTTTATGGCCTCTTTCCCCCCTTTTTTCGTCCGGAGTCTCATCCCAACTTGTGTGGGAATCATAGTCTCCATCATCCTTTCCTCACTGGGATAATGCTCTAATAATGAAGATCATCACACTTTTATTTACTTAGAACTCAAGAATTACAACTCGATAATTAGGACAAAATATGACTCTATGTGAATGCCTCCGGCAGTGTATCGGGATGTGCAATGAATCAAGAGTGACATATATGAAAGAATTATGAAGGTGGCTTTTCCAGAAATACGACGTCAACTACATGAGCATGCAAAGCAATATGACAATGATGAAGCGTGTCATAATAAATAGAATGGTGGAAAGTTGCATGGTAATATATCTCGTAATGGCTATGGAAATGCCATAATAGGTAGGTATGGTGGCTGTTTTGAGGAAGGTAAATGGTGGGTTTATGGTACCGGCGAAAGTTGCGCGGTACAGTACTAGAGAGGCTCGCAACGATGGAAGGGTGAGAGTGCGTATAATCCATGGACTCAACATCAGTCATAAAGAACTCACATACTTATTGCAAAAATCTATTAGTTATCAGAACAAAGTACTACGTGCATGCTCCTAGGGGGATAGATTGGTAGGAAAAGACAATCGCTCGTCCTCGGCCACCACTCAGAAGGAAGACAATCAAAAAATAAATCATGCTCCGACTTCATCACATAACGGTTCACCATACGTGCATGCTACGGGAATCACAAACTTTAACACAAGTATCTCTCAAATTCACAACTACTCAACTAGCATGACTCTAATATCACCATCTTCATATCTCAAAACAATCATAAGGAATCAAACTTCTCATAGTATTCAATGCACTTTATATGAAAGTTTTTATTATACCCATCTTGGATGCCCATCATATTAGGACTAATTTTATAGCCAAAGCAAATTACCATGCTGTTCTAAAAGACTCTTAAAATAATATAAGTGAAGCATGAGAGATCAATAATTTGTATAAAATAAAACCACCACCGTGCTCTAAAAAGATATAAGTGAAGCACTAGAGCAAAATTATCTAGCTCAAAAGATATAAATGAAGCACAAGAGTATTCTAATAAATTCCGATTCATGCGTGTTTCTCCCAAAAGGTGTGTACAACAAGGATTATTGTGGTAAACTAAAAAGCAAAGACTCAAATCATACAAGACGCTCCAAGCAAAACACATATCATGTGGTGAATAAAAATATAGCCTCAAGTATAGTTACCGATAGACAAAGACGAAAGAGGGGATGCCTTCCGGGGCATCCCCAAGCTTAGGCTTTTGGTTGTCCTTGAATTTTACCTTGGGCTGCCTTGGGCATCCCCAATCTTATGTTCTTGCCACTCCTTATTCCAAAATCCATCAAATCTTTACCCCAAAACTTGAAAACTTCACAACACAAAACTTTAACATAAAATCCCATGAGCTCCGTTAGTATAAGAAAATAAACCACCACTTTAAGGTACTGTAATGAACTCATTCTTTATTTATATTGGAGTTAAACCTACTGTATTCCAACTTCTCTATGGTTCATACCCCCCGATATTACTCATAGATTCATCAAAATAAGCAAACGACACACGAAAAACAGAATCTGTCAAAAACAGAACAATATGTAGCAATCTGGAGGTTTCGAATACTTCTGTAACTCCAAAAATTCTGAAAAATTAGGACGACCAGGATAAAAAGTATATTTATCTACTGCAGTTGGAATTGGTATTTTATCGCTCTCTGATAAAAAATGAAAATTATTTTCATGAGCGCATACTTTCTGTTGTTATCAGCAAGATCAAACAACAATCACCCAAGAAGATCCTAAAGGCTTTACTTGGCACAAACAATAATTAAAACATAAAAAACACAATCATAATAGAGGCTAGATGAATTATTTATTACTAAACAGGAACAAAAAGCAAAGAACAAAAATAAAATTGGGTTGCCTCCCAAGAAGCACTATTGTTTAACGCCCCAGGTAGGCATCGATAATTTTAATGATGCTCACATGAAAGATAGCAATGAAACACAAAGAGAGCAACATAAAACATGTGACAAACAAGTCTAAGTCTAACATGCTTTCTATTCATAGGGATTTTATAAGCAAACAAATTATCAAGACAAGCAAAAACTATCATATGCAAGGAAGAAGAAAGAAGCAATAACAATCTCAACATAACGAGAGGTAATTTTGTAACAAGAAAATTTCTACAACCATATTTTCCTCTCTCATAATAATTACATGTAGGATCATAATCAAATTCAACAATATAGCTATCACATAAAATTTTCTCTTCATGATCCACATGCATGCAAAGTTGACACTCTTACGAAATAGTGGGATTATCATAAAATAAAGTCATGACATCTCCGAACCCACTTTTATCAAAAACTTCATAAGATTGAACATTATCCAAATATGTGGGATCTAAAGTTGACACTCTTCCAAACCCACTTTTAGTATTATTGCAAACATTATTATCAATCTCATATTCATCATGGGGCTTAAATAAATTTTCAAGATTGTAAGAAGAATCACCCCAATCATGATCATTGCAACAAGTAGTGGACATAGCAAAATAAGCATCCCCAAGCTTAGGGTTTTGCATATCATTGAAATTAATAGAATTTATAATAATATCATTGCATTCATGATTTTCATTCAAGGAGCTATCGTGAATCACTTCATAAATTTCTTCTTTCAACAGTTCATCACAATTTTCAGATTCATGAATTTCAAGCAAAACCTCATAAAGATAATCTAGTGCACTTAACTCGCTAGCAATCGGTTCATCATAATTGGATCTCTTAAAAAGATTAGCAACTGGATGAGGATCCATGCCAATAGACTTTTAGCAAGCAAAGATGCAAGCAAATAGAAGGCACATGGTAACATGAGCAAACAGAAGGACGAACGGAAGAAGGGCGAAGAAAAGGGAAAATCTTTTCGAAAATTGTTTTAGAAGTGGGGGAGAGGAAAACGAAGGCGAATGGAAAATAATGTAATGCGAGCGAGAAGAGTTTATGCTGGGTACTTGGTATGTCTTGACTTGGCGTAGATCTCCCCGGCAACGGCGCCAGAAATCCTTCTTGCTACCTCTTGAGCATGTGTTGGTTTTCCCTTGAAGAGGAAAGGGTGATGCAGCAAAGTAGCGTAAGTATTTCCCTCAGTTTTTTAGAACCAAGATATCAATCCAGTAGGAGAGAATGCACAAGTCACCTAGTACCTGCACAAACAATCAAGAACCTTACCTTGCAACCAACGTGATAAAGGGGTTGTCAATCCCTTCACGACACTCGCAAAAGTGAGATCTGATAAAGATAGTAAAGTAAATATTTTTGGTATTTTTGTTGTATAGATTGGAAAGTAAAGATTACAAAATAGTAAACAAGATGCAATGTAAATAAAAGAGATGTAATATAATAAGAAAGAGATCCGGGGGCCTAGTGGCTTCTCTCAAGATAGCATGTATTACGGTGGGTGAACAAATTACTTCCGAGCAATTGATAGAAAAGCGCATAATTATGAGAATATCTAAGGCAATGATCATGAATATAGGCAACACGTCCGTGTCAAGTAGATCGAAATGATTCTGCATCGACTACTATTACTCCACACATCAACCGCTATCCAGCATGCATCTAGAGTATTAAGTTGATAAGAACATAGTAACGCATTAAGCAAGATGACATGATGTAGAGGGATAAACTCAAACAATATGATATAAACTCCATATTTTTATCGTCGATGGCAACGATACAATACGTGCCTTGCTCCCCTACTGTCATTGGGAAAGGACACCGCAAGATTGAACCCAAAGCTAAGCACTTCTCCAATTGCAAGAAAGATCAATCTAGTAGGCCAACCTAAACCGATAATTCGAAGAGACATGCAAAGATATCAAATCATGCATATAAGAATTCAGAGAAGAACCAAATAATATTCATAGATAATCTTGTTCATAAACCCACAATTCATCAGATCTTGGAAAACACACCACAAAAGAGTATCACATCGAATAGATCTCCAAGAACATCGAGGAGAACTTTGTATTGAGAATCAAAGAGAGATAAGAAGCCATCTAGCTAATAACTATGGACCCGAAGGTCTGTGGTAAACTACTCACGCTTCATCGGAGAGGCAATGGTGTTGATGTAGAAGCCCTCTGTGATCGATTCCCCCTCTGGCAGATCGCCGGAAGAGGCCCCAAGATGGGATCTCACGGGTATAGAAGGTTGCGGTGGTGGAAAAGTGGTTTCGTGGCTCTCTGCGATTGATCTAGGGTATAAGAGTATTGATACGTCTCCAACGTATCTATAATTTTTGATTGCTCCATGCTATATTATCTACTTTTTTGGACTATATTGGGCTTTATTTTCCACTTTTATATTATTTTTGGGACTAACCTATTAACCAGAGGCCCATCCCAGAATTGTTTTTTTTGCCTATTTAAGTGTTTCGGAGAAACAGAATATCAAACGGAGTCCAAACGGAATGAAACCTTCGGAAACGTGATTTTCTCATCAGATAAGATCCAGGAGACTTGGACCCTCCGTCAAGAAAGCCACGAGGCAGCCACGAGGGTGGAGGACGCCCCACCTAGGGCGCGCCCCCTGCCTCGTGGGCCCCTTGAAGCTCCACCGACGTAGTTCTTCCTCCTATATATACCTACGTACCCCCAACCGATCCGGGACGGAGCCAAAAACCTAATTCCACCGCCGCAACTTTCTGTATCCACGAGATCCCATCTTGGGGCCTGCTCCGGAGCTCCACCGGAGGGGGCATCGATCATGGAGGGCTTCTACATCATCATACAAGCCCCTTCGATGAAGTGTGAGTAGTTTACTTCAGACCTACGGGTCCATAGTTAGTAGCTAGATGGCTTCTTCTCTCTTTTTGGATCTCAATACAATGTTCTCCCCCTCTCTTGTGGAGATCTATTCGATGTAATCTTCTTTTTGCGGTGTGTTTGTTGGGACCGATGAATTGTGGGTTTATGATCAAGTCTATCTATGAATAATATTTGAATCTTCTCTGAATTCTTTTATGTATGATTGGTTATCTTTGCAAGACTCTTTGAATTATCAGTTTGGTTTGGCCTACTAGATTGGTTTTTCTTGCCATGGGAGAAGTGCTTAGCTTTGGGTTCGATCTTGCGGTGTCCTTTCCCAGTGACAGAAGGGGCAGCAAGGCACGTATTGTATTTTTGCCATCGAGGATAACAAGATGGTTTTTTTATCATATTGCATGAAACTATCCCTCTACATCATGTCATCTTACTTAAGGCGTTACTCTGTTTTTAACTTAATACTCTAGATGGATGCTGGATAGCGATCGATGAGTGGAGTAATAGTAGTAGATGCAGGCAGGAGTCGGTCTACTTGTCTCGGACGTGATGCCTATATACATGATCATACCTAGATATTCTCATAACTATGCTCAATTCTGTCAATTTCTCAACAGTAATTTGTTCACCCACCATAGAATACTTATGCTCTTGAGAGCAGCCACTAGTGAAACCTATGGCCCCGGGTCTCTTTCTCATCATATCAATATTCAGCACTTTATTATTGCTTTGCTTTTACTTTTTACTTTGCATCTCTATACCAAAAATACCAAAAAATATTATTCATCATCTCTATCAGATCTCACTTTCGTAAGTGACCATGAAGGGATTGACAACCCCTAAGTGCATTGGTTGCATTGAGCTATTGTTTTTGTGTAGGTATGAGGGACTCGCGCGTAGCCTCCTACTGGATTGATACCTTGGTTCTCAAAAACTGAGGGAAATACTTACGCTACTTTGCTGCATCATCCTCTCCTCTTCGGAGAAATCCAACGCAGTTCTCAAGAGGTAGCAAGAAGAATTTCTGGCGCCGTTGCCGGGGAGTCTGCGGAAAAGTCAACATACCAAGTACCCATCACAATCCCTATCTCCCGCATTACATTATTTGCCATTTGCCTCTCGTTTTCCTCTCCCCCACTTCACCCTTGCCGTTTTATTCGCCCCCTCTCTCTCTATCCTCTCTCTCTCTCTATTTGCCTCTTTTGCCCGTTTGCCTTTTGTTTGCTTGTGTGTTAGTTTGTTTGCTTGTCGTTAGGGCTAGTCCCTTATCTTCTCCGTTGACCCCTGAGTTCGAAATCTTTCACTTTAAACAAAGGTTAGGAGAAAACCTAAAAGATGCCTGGTTGAGAATAATGGAATCTCATCATAATTGTACCTCTAAAATAAATCTGAGAATTTTGCTTCGCAATTTTTATGTTGGATTAAATATGTCTCATAGACAACTCTTGGATTGCGTTGCCAAAGGCAATTTTATTGAAATCGATCCCCATATTGCACTTGAAATTATAGAAGGAATAGTGGGAACACTACCTCAACAAAAGGGGCCTCGTCCTACTCAGGAAGAGACGCAAGTTTTTGAAAAAAATTGTGAAGTTACTAAAATCTTGCAGAAATCTCTTGAACCTCTTAAGAACATTAGTGGAAATATTCACCGCACGAATATGTTGATTACCCTTTGCAATAAGCGGTTGGATTCTTTAGATCTAAAAATTTCAGAATATGAAGGGAAACGTAAAGAACCTCCCGGATTCGAGCTTGATTCCGCTAAAAAATTGAAAACCAAAGATGGCGATACCTAGATCTATCCTAGCTTGTTATGCCTAGCTAGGGGCGTTAAACGATAACACTTGTTGGGGGGCAACCCAATTTTATTTTTATTCTTTGCTTTTTGCTCCTGTTTAGTAATAAATAAATTATCTAGCCTCTATTTTGGTTGTGTTTTTGTGTTTAATTAGTGTCTGTGCCAAGTAGAACCATTGGGAAGACTTGGGGAAAGTCTTGTTGAACTTGCTGTAAAAAACAGAAACTTTAGCGCTCACGAGAACTGCTGTAATTTTTATTTGGAAAGTGATATTTAGTTAATTCTTTTTGCATATGATTAATAGATAAATTACTCACGTCTAGAAATTTATTTTAGAATTTTTTGGGTTCCAGATCTTGCGCTAGCTACAGATTACTACAGACTGTTCTGTTTTTGACCGATTCTGTTTTTCGTGTGTTGATTGCTTATTTTGATGAATCTATGGCTAGTAAAATAGTTTATAATCCATAGATAAGTTGGAATACAGTAGGTTTAACAGCAATATAAATAAATAATGAGTTCATTACAGTACCTTGAAGTGGTCTTTTGTTTTCTTTCGCTAATGGAGCTCACGGGATTTTCTACTTTAAGTTTTGTGTTGTGAAGTTTTCAAGTTTTGGGTAAAGATTTGATGGATTATGGAACAAGGAGTGGCAAGAGCCTAAGCTTGGGGATGCCCATGGAACCCCCAAGATAATCTAAGGACACCTAAAAGCCAAAGCTTGGGGATGCCCCGGAAGGCATCCCCTCTTTCGTCTACTTCCATCAGTAACTTTACTTGGAGCTATATTTTTATTCACCACATGATATGTGTTTTGCTTGGAGCGTCTTTTATGATTTGAGTCTTTTATTGTTAGTCTACCACAATAATCCTTGCTGCACACACCTTTTGAGAGAGCCATACATGATTTGGAATTTGATAGAATACTCTATGTGCTTCACTTATATCTTTTGAGCTTTATAGTTTTGCTCTAGTGCTTCACTTATATCTTTTAGAGCACGGTGGTGGATTTGTTTTATAGAAACTATTGATCTCTCATGATTCACTTAGATTATTTTGAGAGTCTTAATAGCATGGTAATTTTCTTAAAATCCTAATATGCTTGGTATGCAAGATTAATAATAAAACTTTCGTATGAGTGTGTTGAATACTAAGAAAAGTTTGATGCTTGATGATTGTTTTGAGATATGGAGGTAATAATATCAAAGTCATGCTAGTTGAGTAGTTGTGAAATTGAAAAATACTTGTGTTGAAGTTTGCAAGTCCCGTAGCATGCACGTATGGTAAACGTTATGCAACAAATTTGAAACATGAGGTGTTATTTGATTGTCTTCCTTATGACTGGCGGTCGGGGACGAGCGATGGTATTTTCCTACCAATCTATCCCCCTAGGACCATGCGCGTAGTGCTGAGGTTTTTGATGACTTGTAGATTTTTGCAATAAGTATGTGAGTTCTTTATGACTAATGTTGAGTCCATGGATTATACACACTCTCACCCTTCCATCCTTGCTAGCCTCTTCGGTACCGTGCATTGCCCTTTCTCACATTGAGAGTTGGCGCAAACTTCGCCGGTGCATCCAAACCCCGTGATATGATACGCTCTTTCACACATAAATCTCCTTATATCTTCCTCAAAACAGCCACCATACCTACCTATTATGGCATTTCCATAGCCATTCCGAGATATATTGCCATGCAACTTTCCATCATTCCATTCATCATGACACATTCATAATCGTCATATTGCTTAGCATGATCGTGTAGTTGACATAGTATTTGTGGCAAAGCCACCGTTCGTAATTCTTTCATACATGTCACTCTTGGTTCATTGCATATCCCGGTACACCGCCGGAGGCATTCATATAGAGTCATCTTTGTTCTAGTATCGAGTTGTAATCATTGAGTTGTAAATAAATAGAAGTGTGATGATCATCATTAGAGCATTGTCCCTAGTGAGGAATAAAAAAAGAGAAAGGCCATTAAAAAAGAGAAGCCCAAAAAAGAGAGAAAGGCCATAAAAAAGAAAAGGCCCCAAAAAATAAAAAAATGAGAGAAAAAGAGAGAAGGGACAATGTTACTATCCTTTTACCACACTTGTGCTTCAAAGTAGCACCATGATCTTCATAGTAGAGAGTCTCTCATGTTATCACTTTCATATACCAGTGGGGATTTTTCATTATAGAACTTGGCTTGTATATTCCAACAATGGGCCTCCTCAAGTGCCCTAGGTCTTCATGAGCAAGCAAGTTGGATGCACACCCACTAATTTCTTTTGTTGAGCTTCCATACATTTATAGCTCTAGTGCATCCGTTGCATGGCAATCCCTACTCCTTGCATTAACATCAATCGGTGGGCATCTCCATAGCCCATTGATTAGCCTCGTTGATGCGAGACTTTCTCCTTTTTTGTCTTCTCCACATAACCCCCTCATTATATTCTATTCCACCCATAGTGCTATGTCCATGGCTCGCGCTCATATATTGCGTGAAAGTTTATAGGTTTGAGATTACTAAAGTATGAAACAATTGCTTGGCTTGTCATCGGGGTTGTGCATGATGAGAGCATTCTTGTGTGACGAAAATGAAACATGACTCAACTATACGATTTTGTAGGGATGAACTTTCTTTGGCCATGTTATTTTGAGAAGACATAATTGCTTAGTTAGTATGCTTGAAGTATTATCATTTTTATGTCAATATGAATTTTTGTCTTGAATCTTTCAGATCTGAATATTCATACCACAATTAAGAAGGATTACATTAAAATTATGCCAAGTAGCACTCCGCATCAAAAATTCTGTTTTTATCATTTACCTACTCGAGGACGAGCAGGAATTAAGCTTGGGGATGCTTGATACGTCTCCAACGTATCTATAATTTTTGATTGCTCCATGCTATATTATCTACTGTTTTGGACTATATTGGGCTTTATTTTCCACTTTCATATTATTCTTGGGACTAACCTATTAACCGGAGGCCCAACCTAGAATTGCTATTTTTTGCCTATTTCAGTGTTTCGGAGAAACATAATATCAAACGGAGTCCAAACGGAATGAAACCTTCGGAAACGTGATTTTCTCATCAGATAAGATCCAGGAGACTTGGACCCTCCGTCAAGAAAGCCACGAGGCGGCCACGAGGGTGGAGGGCGCCCCCCCTAGGGCGCGCCCCCTGCCTCATGGGCCCCTCGAAGCTCCACCGACGTACTTCTTCCTCCTATATATACCTATGTACCCCCAAACGACCGGGGATGGAGCCAAAAAACCTAATTCCACCGCCGCAACTTTCTGTATCCACGAGATCCCATCTTCGGGCCTGTTCCAGAGCTCCACCGGAGGGGGCATCGATCACGGAGGGCTTCTACATCATCATCCGAGCCCCTCCAATGAAGTGTGAGTAGTTTACTTCAGACCTACGGGTCCATAGTTAGTAGCTAGATGGCTTCTTCTCTCTTTTTGGATCTCAATACAATGTTCTCC
This sequence comes from Triticum dicoccoides, assembly GCF_002162155.2. Lineage (NCBI taxonomy): Eukaryota > Viridiplantae > Streptophyta > Magnoliopsida > Poales > Poaceae > Triticum > Triticum dicoccoides. The sequence continues at coordinate 493,202,868 of NC_041386.1, read as the reverse complement.
CCCTCTCTTGTGGAGATCTATTCGATGTAATCTTCTTTTTTGCAGTGTGTTTATTGAGACTGATGAATTGTGGGTTTATGATCAAGTCTATCTATGAATAATATTTGAATCTTCTCTGAATTCTTTTATGTATGATTGGTTATCTTTGCAAGTCTCTTCGAATTATCAGTTTGGTTTGGCCTACTAGATTGGTTTTTTTTGCCATGGGAGAAGTGCTTAGCTTTGGGTTCGATCTTGCGGTGTCCTTTCCCAGTGACAGAAGGGGCAGCAAGGCACGTATTGTATTGTTACCATCGAGGATAACAAGATGGTTTTTTAGCATATTGCTTGAAACTATCCCTCTACATCATGTCATCTTGCTTAAGGCGTTACTCTGTTTTTAACTTAATACTCTAGATGCATGCTGGATAGCGGTCGATGAGTGGAGTAATAGTAGTAGATGCAGGCAGGAGTCGGTCTACTTGTATCGAACATGATGCCTATATACATGATCATACCTAGATATTCTCATAACTATGCTCAATTCTGTCAATTGCTCAACAGTAATTTGTTCACCCACCGTAGAATACTTATGCTCTTGAGAGAAGCCACTAGTGAAACCTATGGCCCCCGGGTCTCTTTCTCATCATATCAATCTCCATCACTTTATTATTGCTTTGCTTTTACTTTGCTTTTACTTTTTACTTTGCATCTCTATACCAAAAATACCAAAAAATATTATTCATCATCTCTATCAGATCTCACTTTTGTAAGTGACCGTGAAGGGATTGACAACCCCTAAGTGCGTTGGTTGTGTTGAGCTATTGTTTTTGTGTAGGTACGAGGGACTCGCGTGTAGCCTCCTACTGGATTGATACCTTGGTTCTCAAAAACGGAGGGAAATACTTACGCTACTTTGCTGCATCATCCTCTCCTCTTCGGGGAAATCCAATGTAGTGCTCAAGAGGTAGCAAGTATATATAGGCGAAAGAAGTACGTCGGTGGAGTTATGAGGGGCCCATGAGGGTGGGCGGCGCGCCTACCCCCTAGGCGCACCCTCCTACCTCGTGGCCGCCTTGCGGAGTTCCATACTTCCACTCCAAGTCTCCTGGTTTTCTTTCGGTCCAACAAAGATCATCACGAAGGTTTCATTCCATTTGGACTCCATTTGGTATTCCTTTTCTGCGAAACTCTAAAATAGGAAAAAACAAAAACTGGCACTGGGCCTCCGGTTAATAGGTTAGTCCAAAAAATAATATAAAGGAGCATATTAAAGCCCATTAAACATCCAAAACAAATAATATAATAACATGGAACAATAAAAACTTATAGATACGTTGGAGACGTATCACTTAGGTGAAGCCCTGCGCGGATCACATCACCATCACCGTCACCATGCCGTCGTGCTGACGAAACTCTCCCTTGACACTTTGCTGGATCAAGAGTTCGAGGGGCGTCATCGGGCTGAACGTGTGCTGAACTCGGAGGTGTCGTACATTCGGTACTTGATTGGTTGGATCGCGAAGACGTTCAACTACATCAATCGCGTTAACCTAACGCTTCCGCTTTTGATCTACGAGGGTACGTGGACACACTCTGCCCTTCTCATTGCTATGCATCTCCTAGATAGATCTTGCGTGATCGTAGGAATTTTTTTAAATTTGCATGCTACATTCCCTAATAGTGGCATCCGAGCCAGGTCTATGCGTAGATGATATGCACGAGTAGAACACAAAGAGTTGTGGGCGATCATAGTCATACTGCTTACCACCAACATCTTATTTTTATTTGGCGGTATTGTTGTATGAAGCGGCCCGGACCAACCTTACATGACCACGTTCATGAGACCGGTTCCACCGACAGACATGCAACTAGTTTTGCATAAAGGTGGCTGGAGGGTGTCTGTTTCTCCAAATTTAGTTCAATCGAATTTGACTACGGTCGGTCCTTGTTGAAGGTTAAAACAACACACTTGACGAAAAATCGTTGTGGTTTTGATGCGTATGTAAGAACGGTTCTTACTAGAAGCCTGTAGCAGCCACGCAAAACTTGCAACAACAAAGTAGAGGACGTCTAACTTGTTTTTGCAGGGCATGTTGTGATGTGATATGGTGATGACATGATGTGATATACGTTATTGTATGAGATGATCATGTTTTGTAAAAGTTATCGGCAGCTGACAGGAACCTTATGGTTGTCGCTTTATTGTATGAAATGGAATCGCCATGTAATTGCTTTACTTTATCACTATGCGTTAGCGATAGTCGTAGAAGCAATAGTTGGCGAGACGACAACAACACTACAATGGAGATCAATGTGTCAAGCCGGTGATGATGGAGATCATGACGGTGCTTTGGAGATGGAGATCAAAGGCACAAGATGATGATGGCCATATCATGTCAGATATTTTGATTGCATGTGATGTTTATCTTTTATGCATCTTATTTTGCTTTGTACGGTGGTAGCATTATAAGATGATCCCTCACTAAATTTCCAGGTATAAGTGTTCTCCCTGAGTATGCACCGTTGCGACAGTTCGTCGTGCCGAGACACCACGTGATGATCGGGTGTGATAAGCTCTACGTTCACATACAACGGGTGTAAGATAGTTTTGCACATGCATAATACTCGGGTTAAACTTGACGAGCCTAGCATGTACAGAGATGGCCTCGGAACACTGAGACCGAAAGTTTGAACATGAATCATATAGTAGATATGATCAACATAGAGATGTTCACCATTGAAAACTACTCCATCTCACGTGATGATCAGACATGGTTTAGTTGATATGGATCACGTGATCATTTAGATGACTCGAGGGATGTCTATCTAAGTGGGAGTTCTTTAGTAATATGATTAACTGAACTTAAATTTATCATGAACTAGGTCCTGGTTGTTTTTTCGTATCTATGTTGTAGATCAATGGCCCGTGCTACCGTTCCCTTGAATTTTAATGCATTCCTAGAGAAAGCTAAGTTGAAAGATGATGGTAGAAACTACACAGACTGGGTCCGTAACTTGAGGATTATCCTCATTGCTGCACAAAAGAATTACGTCCTTGATGCACCACTAGGTGTGAGGCCTGTTGCAGGAGCAACTCCGGATGTTATGAACGTCTGGAAAGCTAAATCTGATGACTACTCGATAGTTTAGTGTGCCGTGCTTCACGGCTTAGAATCGGGACTTCAAAGACGTTTTGAACGTCATGGACCATATGAGATGTTCCAGGAGTTGAAGTTAATATTTCAAGCAAATGCCTGAGTTGAGAGATATGAAATCTCCAACAAGTTCTATAGCTGCAAGATGGATGAGAGTAGTTCTGTCAGTGAACACATACTCAGAATGTCCGGGTACCATAACCACTTGACTCAACTGGGAGTTAATCTTCCGGATGATAGTGTCATTGACAGAGTTCTTCAATCACTACCACCAAGCTATAAAGGCTTCGTGATGAACTATAATATGCAAGGGATGGAAAAGACAATTCCCAAGCTCTTTGCAATGCTTAAGGCTGCGGAGGTGGAAATCAAGAAGGAGCATCAAGTGTTGATGGTTAACAAGACCACTAGTTTCAAGAAAAAGGGAAAAGGGAAGAAGGGGAACTTCAAGAAGAATAGCAAGCAAGTTGTTTCTCTCGAGAAGAAGCCCAAGTCTGGACCTAAGCCTGAAACTGAGGGCTTCTACTGCAAAAGGACTGGTCACTGGAAGCGGAACTGCCCCAAGTATTTGGCGGATAAGTCGGATGGCAAAGTGAAAGGTATATTTGATATACATGTTATTGATGTGTACCTTACTAATGCTCGTAGTAGCGCCTGGCTATTTGATACTGGTTCCGTTGCTCATATTTGCGACTCGAAACAGGGGCTACAGATTAAATGAAGATTGGCTAAGGACGAGGTGATGATGCACGTTGGAAATGGTTCCAAGGTTGATGTGATCGCCCTCGGCACACTACCTCTACATCTACCTTCGGGGTTAGTTTTAGACCTGAATAACTGTTATTTGGTGCCAGTGTTGAGCATGAACATCATATCTGTATCTTGTTTGACGCGAGACAGTTATTCATTTAAATCAAAGAATAATGGTTGTTCTATTTATATGAATAATATCTTTTATGGTCATGCACCCTTGATGAGTGGTCTATTTTTGTTGAATCTCGATCGTGGTGATACACATATTCATAATATTGATGCCAAAAGATGCAAAGTTAATAATAATAGTGCAACTTATTTGTGGCAATGCCGTTTAGGTCTGATACGTCTCGAATGTATCTACTTTTCCTAACTCTTTTCCTCTTGTTTTGGACTCTAATTTGCATGATTTGAATGAAACTAACCCCGGACTAACGCTGTTGTCAGCAGAACTACCATGATGTTGTTTTTGTGCAGAAATAAAAGTTCTCGGAATGGAATGAAACTTTGCGAGGATTTTTTTATATCAATAATAAGAATTTCTGGAGCCAAGACCCGCCGGAGAGGGGCACCTGGCTGGGCACAACCCACCAGGGCGCGCCCCCCTCTCCTGGCGCGCCCAGGTGGGTTGTCCCCACTTGGTGGCCCTGCTGACCCTGAAACCAACGCTATAAAATCCTATTTTCGGAGAAAAAAATCAGGGAGAAGAATTATCATGATCCACGAGACGGACCCGTCGCCAAGCCCCGTTCTTCCTCGAGAGGGCAGATCTGGAGTCCGTTTGGGGCTCCAGAGAGGGGGGTCTTTGTTCTTCATCATCCCAACCCTTCTCCATCGCCAATTCCATGATGCTCCCCACCGTGAGTGAGTAACTTCTTCGTAGGCTCACTGGTCGGTGATGAGTTGGATGAGATTCATCATGTAATCGAGTTAGTTTTGTTAGGGCTTGATCCCTAGTATCCACCATGTTCTTAGATTGATGTTGCTATGACTTTGCCATGCTTAATGCTTGTCACTTTGTGCCCGGGTGCCATGATTTCAGATCTAAACTGTAGCGATCCCATCTCAAACGGTCAAATCTCTGTGCATAAGTGTCATCCCTAGATCGGTAATGCCGACACACATAGTACTTCGAAGGATTTATAATAGAGTTGCAATCACACATTTATTACATCGAATAACTCGTAAAAGAGTACTTATTACAATAATATGGCTTAAGGCCATCTAAATATGATAACAACGGAAGGCTTGGAAGATAAAGCGAGTCCATCAACTCCAACGGAATAGCTGAGTGCACGACAACGACCTAGAGCACCTTACTCTTCGTCTGATAAGTCTGCAACATAATACGTTGCAGCCTGAAAATGGGCCAGCACATGGAATATGCTGGCAAAAACACTATAGAGCAAGAAACAGGTAATAGCTATAACTACATGCATATTTGGCTGGTGGAGGCTCTATGGTTAATATGTTTTTGCGAAAAGCCAAATTTTCCCTACAACAATTGAATATATTTTATTTAACTACCATGGTAGATGATAAACATTGAGAATGGTAAACCCCATCTCAATCCCAAATTAAAGTAATCATTAACCCAACATATTAATTAAGTAAAGTGATGAGATCAACATAATAATTCAAGCACCAGATACTCAACATGTCCATAACTGGGGACACGTCTAATCATGATTAGTTTGTACACTCTACAGAGGTTTGCGCACTTTTCCCCACAAGACTCGATCTCCTCCGTTGAATTGGTCGCACTACATGATGTTTGAGAAATGGATGACCGAGACACAGTCTTTCAGAAGCATTAGCTCTTTCGACGGGTAAACCGTACCACCTACATCCCCTATGTCGGTGTCAAAACCGGCAGATCTCGGGTAGGGGGTCCCGAACTGTGCATCTAAGGCGGATGGTAACAGGTGGCAGGGGACATAATGTTTTACCCAGGTTCGGGCCCTCTTGATGGAGGTAAAACCCTACGTCATGCTTGATTGATATTGATGATATGGGTAGTACAAGAGTAGATCTACCACGAGATCAGAGAGGCTAAACTGTAGAAGCTAGCCTATTGTAACGCCCCGAGACCGACGTGCCAGGTGTCTTTCAGTTATTCGCTATTGTTGCCATGTCAATCGCTTGTGTGTTGCATTTCATCTTATCATCATGTGCATTGCATCATCATGTTTTCAAACCATGCATCCGTTCGGGTTCCCCCAGTGCCATCCGTTGTCCATTCTGAGCCCAGACACACTTGAACGCGCCCGCGGCACGTCCAAAATAGTATTTTATAAGTGGCCGGTAAATGTTCTCGGAATGGGATGGGAGTTGAAGTGTGGTCTTATTTTAGTGTAGCTAGACCGGCTGTCAAGTTTCATCGCATTCGGAGTTCGTTTGATAGCCCAACCGTTAAACTGTAGCGGCAATATAGCCGGTCAAACCTCGGATGTTTTCTGTCTCTGGAAACAGTTGTCGGGCTGCACTCCTCTCCTCTTATCTTAGTCCAACCCATTTTTCACAACCCATCTGCAGCCCACCTAAACCCCCTCCGTTCCAGACCGTTAGATCGCGATCAGAGGCTCTGAAATGCTTCAAAACCCCCTCCTAATCCCCCCTAACCCTAAACCTGCCCTATATAACACCCCCTCCCTTCCATTTTTGGCAGCAGACAACTCCTTCCTTAAAAATCAGCACCGCCGCCCTCATTTTCCGCACCGGCCAAACCCCCCCGCCGCCACTTGTCGTCATCCCACGGGCCAGCGCCGCCGTCCCCGCTGCCCCGGGCCTATGGGAGCACGCCACATCGCCCCCCTTGACTTCCCCGCCGCCGAGGCCCGCCCGGCCCACGTTCGGCCCGCGCCGAGACGAAGCGGGCTTGAATCTTGCCGCCGCCTGGATCTCCTCGCTTCCCCGGTGCCTCGCTCGATCCGGATCGGGGGCAGCGCGATCCCGAGCATCTCGCGCCGCCCGACCATCTTCTCCCCGCCACTGCCTCCGGCGATCAGGCCTCTGGATCCGCCGCCGCCAACCCCAGGTCGCGCCTTCTCTTCTCCTCCTTTTCTCCTGTGCTCTCCCTCTGCTTTAAGTGCCGCCCCATCTTCGCAGGATCCAACGCCGAGGTCATCGCCGGCCTCCTCGGCCTCGTCTGTCGCCAGATCCGAGCTCTCCACGCCCGGATCTACTCATTCCTGGTCTTCCCCGCCTTGCCCCATCGTCATCCCTGCCGGATCTCCTTCGCCGGTGCCGCTGTCCCGTCGTGAGCCGCCACCGACCTCGGCCAGCCTCCTGATCGGGGGAGATGACCGAGTCGCTGCCTCCCTGGGCCGGCCTCGCGCCTAGGCCCAATGGTGCCCTAGGCCAGCAACCTAGCTCCTCCTGAGCCGGCCCATATCCACGTCGCCCCGCTGCCTGGGCCTCTCCAGCCGCAGCGCCCTAAGGCCCAGCGCTCCTCAACCGACCTGTAAGGCCCAATGTGAGCAGCCCAGTCCCAGCAGATCTGGCCCATGTCATGTTTTTTTTCTGTTCCACGAATTTGTCCGTTTATCCAGCGAATTACTGTTTTTACAGATTAGGACCTTAACTTCATGCATTTAATAACTTCTCAACCGTGCATCGGATCTAAATAAGTTATATATGAAACTTGCTTAGAATTTTGTTTAGTTTCATAATATCCAACTTTCACCCATGTTTAAAATGCTTAAACTATTGTTTGCATTAATTTGCTCCTTGTTCATACCAATCCAATTCTTTTCCCGTGAGTGGCAGGTTGTCACCTCATAATTTGAGATGTATCCCATAAGACCATATCAAGTTTACTATTTTCGTTGTTGGTTTTCCAACAACTCCGTCCGAACCTTATCCTAAGTATGCCTTTTCAAGCTCTTTTGTGGCAGAAGTTGACATTTTCTTCTCCATTCTCCTATTTCAATTGTCTATCTTCTATTCTTTCGTTCCGGAGGCATTGTGATGTTGTTATTTTCACCCATCATCTTGTTTTGTCAAAGATCTTGTTCTTTTCTTGCTTATCCATTTAACCGGAGTGTTGTGTCCCTTTTGCTCAAGCTCTTTCATTTTATCAAGTCTTCATCTCTTTCCAACCGGAGTGCTGTTCGAACTTGTTCTTCTTTGTTTCTCTTTCTTAACGGAGTGCTTTCAATTTCGTTCATCTCCGTTGTATTCTTTCTTTCAAGTTGTCCAACATTTCAAGGTTCTTTGGTGTCACGCGTTTGTCAAGGAAGAAACTTAGTGTTACCTCTCCTCTTTTCTCTTCCATTGTTCCTTCGGTGCCATTCTAGATCTCGGGACGAGATCCTCTCGTAGTGGTGGAGTGTTGTAACGCCCCGAGAACGATGTGCCAGGTGTCTTTCAGTTATTCGCTATTGTTGCCATGTCATTCGCTTGTGTGTTGCATTTCATCTTATCATCATGTGCATTGCATCATCATGTTTTCAAATAATGCATCCGTCCGGGTTCCCCCAGTGCCATCCGTTGTCCGTTCTGAGCCCAGACCCACTTGCACGCGCCCGCGGCACGTCCGAAATAGTATTTTATAAGTGGCCGGTAAATGTTCTCGGAATGGGATGAGAGTTGACGTGTGGTCTTATTTTAGTGTAGCTAGACCGCCTGTCAAGTTTCATCGCATTCGGAGTTCATTTGATAGCCCAACCTTTAAACTATAGCGGCAATATAGTCGGTCAAACGTCGGATGTTTTCGGTCTCCGGAAACAGTTGTCGGGCTGCACTCCTCTCCTCTCATCTCAGTCCAACCCATTTTTCACAACCCATCTGCAGCCCACCTAAACCCCCTCCGTTCCGGACCGTCAGATCGCGATCGGAGGCTCCGAAACGCTTCAAAAACCCCTCCTAATCCCCCCTAACCCTAAACCTGCCCTATATAACACCCCCTCCCTTCCATTTTTGGCAGCAGACAACTCCTTCCTTAAAAATCAGCGCAGCCGCCCTCATTTTCCGCACCGGCCAAACCCCCCCGCCGCCACTTGTCGTCGTCCCACGGGCCAGCGCCGCCGTCCCCGCTGCCCCGGGCCTATGGGAGCACGCCACATCGCCCCCCTTGACTTCCCCGCTGCCGACGCCCGCCCGGCCCATGTTCGGCCCGCGCCGAGACGAAGCGGGCCCGAATCTCACCGCCGCCTGGATCTTCCCGCTTCCCCGGTGCCTCGCTCAATCCGGATCGGGGGCAGCGCGATCCCGAGCATCTCGTGCTGCCCGACCATCTTCTCCCCGCCACCGCCTCCGGCGATCAGGCCTCTGGATCCGCCGCCGCCAACCCCAGGTCGCGCCTTCTCTTCTCCTCCTTTTCTCCCGTGCTCTCCCTCTGCTCTAAGTGCCGCCCCATCTTCGCAGGATCCAACGCCGAGGTCATCGCCGGCCTCCTCGGCCTCGTCTGTCGCCAGATCCGAGCTCTCCACGCCCGGATCTACTCATTCCTGGTCTTCCCCGCCTTGCCCCATCGTCATCCCTGCCGGATCTCCTTCGCCGGTGCCGCCGTCCCGTCGTGAGCCGCCACCGACCTCGCCAGGCCTCCTGCTCGGGGGAGACGACAGAGTCGCTGCCTCCCTGGGCCGGCCTCGCGCCTAGGCCCAATGGTGCCCTAGGCCAGCAGCCCAGCTCCTCCTGAGCCGACCCATCTCCACGTCGCCCCGCTGCCTGGGCCTCTCCAGCCGCAGCGCCCTAAGGCCCAGCGCTCCTCAACCGACCTGTAAGGCCCAATGTGAGCAGCCCAGTCCCAACAGATCTGGCCCATGTCATGTTTTTTTTTCCGTTCCATGAATTTGTCCGTTTATCCAGCGAATTACTGTTTTTACAGATTAGGACCTTAACTTCATGCATTTAATAACTTCTCAATCGTGCATCGGATCTAAATAAGTTATATATGAAACTTGCTTAGAATTTTGTTTAGTTTCATAATATCCAACTTTCACCCATGTTTAAAATGCTTAAACTGTTGTTTGCATTAATTTGCTCCTATGCCATGCTAAAATGCTTTAATTCATAACTAAATAACCGTAACTCCGAATTTAACAAACTTTATATGTAAATGGGGTAGAAAAATGCCTAGTTTGACATGGTGCTTTCATCTTGCATGTTTAACAACCCTAAAATTGTGTTTAGGGCAGAACAGTACCAAACCTAATATATGCATATGAGGAGTTTCCGGACTTGTTGTTTTGTTGTTCCGGCCTCATTTAAACTTGCCTAGATTAGATAGTTTCATCATGTTTCACCTCTTGCCATGCTAACAACATTTAATCTTGTTGGGTACATAAACGAGAGAGAACTAAATAAGTCACGTGGTGTTTCGTCAATATGCAACTCGTTGCATGAGCTCCACTTAATTTGTAGGATTGCTTGTGCACTTTGCCATGCCATGCATCATTAAACCAGACATGCATCATACTTGTTTGCGCATCGTGCCATGCTTATGTGATGGTTGTTTACTATGTTGTTTGCTCCTTTCCGGTGTTGCTTCTTCGGGTTGGTTCCGATAACGTCGCGTTTGCGAGGAACCGTTCGACTACGCTCGTTTGTCTTCTTCATGGACTCGTTCTTCTTCCTTGCGGGTTTTCAGGCAAGATGATCATACCCTCGAAATCACTTCTATCTTTGCTTGCTAGTTGCTCGCTCTTTTGCTATGCCTATGCTGCGACACCTACCACTTGCTTATCATGCCTCCTATATTGTTGAACCAAGCCTCTAACCCACCTTGTCCTAGCAAACCGTTGTTTGGCTATGTTACCGCTTTGCTCAGCCCCTCTTATAGCGTTGTTAGTTGCAGGTGAATATTGAAGTTTGTTCCTTGTTGGAACATGGAGATGTTGTTCCTTGTTTGAACATGTTTACTTGTTGGGATATCATAATATCTCTTATTTAATTAATGCATCTATATACTTGCTAAAGGGTGGAAGGCTCGGCCTTATGCCTGGTGTTTTGTTCCACTCTTGCCGCCCTAGTTTCCGTCATATCGGTGTTATGTTCCCAGATTTTGCGTTCCTTACGCGGTTGGGCTATTATGGGAACCCCTTGGTAGTTCGTCTTGAGTAAAACTCCTCCAGCAATGCCCAACATTGGTTTTACCATTCGCCACCTAGCCTTTTCTTTCCCTTGGGTTCTACAGACTCAAGGGTCATCATTATTTTACCCCCCCGGGCCAGTGCTCCTCTGAGTGTTGGTCCACCTGTCAGCTGCCGGTGGCCACCAGGGGCAACTCTGGGCTAGCCTACCCGTACCTAGGACAATCTGAGTGTGCCCTGAGAAAGAGATATGTGCAGCTCCTATCGGGATTTGTCGGCACATTCTGGCGGTGTTGCTGGTTTAGTTTTACCTTGTCGAAATGTCTTGTAACCGGGATTCCGAGTCTGATCGGGTCTTCCCGCTTGAAGGAATATCCTTCGTTGACCGTGAGAGCTTGTGATGGGGTAAGTTGGGACCCCCTGCAGGGATTTGAACTTTCAAAAGCCGTGCCCGCAGTTATGGGCAGATGGGAATTTGTTAACGTCCGGTTGTAGAAAACCTGAAGTTGACCTTAATTAAAATACATCAACCGCGTGTGTAACCGTGATGGTCTCTTTCCGGCGGAGTCCGGGAAGTGAACACGGTGTTGGAGTTATGCTTGACGTAGGATCACTTCTTGATCATAGATTCTCGCTCACGCTTTGCCTTCTCTTCTCGCTCTCTTTTGAGAACAGGTTAGCCACCAGATATGCTAGTCGCTTGCTGCAGCTCCACCTCATACCTTTTACCCTTCCTATAAGCTTAAATAGTCTTGATCGCGAGGGTGCGAGATTGCTGAGTCCCCGTGGCTCACAGATACTTCCAAAACCAGTTTGCAGGTGCCGTTGAACCGTGCAGATGACGCAACCAAGCTCAAGGAGGAGCTCGATGAAGATCGTGTCCTTTATGTTGTTTTGTTTTAGTTGATCAGTAGTGGCGCCCAGTTGGGGTCGAGCGGGGACCTTGTCGCATTTGGGGTTCTTCTTTTATTTTGGTTCCGTAGTCGGACCTTGATTGTATTTGGGTGATGTAATGCTTTATTCATGTAATTGTGTGAAGTGGCGATTGTAAGCCAACTATGTATCTTTTCCCTTATTGTATTACATCGGTTGTTTGCAAAGATTACCTCACTTGCGACATTGCTTTCAATGCGGTTATGCCTCTAAGTCATGCTTCGACACGTGGGAGATATAGCCGCATCGAGGGCCTTACACCTATGGTATGATTGTATGTTGTCCTACGGACTAAAACCCTCCGGTTTATATAGACACCGGAGAGGTTAGGGTTACACAAGGTCGGTTACAAAGGAGGAGATACACATATCCGTATTGCCTAGATTGCCTTATACGCCAAGTAGAGTCCCATCCGGACACGAGACGAAGTCTTCAATCTTGTATCTTCATAGTCCAACAGTCCGGCCAAAGGATATAGTCCGGCTGTCCGGAGACCCCCTAATCCAGGACTCCCTCAGTAGCCCCTAAACCAGGCTTTCAATGACGATGAGTCCGGCGCGCAGTGTTGTCTTCGGCATTGCAAGGCGGGTTCCTCCTCCGAATACATCACGAAAGAATTTGAATACAAGGATAGTGTGCGACCCTGCAAAATAAGTTCCACATACCACCGTAGAGAGAATAACATTTCCACAAATCTAGTTTGCTGACTTGTTTTGGCAACACGACATTATGTCACGGCCCGGTGATTATTCGAACCGTTTCCTTTAACTAGCCCTGCACATAACGCGAGGCAGTTTTTTGACACGTCTTGTCAAAGGAGAGATCGTGTCCCCTTATCACGGGATTCTCATCAATACGGGTGTGGGTAACCCAACCGCGTCTAGGACTCCTAGATTATAGGTAAGTCCCAAACGGACACAAAGAGGAAACTTGATATTCACCCTCTTTATAAAGGGCCAAGGCTTTCACTTTTTTCCCTCCCGTGCTCAATCGAATCCTTCCCCCGCCTCGAGTTCTAACACCCAAAGCCTAGGTCAGGTGCTCCGGATCTTCAATCATGTCCGGATCCGGCCTTCAAGGCCGATGGATGCCCTCCTCCGTTACGGAAGAGGATATCAAGAAGCTGAGGGAGGCCAGATACCTGACCGCCAAGGTTTCGCATCGGCTGCCTGCCCGAGGGCAGGTCATCCCTACTCCTAAACCCAACGAGGACGTTGTGTTCATCTCCCACTTCCTCCGAGGTCTAGGCCTCGCTCTGGATCCCTTCATAAGGGGTTCGATGTTCTATTACGAGCTAGACTTCCACGATCTAGCCCCGGACTCCTTTCTTCACATCTTGGCATTTATTGTCGTGTGTGAGGCTTTCCTCCGCATTACCCCTCACTTCGGTTTGTGGCTCAAGACCTTTGACGTGAAGCCGAAGACAATCGAGGGACAGTACGTAGCGTGCGGAGGCGCTTTAATAAGCAAGATTGCAGGAGCTCCGTGACCAAAGGGTTCCTTTCTAGAGGTGTTCGGATTATGGCAACGGGAGTGGTTTTACATCACAGCCCCCAGAAGTGCCAAGTGGGTGGCTGCCCCTGCTTTCTGCTCGGCCCCCCCCACAACTGATGTCATGGATTAGTAGAGGGCTGAGCTGGGGTCCCGCCAAGGACGTGCCTATACTGCAAAGCCATATTCAAGATCTCTTCGAGGGAGATTTTAATTTGGTTATGGTAATGCAAGTCATGCTGGTTCGTCGAGTCCAGCCTTGCAAGCACCAGCCCCTTCGCTTGTGGGAGTTCAACCCAGACGGTCCGCGTTCTATTCAAAGTTTCCTCGGCCTGACGCACGAGGAAATGTACAAGTCATTCTTCAGACCTCAAACAGAATGTCTGGACATCACCGAGGATGCGGGCCTGAGTAGCAATCGCGCCGCTGAACAAGTAAGTAATCCTCTAGCCGAACACACCGTCTTTTATTTATCATGACGTCATTTCTCAGAGATCATCCTTTGACCAGGATTAGCTAACAAAGGCGAAGATGATTCGGTGTTCGGCCCCCCTCCCTGAGGGTTTGGAAAATCCGGTACTGGAAAAGATGCTCGAGCTCGCACCTTGCCCGGAGCCCTCGAAGGATGATACAGGGGGGGGGGAATAATATGGGAGAAAGCGGGCTCCCATCGCTGCCAATTCCAACCGAGGGAATGAGCGCCTCCATAAGGGAGGGTAACCAAGGAGAAGACTCCGACCTTCTCTCGCTACGGGGGAGGAAGAGGACTGCCTCTGAGGATCCGGAAACCAAGGCTTCCAAACGGGAGAAGAAGTCTCCAACAGAGGGTCCTGTCTCGGGGGGTGCTCTTGCTGCACAAAGTCCGCGCGGGGATCAGCCCTCCAACGAGCCGTAAGTGATCAAAAATACTTTAATAGTGAAGATATACTACCTTTCCTCTGAGAAACATAACCGAAGCATATATCTTGCAGTTTGGATCTTAGCCCTTCTCAGCTGAGCTCATTTTCGGGGGATCTTCTTCCGGAGATGATGGAGAGCGAAACGCCTCCCCCGGACTCCCCCGCTCAAGAAGCTGGCGACCTCTAAGTGTCATCACGGAGGGCCTCTCCGGATCCGGTGAGGCCAGAAGATAATCCCATAGTCACCCAAAGTCCCCAGCGTCCGGCTCTCGAAGAGAGCAAACAAAAGAGTCCGGCACCATCTGGTATGCGGTCAGACGTACTGAGGGAGCTATTGGAGCGAGCGTCCATCTCAGAAGAACACCGTACGTTGATGGTTACGGTGATGGAAAGAATTTCATCTGCCGATAGAGGATTACATGAAGCCTTTATGAGTCTACCGACGGGCTTTGAGGTACGTGAGATGATATACGTTTTGATAGTACCGCACATGTTAGGTGCGCCCTGTGTAGATAGTAGCCCCTGAGACTCTGGTTGTCGTCGAGAACGGCGGCGAATAGAGGATCATAGTCCCAGGTAGTAACCACACTGCCTTTATGTGCAGGTGGTGGAAGCTCCGGTGGCTAGCCGGACTAATGAGTTTGCCGAACTAAAGTGGCAACTGGATGCGGCAGACGCCGACATCGATCTTGTTAACAAGCGGCTTGACGAGTCACAGGGTAAGTAATGTTTTCTGGTGAATGTCACATAATAAGAGCAGCATGATGCCAGTATCTTTAATATGTTGTGACTGCAGACGGGGCTGCCACCGTGGAGACCCTTCGGGCGGAACTTGCCCGAGCCAAGGAACAAGCAAGAGTTAGTAATGCGGATGCTTTGAAGGCGGCCGAAGAGTTAAGAGCCGAGATGGCCGCGCATTGCGAAAGCAAAGAGAAGATGGCCAAGATGGCCGTAAAATTAAAAGACACTGCCGACCGTTGTCAGTTCCTTGAAGAAGAGAACCGATTGAAGGCAGCGGACCTTGAAAAGGCCACGGTGGCGACCAAAGACACTTGCTCTGCTATGAGGGCGAAGAAGGAGGAGCTGCATGAAGCCGGGGATATTGCGGCTGGGAAGCCCTTTCTGCTGTAGAGGAAGTTCGGAGATCTGCGGTATGCCCCTCTGGATCGGTTGTGGAGTTCGGCAGACGCATATATGGACTTGGCAGCGAGCGCTATCGATGCGGTCGAATACTTCCGAGATCAGACAGATCGTGAAGTGGACAAGCTGTTCTGGTCGCAATTTAACGTTCCAGAGCGTCCGCTTCCCTTGACTGATCAGCTAGCCGAATGGGCCGAACTTAATAGATTGTCCGGGCTTGCCATGAGGTCCGTCGTAGATCACCTGTGGCCGGCGAAGCCGAAGCCGAACAGCTATTTCACCTTAGTGCAGCAGTTCCTTGGTGCGGTGCCACGCATCAATGCCATGAAGAGGTCGGCGTGCATAGAAGGCTCGCGGATGGCCTTTGCTCGTGTCAAAGCATACTGGGCGGAGATGGATGCTACCACCGTTGCGGCGCAGGGTTCGGCCATAGGCCGAGTGGCTGCCGAGCACTATTTTGAAGAAGTTCTTGAGTGTGCTCGTTTGATAGAGGCCTAGTGCTCGAAGAATATTATGTTTGAGTGACATGTATTCCCGTTGTAAACACAATGTTTTTATGAAATATATTATGGCTATATTTATACTTTTGCCTGAAAGTAATATGATGCCTCATGTGCGGCCGTTTATGTATATGTGTATATAACCTGAAAGATTGCAGTCGTCGGCTTCAACCCCCACGCATATAATGCGGAGGTGCTCGCAGAAGACGCGTGTTCACACTTAACCCAACGTCTTGGTCCTGGTAAGGAGGTGATAGCGCAGCGAACAAGGCAACCGGACTATGATGCTTTAACACTTTCACTTAGCCATAGGAGTTTGAAGGTGGGGCTACTATATAGCCCCAGGTGGCTCCACGCTCTCCCGAACTCGGGGTGCATATATGCCTGGCCGGGAAACGGCCCTTCGTTAAAGCGGAGGAATTCTAACATCCCGATAGGTCATCGAGTGGTTGACCAGTCTCGCGCTATATCATGACAGTCAATTTTCGGCTTTCTCTACAGAGGTGCTCGTCCGGATGAACCAGGGCACAACCGCAGTAGTTCTCCTGGTGCTGCCTTAGCCGATAAAGCGGAACGTAAGGCACCAAAACACAAGAGCCGGGCAAACCCAACATTTGACCAAATACATGATTCAGAGCTGATGCATATAAGGCCAAACTCGCGACGCCGAACACTCCCTAAGGTATTCGGTCTTTATGGTATAAATCGGGCCTAAATAGTGCCCTTTGTAAGAAGCCCCTTGTGTCCAGGTACATGCGTTATTCTGACGTGGCCACATGCCAAGACGTCAGCATCCTTCTCAATTGTACTGAGAATCCGAGGGATGTGTATCAACAAGAGACAGTAAAAAAGGTTTACGCAGGGTCTTAATCTAAAATGAATCCTTGGAACGGGTCCCTACTGCACGTCTGCGCCTATGTCTCCGTTGTGCCGTATCCTGGACGGGTGTAGCACGATGGTCATCTGTAAAATAGAGGAACTTAGGTGAAAAGTTGTCGTGCAAAAAGGTAGTTTTAAAGAAACCATGTAAAATTCAAGATGAGTAAAAATTGCCACTTGTCTGCGTGCGTTGAGCCCCTTGTATTTGTAATAGGGGTGTGGCCATCCATCTTGTATGAATTATGTATAGCTGCACCGGACTCGTCTAACCTTGTTCGTGGTCTTGACGACCTATCAAATGCTTTAGTTGGTGAGGCCGTTTTTAGTATGCGGCTGCCAAGGCAGTCGCACTCTCTTCGGCACGCAAAGATCGCTCAATATTTCCATTCATTATAATGGTGCCACGTGGACCGGGCATCTTGAGCGTGAGGGAAGCGTAGTGCGGTATTGCATTAAAGCGAGCAAAAGCTTTGCGTCCAAGTAGTGCTTGATAGCCACTTTGGAACGGAGCGATGTGGAAGGTTAAGCGTTCGCTACGGAAGTTGTCGGGGAAGCCGAATATAACCTCTAGTAGGAGGGAGCCCGTGGAATGAGCCCCCAGGCCTGGTGTAACTCCTTTAAAGGTAGTGTTGTTGTGGCAAATTTTTGTTGGGTCTATCCCCATTTTGTGGATTGTGTCCTGGTATATCAGGTTTAGACTGCTGCCACCGTCCATCAGGACTCGTGTGAAGTGGTATCCGTCAATTATTGGGTCTAATACCAAGGCAGCCCATCCTGCACGCCGGATACTTGCTGAGTAATCCCGATGGTCGAAAGTGATTGGTTGAGACGATCAGTGGAAGGACTCCGCGGTGATAGGCCCTTGGGAATATTTCTCTGGGAGTGCCGCTTTGTATCTCCCCTTGATCACGTGTAACACATTTACTATTTTGACTTCTGGTGGAAATTTCTTTTGTTCCCCAGTGTCTTGCTTGAGAGGCTCATCCTCGTCTTCACTTGGTGTATCATCCCCCTTGTGTACGACGTTGAGCTTGCCGGACTGCTTGAAGACCCAACATTCTCTGTAGGTATGATTAGCGGGTTTACCAGGGGTGCTATGGATCTGACATATTTGGTCCGGAATTTTGTTTAGGCTAGACAGTTCATCTCTGGCGCCTTTAGAGGGCGGCTTTTGCTGACCTGGCCGAGAGCTTCTGAATCTGGCGTTTACTGCCGTGCTCTTCGGGCTGTCTTCTTTATTCCGGCGTTTATTATTGTTGCTGCGTCGTGATTTCCCGTTTCCATCTCTAACTTCGGATGTACTGGGGTCGCTGGTGCTGCATCTGGCTAGCCAGCTGTCCTCACCCGCGCAAAAGCGGGTCATGAGACTTGTTAATGCTGCCATTGTTCTCGGTTTTTCTTGGCCGAGGTGTCAGGCAAGCCATTCGTCACGGACGCTATGCTTAAAAGCCGCCAAGGCTTCGGCGTCCGGACAGTCGACTATTTGGTTCTTTTTAGTAAGAAACCTGTTCCAAAGCTTTCGGGCTGACTCTCCGGGATGTTGAGTTATATGACTCAAATCGTCCGCGTCTGGAGTTCGGACATAAGTCCCTTGAAAATTTGCCCGAAAAGCATCTTCGAGCTCTTCCCAGCTTCCAATGGAGCTTTCGGGGAGGCTTTTAAACCAGTGCCGAGCTGGCCCTTTGAGTTTGAGGGGTAAATACTTAATGGCGTGGAGATCATCTCCTCGGGCCATATGGATATGGAGGATATAGTCCTCAATCCAGACCCCAGGGTCTGTTGTTCCGTCGTATGCCTCTATGTTTACGGGTTTGAATCCCTCTAGAAATTCATTGTCTAGCACCTCATCGGTGAAACATAGGGGGTGTGCGGCACCCTTGTATCTGGGTGTACCGCGTCGTTCGGATGTTTATTGTGTTGCGTTGTATGCTGGAGCACGCTTGCGTGGTCCATAGATGGATCTGGGTTCGCCGTCCTTTTGATGCGAGCCCTCGCGTGGATCGCGTATTGGCTTGTGTGCGGTGTTGTTTGCCGCTCTATGTTGGCCATGGGGTCGTCTATCCGGCCAGATGGCTCTTTTAATTTTTGGTTGTGGGGGATTGAAGGCCTCCTCATCGAATTCAGGTAGCAACTTCCGCTTTGGGTAGCTCTTGTTGGGGCGATTACCGCTGTACTTCGCTGCTGTATTGAGTACTTTACTCCATCTGATTTGGAGTGTGTCTTGCGCAGCCTTGAGCCTTTGCTTCTGCTTTTTTAGACTCCTCGCGGTGGCAATGAGCCTTTGATGGGCATTCTGTTGCTCCGGGTGTCTGTCCGGTGTAACGTCATCTGGACTATTATCTTTGACAGAGTTGGGTTTTTTGGTTTGATTCTCCGTGTTGCCGTTGTCCGACAATGGTTCACCCTGCTCTAACACTGGGTCTGCATGATCGTTGTTTCTGCCGAGGCGGGATTTGGGGCTGCGCTTACGCCACCGCTTTGACTGCTTCTTGAGGGGACAATCCTTCGTTGCGTCCTTCCGTTCCTCGTCGTCATTTTCTTTTGGTGTGTCCACCATGTATACGTCATGTGGTGAAGTGGGCGTCCAGTGCCCTGTGGGCAGTGGTTCCTGTTCGTCTCCTGCATCGTCGTTCATTCCGTCGATGTCTTCGGAGTCGGAGTCGAGCATGCCGGTTAAGTCATCGACAGTGGCTACTAAGTGGGTGGTGCGTGGGCGGCGAATTTCTTCGTCATCCGCATCCCAATCCCGCCAGGCATAGTTCGGCCAGGACTCTCCTGACAAGGAGAGAGACTTTAGTGAATTCTGTATGTCGCCGAAGGGCGAGTGCTGAAAGATATCCGCAGAGGTAAACTCCATGGTCGGCGCCCAACCGGATTCGATAGGAACGGGCACAGGCGGTTCAGAGTCCGTGGCCAGAGAAGTATCCAGTAGTTTAACAACACGGCTCTTGTGAAGGGTAAGGTCGATGTTCAGCTCGATCGCCGCTGAGGGTAATGCCTCTATGGTGGGGTCCATCCACCCATCCATCGACGGCGCAACTGGCTCCGAATTGAGGGTCGGGGCAGCTGCCAGTGCGATCTCCTGAACAATGTCTGATGGTAGATCTAAATCGTACTCATCGCGACCATGTGACGCACAAGGCAGAGGCTCGAATCCGTTGAAGATCAAGTCTCCGCGGATATCGGCCGTGTAGTTTAAGCTTCCAAACCTGACCTGGTGGCCAGGGGCGTAACTTTCAATCTGCTCCAGATGGCCAAGCGAATTGGCCCGCAGTGCGAAGCCGCCGAATACAAAAATCTATCCCGGGAGAAAAGTCTCACCCTGGACTGCATCGCTAACGATGATCGAAGGAGCCATCAAGCCTAATGGCGACGACATAGAGGAACTCTCAATGAAAGCACCAATGTCGGTGTCAAAACCGGCGGATCTCGGGTAGGGGGTCCCGAACTGTGCGTCTAAGGCGGATGGTAATAGGAGGCAGGGGACACAATGTTTTACCCAGGTTCGGGCCCTCTTGATGGAGGTAAAACCCTACGTCCTGCTTGATTGATATTGATGATATGGATAGTACAAGAGTAGATCTACCACGAGATCAGAGAGGCTAAACCCTAGAAGCTAGCCTATGTTATGATTGTATGTTGTCCTACGGACTAAAACCCTCCGGTTTATATAGACACCGGAGAGGTTAGGGTTACACAAGGTCGGTTACAAAGGAGGAGATACACATATCCGTATTGCCTAGCTTGCCTTCTACGCCAAGTAGAGTCCCATCCGGACACGAGACGAAGTCTTCAATCTTGTATCTTCATAGTCCAACAGTCCGGCCAAAGGATATAGTCCGGCTGTCTGGAGACCCCATAATCCAGGACTCCCTCACCCTACATCTGCTAGTTTACCACTGAAAGAATTCACGCAACATACTCAACTATGCCAGAGCCCATAATGGCTTGTGGCTGCACACGGAAGTTTCCAGCATGAATAACAATATGACCCCTTTGAACCTGGGTGGCGAACCATAGGATGATCACACGGATTCCCCGGGATCTCCTTGGACAACACTGGATTGCCCTGGGTGCCCACAACCAATCCACCCTGATGTGTGTTACAGTAGCCACCTTAAATAAGCCCCTAGTTTATAATAACACTCACAACTGTCATGATTCACTCAAACCAAATCACGTCTACGAGCATAACATAGCATAGCAGTATAAGCATAACGTAGAAGTAACTCCTAGGGTTTGAAATAAAGGGCAATAGGTTCTACCTCATCATCTACTTCCCAATACCCACATGTTATCAATCCTACTCATGCAAAGTTTGAGGGTTGAAACTAATGCATAAAAACTGGGTGATAAGGGAATATGATCAAAGTGTTACTTGCCTTGTTGACGATCTGTAAACCCTAGAGACTCGTAGTAGCACGCTTCGCACTCCGGGAACTCTATTGCAAACAAACAATAGCATACATAAGCAATCAAGCATAGATGCAAGGGTAAACTCAGATGAAAAAGTCACAATTGAAAGTTCAACTGAAGTGCTTCGATTTGCAAAAAGAATCAATAAAATAGGAAATACGGAACTGAAACTACGATCAAAAGAACTTTGAATTCAAATATGCTTGAGACCAAATTTTAAATTGTCAAAACCATGTTCAAGTTGATTAACTAGAAAGAGGGCTTCGAGACGAAGATTTTAGCGTTGGTTTCACTGGATTTGGACAAACAGTTAAAAAGTTACAAGGGTTTGAAGATCAGGGGCTAATCTGCGATAAAATAATCGCGGATAGGTCCCTGGCAAAAAAAAACAGAAAAAGAAAAAACTATCGGATGAATGTCCGCTAACAGAGACTAACGAACGAATTCATTCGTTTCAGAAACTAATCTGACGAACGTTCGCTAATTAGTGAACTCAGAAAAAAAGGATCTAAACCGGCGAAACCGAGAAAACCGAACTGATCTACTCGTAGAAAACCGGATCTGGGGCTAATAAAAAAACCCAAACGGACCGGAACAAAACTGGCGGCGGCGACAAGTCAACGACGACGGAGGGCGGCGGCTCCGGCGAGCGGGGCGGCTCGGCGAGGCGGCGTCATCGGCGCAGGGTGGCGGCTATGTGGCGGCGGCAGCGGCAGCAGTAGCAGCAGCGGCGCGGGGCGGCGGGCTGCGGTGGCGGGGCGTGGTGTGGCTGCGGCAGTGGTGCGGTGCAACTGCGGCGGCGGTGGTGGTGCGGGACGAGGAGGAGAGGGTAGCGGGGCAGGGCTATTTAAAGGGGGTCGGGGGTAGGGGGCGATCCGACTTGGCCAAGGGGCCAAGCGGCGGCGGCGCGGTCCCGGACTCCCACCGGAGTCCGACGTGGGCACGGCTCGGGGAGGGGAAGGCGGTGGCGGCTGGGCCATGGCCTGGCGCTAGCTGGGCCGGCCCAGTTCGGCCGTGAACTTTTTTTTAAATAATTCCGCCGAAAAGGAAAAAATCCTTAAAAATATTAAAAAATGCCAAAAACAATTTTCACCGTCAAAATAAAAAATTTAGAACAAATTGAACATTTTTTGGCCTAAAAATGCAATTTTTAAAAATGCATATTTTTCTAATTCATATCAAATAGCAATAAAATCCATATAAAATTATTTATTTGATTTTAACATTTTTCCTCCAATATTTATTTTATCTTGGAGAAGTCATTTTATCTCCTCTCATTTATTTTTGATATTTGAAATATTTGGAGAGAAAAATATTAAAACCAAAATGATCCTCTTTTCAGATTTGAGAAGAATCAAATATGAAAATAATGAAATCCCCAACTCTCTCCATGGGTCCTTGAGTTGCTTAGGATTTCTAGGATCAAGCCAAAATGCATATAAAATATGTTGTGCATATGATGACCTATGTATAACATTCCAAATTGAAAATTTGGGATGTTACAAACCTACCTCCCTTAAGATGAATCTTGCCCTTGAGATTCGGGTTGGCTAGAAAATATGTGTGGGTGGTCTATCCGTAGATCTTCTCGTTCCCAGGTGGCTTCATCCTCGGTATGGTGGCTCCACTGAACTTTGCAAAACTTGATAACCTTACTGCATGTAACTCGGCTTGAAAACTCGAGAATCTTAACAGGTTTCTCCTCGTAGGTTAAATCACTATCCAACTGAATTGCTTCCAGAGGCATTGTATCTCTGAGAGGGATATCGGCCATCTCTGCATGGCACTTCTTCAACTGGGAAACGTGAAACACATCTTGAACTCCTGACAATTCTTCGGGTAACTCCAACTTGTAGGCAACCTCTCCCATACGTTCCAAAACTCGGTACGGTCCTACAAATCTTGGGGCTAACTTTCCCTTAACTCCAAATCGTTTAAATCCTCGCAGTGGCGACACACAAAGATATGCTCGATCTCCAATCTCATAAACTACCTCCTTGCGTTTAGTATCTGCATAACTCTTCTGTCTGGACTGAGCTACCTTCAGTCTATCTCAAATCAACTTAACCTTCTCTTCAGACTCTTTGATTAAATCTGGTCCAAATAACTGACGGTCTCCAACTTCATCCAACATTAACGGGGTCCTGCATCTCCTTCCATACAAGGCTTCAAAAGGTGCCATCTTCACACTAGCTTGATAACTGTTGTTGTATGAGAACTCTGCGTAGCACAAATTTGAAGGAAATATGCCCTAGAGGCAATAATAAAGTTGTTATTTATATTTCCTTATACCATGATAAATGTTTATTATTCATGCTAGAATTGTATTAACCGGAAACTTAGTACATGTGTAAATACATAGACAAACAGAGTGTCACTAGTTTGCCTCTACTTGACTAGCTCATTGAATCAAAGATGGTTAAGTTTCCTAGCCATAGACATGAGTTGTCATTTGATTAACGGGATCACATCATTAGAGAATGATGTGATTGACTTGACCCATTCCGTTAGCTTAGCATGATGATCGTTTAGTTTGTTGCTACTGCTTTCTTCATGACTTATACATGTTCCTATGACTTTGAGATTATGCAACTCCCGAATACCGGAGGAACACCTTGTGTGCTAGCAAACGTCACAACGTAACTGGGTGATTATAAAGGTGCTCTATAGGTGTCTCTGAAGGTACTTGTTGGGTTGGCATAGATCGAGATTAGGATTTGTCACTCTGATTGTCGGAGAGGTATCTCTGGGCCCTCTCGGCAATGCACATCACTATAAGCCTTGCAAGAAATGCAACTATTGAGTTAGTTGCGGAATGATGCATTACGGAACAAGTAAAGAGACTTTCCGGTAACGAGATTGAACTAGGTATTGAGATACCGACGATCAAATCTCGGGCAAGTAAGATACCGATGACAAAGGGAACAACGTATGTTGTTATGCGGTTTGACCGATAAAGATCTTCGTAGAATATGTAGGAGCCAATATGAGCATCTAGGTTCCGCTATTGGTTACTGACAGGAGATGAGTCTCGGTCATGTCTACATAGTTCTCGAACCCGTAGGGTCTGCACGCTTAATGTTCGGTGACGATCGGTATTACAAGTTTATGTGTTTTGATGTACAGAAGGTAGTTCGGAGTCCCGGATTTTATCAAGGACATGACGAGGAGTCTCGGAATGGTCGAGACATAAATATCTATATATTGGAAGCCTATATTTGGTCATCGGAATGGTTCCGAGTGGTTCAGGCATTTTTCCGGAGTACCGGGAGGTTACCGGAACCCCCCGGGGAGTATATGGGCATTATTGGGCCTTAGTGGAATAGATGAGAGGGAAGGGAAAAGAGGGAGGCGCGCCCCCAAGCCCAATCCGAATTGGGAAGGGGGCCGGCCCCCTTTCCTTCCTCCCTCTC